>NC_056746.1:477046497-477358997 GCF_019279795.1 Protopterus annectens
TGGAATACCCCCTCCAGTGACTCTGTCATACACACATACACAATCACGAATACGCACATCACAGCTCCTATACGTATCCCCACACTCCAGTGTTTCTCCCCACCCCAGTAATACTTTAGTGCCATTATGACATGTATGTATTTGGCTATTGTGGTCTAGCGTATCCCCCCAACCCTTGATCCCCATCACAGTGTCAGTGCTGTTATGCTGCACCCCCATCACCATTATGAAGTGTGTGTTGTTATGGCACTTCACTTTATTCTGGTATGCAGTGGTTCCCCCTACATCTCTGATCACTGTGCTGCCATTTGTGCCATCATGGCACTTGAAGAATTCCCTGCTGTCCACTGGATCCCCCAATCCCAGTACTACTATTGGTGCCATCCTAGCACTTTAAATATTCCCTGGTGTCTAGTCCTTCCCCCTGACCCTCATTATATCACTGGTGCCATTAGTGTGTCTGATGACCTCCCCCCCCACATCCCTGTTACATTACTCCATACCATAGGGCACTTTATGGAGTATTCCCTGGTGTTTTGTGTATCCTCCACCCCCAGATCCTTGTCATAATTTTCTGTAGTGTGTGCATCCACCCATCCCCTCAGTCCCTGTAGTAACATTGGTGATGGTACCTTTGCAAATTCATCCCACTGGTTTTTGCACCCCCAACCTCCGCTGATTATATACACTAACTCTGTATATTTCCCAACTAAGAACTGTGTAATTTCGCACACCTGTGAGAGAGGTCGATCAAAACCACATTCAATCAAATTTGCTGCCCCCATAACTATCTATCTGTATATCTGTATCTATAGATGTAGATATAGATATGTATGTATATATTTATATACACACACGCACTTTCAGCTGCTGGCATGTTTCATACATCTCGGTTATCACAGACTTTGCCTTATTATGTTTCCCTGCTCATAAAATTTAAAAATTTCTGATTTTCTAATACATCACTATAAATTACAATCAGTCAATAATGCCACATATTAGAGGTGCATACTTCTTACTGTCCCGAAAATGCATGTTGATGCAAAACATGTTTTGCTTTAAGGTAATATTTAAAATTGCCTGCACATTATTTTTGGCTTTGTCCAGAATTTGTGAGCAAAGAAGTCAAGAGTTAATTTTCAACAAGTTCAGAATTCTGTTTGAACATTTGTGGTTATCACTGTAGCTCCAGGAGAGGGAACTAATCACTAATGAGAAATTACTGCCAGTTTCATAACGAGCTGCACAGATAACTGAAGGATCGATCACTCAGATGGAGAGCTATTCCAGCATCTGTGCAGCTCAGATAAAACTTACAGAAATGTAAACAGATCAAAGTGTTCAAGCAAAAGGAAGGCATTTTTCCTAAAGTACAGAAAAAAAGGAGAAAAAAAAAAACACTTAATTTGATGGTTTCATGGGTGTGACCATGAAAGGATGTAATGGGAGTTTCCTGTCTTTAATTCTGCTGCTTTCAGCATAGCATTCGATAAGTCCTTGTATACAGACAGGTACTTTCTTAAAAGGTACTAAAAACTTTGCATTTTACTCTTAATTTTTGTGTTTTCTTTAATATGCAGTTAAAGATGGACTGCGCATTTTGAACTGTTCAGTGAAGAGGGGATATCTGCATTTAAAGTTAGGAGCACACTCATGAGTTGTAGGCATGCAAGAAAGAGACTTGTTATTCATTGAGCCACACTGTAGGTACAGAACATGTGCATACAGAAATGGTGACATAAGATTGAAGGAGTTAAGATATACTTCACAAGACGTTCCTTGTGGGAATATACTCACCTTCCCACTCATATGGTAAATCAAGGGGCCTCCTCCAAGCAGCAAATGTGGACATCTAGCTGCAGGTCCACAAACATCATCACCACACCCCCCAACTCCTGCTGACTAAAATACAGTGACCAACAGATGGTGTCCCCACTGGTGACATACCACACAAGACCACCACAGAGCCCTCCAGGTCACCTCTCTGTGGATGATCTATGTCACCATACAGAGATGCAGGCCTGGAGAGAGCTGGAGACCAAGCAGCTGATGGAAGGATAGGTGGAAGGTAAAATAGAGCCTGCCATGCTACAACTAAAGCCATGGCAGACACTGCATAAAATAGGAACATGAATAGTGAAAAAAAATAACAAATAAATAAAGAAATAATAAATGGACAGCAATAAAGTAAAAGACACAACAGAAGAAAATATCAGTAATGTTAGTCACTGTTTGGCATAAGAGTATCTGGAAAGGTAAAATATTGTTAGTTAAACAATGGCAATATATACAGCACTCCTGACAGATCAAAGGGTACTATGGCATGCAGTATGTAACAAGGAGCAGGATGCCATGCTAAATAAGCAATCCCCATGTGTGTGTGTCATGAGAATAGTGCATGCATTTCAAAGAGTGATAAAAGGGGCCTCAGAAGCCAAACAGAAACATCTCTGGTGCTACATGATGCCCAAGGGAGATATAAGTAGAAAACAGGCCTGGCCTACCAGACAGTGCATTGCATGACAAATATGGTGACCGTGCTATGAGGACACAGGCCGCAGACAATGTGTGGCAATCATGTTACATGACATATGACAGCTGCCAATATATGACACCCTAAGGTCCATTAGCCCATAGAATGTCAGGTATAATCACCACTAATATATAAGGGACTGGAACAGAACGTATAACAAGAATGCTGGGCAGACAGACTACCACTCCTTGTATGAATGGCAGGGATATGGCTATGGACAATGTAAGAATCCAAAACACTCACGTGTGATGCACATCATATTGCCTGACATGCTGGTGAAACACCCACTGTCAGGCCAGTGACCAGTATCTTGACACTAGTAGCATTTTCCAGAGGAAGAATGAGTAGCACAACACATCTGCATGAATTCAGTATGTCTTTGTGTCACAAGGCATGTAATAGCAATATGCAAAGGTAACGTTACTAGCATCACTGTCAAATTAGGCCATTTTGCAGGTGTCAAAACTATATACAGCTATAAAATCAGATATTTTAGGTATCTCTAGACCTAGAGAGTCTTTCCATACACCTTCAGCACGTCATGTTGTCAATCTCACCAGCAGCTGAAATACATAAAAGAAAACGTCCATGATACAAAGGTCCAACATATGGCATATCAGGCAAGATTAAATAACAGTACTAGCCATCTGTCATGAGCACTTACTGTAAAACCTCTGTTGCACTTTTCATAACCCTTTCTTCTCAATGGCAAAGAAGGTCACAGAGGCACCTCCTCAGTTTGGTACTGTATAGTGATGCCTGCACTGCTCACTGGTGTGGGTAATGCTCATGGCATACGTTCAGAAGTTTTTACTACGTTTATGGTCAAAAATACCATCAAGGATCTTAGGCACATCATCCAGTATTAGATGGAAGCTATCAATGTCTCTCATTCAGTAGACGTTCTCCAAATAGCCTTCATGAAAATGTGTGGTCACCCATCCAGTCTGTTTTTAAATGTTACTAGTTAAGTACTGTGCTTGGTAACTAAGAGCAGACTATTGCAGAAACAGTGGATACATCACGGGATGAGGCCAGAGATCTTCCTTGGTGGTAAAATATTGACGTCTGTCAAACTGGTTTTGGTGCTTAGTGAGGTACATACAGTAAGGCGCATTACATTTAATGACAGGCCTAATAAGTGATGGATAAATAAAGTAGGACTATATCTTCTTTGGACCTTGATGAGATACTATGAAAGATAAGCTGTGTAAAGTAGAAGGATTTTCTAACTACAGAGATGTGGTGGTCAAGAAAGTCTGTTATCAACTTATGTTCTTAAGTCTGTAATGACTGTGTCAAATTTAACTGGAATGTTATCTACAATGGTAAGAATCAGTGATGCTGGATTTACCAAGGGAAATTATTCTGCATTTCGTAGTGTTGTTTGATGGAAAGTCCATAATTAATACACTCAGCATTTGTTTGGTTCGACCATTGCTGGAGAATTTGAATAGTAGAATTAGACTTGATAACCAACTTTATGCAATCATTATCAAACTTGGTTATCCATAGACCCTTGATAATGTGTTTTTTGTCACAAGAAAGGACAGAGCCCTGTAAGACACTATTAGTAACATTTTTCTGTCTAGATCAAATACCCCCAACTTTAGTGCTATGGGTTCTTGTCAGACAGCTAATTACCTAGCCAGTGAACTATGTATAGGTTAATGAGTTGGAAGAGTTTTTCAATAATCTCAGGATGGGGGATAATGTCAAAGGCCTTGTCAATGTCCATATAAGCAGTGTGGGTTGCATGCCCTCTATCTATGGCTTCAGTAACCCTTATAAAGAAAGTAGTCATAGTGAGCAAGTATGATCTGCCACCAGTTTCAGGGAGATAAGGTGACCTATGTCAGAGTTTATTAGTTCAACTATAATATATTCCATAGCCTTGAAAATAATGCTACTGAGATGAATAGGCATTTAATTCCAAGGGTCAGTAGGGGGGCCATAAGTGCCATTTTCCACACCTCGTGGACATAATCAATGACTCAGGTTGAACATTTGAAGGGGTATTGCTAGGTGGGACTTTATGCTTCTCAGCAGGCATCCAAGCATGTTGTCAGGATCCATGGAAGTAGTGTTTTTTATTTTAGTTAATGCAAAAAGAACTTGGTTCAAATTGATTTCTGGAGGAGGAGGCATGAGGCTAATCAAGGGGACAGAGGGGAGGGTGGGTGGAGTACTTCCAAGTTTCCTAATATAGCTGAAGAAGGCCTTATGGTTGTCTTTTCAGTTAGGTGCAACCCTAAATCCAGAGTTCATAGGTTGGTACTAGGCTATCGGGCCTAGGGCCTATACAAGCCTAGCCATAACAATTCTCTTGCTATTTCTTCCCACACTATTTACGTCCCTGGTGTTCCATTTCCTAATGGTAAGTTTGAGGGACTTATAAATGCCCTTTATAATGATGAAGTGGTGGCCAGGAGTTTGTTTTTATTATAGGGTTTGTTAATGAGGTTGTTTTCATTATAGGGTTTGTTGATTCGGCAGTTCCACTATATGTCTTTAGCTCTATACTTGCTGCTATTCTTACACAGGATTGGTAGGTGCCTCAATGCACCTATGCAAGAGAGGGTAAGTTCAGGGGAGCAGGCAGAAGCCTATGCTACAAGGTTTGCTGGAAGGTAGACCATTTGTCAATACCAATAATATAAGTAAATAGTAGATAATTGGTTTGGTGTAATCCTTGAATGCAGATGAGTTATTAGGGGCCACAACGCACATTTTAATACAGATCACAGTGAGATGGTGAGCATCACTCACATCCCTGGCATAGCAGTTTCAGGCATCCACATTCTTCTGTGGATTCCTAAAAGATTCCCCAGCAGGTGCTCCCAGTGGGTATCCCTACCACAATTTGAACTCTCAGAAGCCATGGTCACTTAACAGTTTAAAATGTTGAGGAAAACAAGAGGAGATTCATATGAATGCACATTTCACGTCTTGTGATACAATTCAATGAGCAACATGGCAGAGCAACGATGTTGGATGCCACAATATATTGATGCACAAGTGAATGATATACCAGAGTGGTGTTTGAGATGTAAAATGCAAAGTCTGGGGTAATTGTACGTGGTCTATAGAACTCACATCCTTCTACCAAATTGCACTATAGCACCTTGAGGGGTCACCCCCAATGGTGTCAGTGACCTGTCTAGCTAAGCATGATGTGCTTTACAGTCTTTGATGGGTGTTAATGGCTAGGTGCAAGCTTCATTTCTCTGCTACTTTGCACACTGCATAATATGTGCACTACAGAGATCTAGAACTGAAATTGCCTCATTAGCTAGCTGCCATACTAAAAACTTGAAATTATGTGGTAAAAGCACCGACCATTATTCCGATACTCATCAAACTCTAGAAATTTATTGATGAGCAAAAGAGTAGCAGTAGACAAAGATTTTGCTCCAGCTAAGAAGGACAAGGCTACACCTGCTGTGGTTAGCTCTACAGGGCAGAATAACATATGGGGAGGATGTGTGATACCTTTACTAGTATTTTGCTGTTGAAGGAAGTTGCTCATAATATAACTGCTGACAGAGGGTTGGGGAGGAGGTACTGGAGACCTTGTGATGGAGCTCTGCAGTATATTACCACACTGTTTTACAGATAACTGAATGGTGTAACTTCTGATGGGGATCAGGGGACACAGGACATATGCAGTGGTGGAGGGACTTACTGCCTTAATGTGTGTTGCTTGTTGTAGGGGGTTCCATAGCCAACTGCAGACAGTTGTAAGTAGAGCACAGGGACTGCTGCAGTGTAGGATTATAGACTGTGGGATTTTGTAGAGTACAGAGGCAGTTGCAACAACTGTGGTAAGGCTATATATGGACTGAGGTGTACTGAATATGAAATGTAATTTTTTTTTGGGGGTGTTTTAATGACATTAAACTGTTTTAAGTTACCTGTGGAACACTTTGAGAATTGTACCTGACATATTCAGGAACTGTTTGCAATGACTCTTATTGCCTTGTCATACTGATCCCTTAAAAGGCTGAAGTGCATATAACATAATACAGTGGCCATGGTGTTACCTTACATGTTTTGTGTTTGAATTGTAATTTACCTAGGTGGATATACAATGACATGTTGCCAGATACGTACATAGGTACCACATACTACAGAGTAATGTTAAAGTGGGATAGGCAGGGTACAGGTGAAGACAGCAGTAGCCATCCACATGCATGACTGAAGTCAAACTTGAGATGGTGTGGAAGCATGCAGCATGGACCACATGTAGTGATGCAGTGCCATCCACACACACTGCCACAGCAGGTTTGATCAGTACATACTGGACAGTATGGTGTAGTAGAGCACACTGTATCCATTTACAAGCTGCTGCCTTACAGCAGTAACCTGTGGAGGTGGCCTAAGCTTCTGAGTGGGTGAGCAATTGCATAGTCTGTACTCACTTTGAACAGAGGGGAGGGGGATCCACACTGTGGATGTAAAAATTATCAATGGCCAGTCACCTACTGTGTGTGTGTGTGTGTGTGTATATATATATATATATATATATATATATATATATATATATATATATATATGTATATAGATAACTAAAAAATACACAGTCCAAATGTTCCTCCAACAAATAACTGCAAAAAGTGTCCTGAGTAACATCAATAATTGTACAAGGATCCTCAGATGAAAGAGCAAAATGTCTTGTTCATATAAAAAAATTCACTTTAATAAAATAAAATAAATGCAGATTAAGCACTTTCATCCACTACACAATGTGGACTTCATCAGAATGCATAATAAACAACTCAGTCCATTTAAATATATTTAAAGGCACCAATAGGATATCTAAGACCAATTAAAACTACCCATTTATTTAAAATGACATACACCTACTATGCTCAAAACATCAAACCTGCATAATACAATTCATATAAAATCTATTATGTATTGAAACAAATTTTATTATAGTTAAAACATTAACATAAATTAACTTGCAATTAGGTCATAATATAAAACCATTTTCAAAAACTTTGTAAAAACACATAAAAAAGCTCACAAATGAACCAGAGACCCTTAACTCCATGTCACAATCTGGCCTGCAAGACTGGTTTTATAGGGATATTATTTTAAATCATTTTTCAATACATATAGATTTTCTAATGTATATAGATAGATATAGAGGCCTTCCATGAACATGTACAGTGGGACCTGGTTGTTGTAGGGCCATAGGCAACATTGGGCACTGGTTACTCCATTGAAAATGGGGAGAACAGAAGGAAGCAGCATGCCAATGGCCAACAATGTCATGGGTCCCATCTCGGATCCAACCTAATTGCCTCCATGGTCATTATGCAGTGTGTGTGCAGGGTAGTCATCCAGTCAGAGGTTGATACCATCACAGCCACAGCAGAGCTAATTGGTGTACTGCCTGGGCTGTGAGACAATATCAGAGAGGGCTTTGCATATATCAGTAAGCATTTTAGCAGTGCACCAGGCGAAGTCTACATTCGTCAGGAACCTGACTGCTACCACACACCATGGCCAGCACCATTACCATGGCCATCCTTTATCTGCCTCTAATGGAGAAAATCATTATGGGACTAGTAACACACTGTCATGGTCATGTAGTGCCACATTCTCCATGTCTGCTACCACTAGTCTTAAGGATTCTGGCCCATCATGGCCATCCCTGCTTACGAGGTGTAAATTATAGCTTTCCATGTGGCACTGCCTACCATTTGCACTCACAAAGCTAACCATCCTCTGTGCTGGCTGCTTATCATACTGGTGACATTACCCAGAAAAGATGTCTCCCTAATATGGGGCATGCACAGTCAGCACAAGTATCTACAAGGGGTGCCCTAGACCTGTCACACAGACAGAGATACACATACAGTGTGTTACCATCAACACAGGCTGTGTCCACAAATGCACTCTGCCCCACTTTTAAAACCCACCCCACACTGGAGACACCACCCCTTCCCTGCACAGTCTTCCAGGCTTGTCACAATTGTCAGGCCATGACAGGCTCATACCCATCATTAGCCACCCCCACACACAGTGCCCATTGCCAACCCCTGACATTATGCCATACCTATCTATGCATATGATGGCAAATGTGCCCAGCTGTGAATACTCTATTAGTGGGGTAGCTTGTGTCTGATGCACAGCATAACCAATCTGTGTACTACATAACATAACATAATCTGGTTGTAGTATTGCTTGTATCACTGTTAATTTTTTATATATAATCTGTCCCATAGATGTAAACCAGAAACTGCTTCTTATCCAGTACCACAGCATACTGTCCCCAATTCCTCCTTGTATGGTCATTCCAGCAGCTGGATTCTCTAACATCTCCTCACCGGGCCCCTCAACCATTGCTGGCTCCAACACTTCCCACCCTCCAATGGCAATAGTGTACCAACATGTGCAACATTCTGAAGATGGAAGATATCTTGCTGCAGAATTCTGGAGCTGGCTGCAGTGCACCATCAGAGGGATCTAAGCAGCATAAGTGAGCCTTCATCACTCCAAAACAATGCTTAATGATGGTGCAGGTCTGCAACATGGAGGAGTGGTATGCATTCTCTGCCTTGGTCTGGGGGTTGTATATTGGTATCATTAGTCATAAATTCAGGGTATATCTGGCAATATCTGGCAGTATACTCAAATCAAGGGGTGGCGTAAGCTATACAGAATCGGGCTAGGCTTATAATTGCCCCAGGGCAGATAGCCTAGTATGAACCTATGAACCTATAATAAGATGTCCCTCAGGAATGTCATCTTTGCACAAACCACTGATATATGTTGCACATATGCCAGATATGGAAATTGTGGACACTACCTGGGTGGCATACTGCCACACTGTATGTTATACCCTGTGCACTATAGACCATCTGGCTGTTGATAAAGTGGAATCCCTTGTGGTTCATATACCATTGTTCTTGTGTCCTATATGGAGCTTTGATGGTAATATGTCTACTGAATGGCATCAAGTGCCTCCTGGAAATGGCATATTTCACAGAAAGCCTGCATAGTGTTGTTTCCCTCCTCTGCAATACTTGGAAACCACATATGCTCCTCCAGGTTCAAGGAACTGGTGTGTCTGTGAAGCAGATGTCAGGGATACAACTATTCTGTCCCCATTTGGTCACAAGAAGGTCTCTATAGAAAGAATTGTCAATACAACGCAAACATAGTGTCCACAGGAACTGGTATCCCACTCATCCTATGTGCTTGCATGTTTGAGCAGCACATGTGTACCAGTTCCTGTATAGTGTCACTGTTCACAGGTAGTGAAAAACAAAAAGCGAAAAACCCTATAAGCAAATACCAAAACATTGACCCCTATACTAAGAACCGCGAAAATCCCGAATGCACTAAACCGCAAAAAAAAAAATTTCTAACTGTCATAGTCAGCCAATCCCACCACCCACTACATACTAGCTACCCAAACAAAATAAATAAACCACATACATACACTATCCAAACCCTACTTCTAACCTAAACTAAAGCACCAAAACCCTACCTCCAACACTCCACTAAACCCCACGAACAAAACTATCTATGCACTCTCCTTAACCCCTCCCTAACCCTAAGATCCATAATTACCACACACATCCCCTACAGACATACACCTAAACAAAATAAATAATACACATACATACACTTAAAAAAAACGTACACCTAACACTACACTAACTCTTACATACACTGCCTATCTATGCACTTGCCTTAACCCAAATCCTAACACTAAAGTCCTATCTATCGCATACTTACCTTACGGAGCTGTACCACAGGCGGGCCAATCAAAACAAATCGACATTTCGAAATTCGTGGTTTTGACCGTTCGGGGTTTACGTACTTCATGCAATACAGTTCGACGTCTTCGTATTCACCTAAAGGGATTTTCGATCGCGTAATAGGAACCCATGGTCCACTATTTCCATATCATGGAGATGATGAAATGTTAAGTTTAATCAGATCTTTCAGCAGCATGCAGCTTCATTAGATGTAGCTTTATAAGATTTTGGAAAAAAGGGCAAATTATAATTGCAAAAAATAATTGGCCATACCTTAAAAAATGGCACCATTATTACAACTCTAGGGAAAATGGTAGGCATCAATTGAAGGTTTAATAAACAGTAGAAATCATGTTATGCATTATACAATCAACCAGAAATTAAACAAAAATAATGCATAACATGGTGAGGGTCCTTCAGGTTTAAAATCCACTGCTTTATTAAGAAATATTAAGAAGTATTGAGTGCTTTCATCCAAGTAAAGGGACTTCATCAAAATACAAAATGTAGAAAGGTTAAATAACCTTCAATATATGGGAAAAGGAAACACTCCATTGGTTAGGTACAAAATCATTAATTGTACAAATTAACTACCCAGGGAAATGTTTAACCCTATCTGGAACAAGAAAGGTCATGTGCTTAAATTGTAACATTGAGAAAATATTAAATATTAAAAGTAATTAAACTTTCTATAAAACATAAATGTATAAAAAGATTCCACACTGTATTAAAATGTATACATACATTAACTGTAAGGATATTTTTGTTTCTTTATATCATTTTAGCCTTTAATTCTAACTGTGATACAATAGAAAAATACTCATTTATTCCTGGTGGGAATGTAGCTGCTAACCAAAGCTGCCAGTTCTTTGTTGTTCAGCCATGTTTTCCAATCGCCTTCACATATATCCTGCTTTCTTTTAGAGTCAGGTTTAATTACTGGTTCTTAATTTTCAACGACTACTTAAAAGACAAACAGTGTTCATAATCATCGTCACTATCCTGGGTCTAAGAAATAAAGGCTACTACTTGTGGAAGTCCCTAAGTAAAGCCTATCCACCTAGCACATTAGCATTTAACTTTGAAGAAATGTCTTCATGTTGATAAATAACAGAAAGGTCACTAAAAGTAAAATGAGGTATCAGTAGATAAATAAAGAAGCAATCTGCACATCCACATTGGTACGTACAGGGAAGAAGGAAGCCAATACATCTGCAGTTTCTGGTCAAATGATTACACATATAAAGTGGTATGAACCCAATTTTTATTTTATTTTTATTCATCCTTTGTTAACTGGGCTAGTCCGATTAGGCTAGTGGTCTCTTTTCAGGGGGAGACCTGAGATGGTATTTATATTACTAGGGGAAATTTGGCCAGGGCATCAGGGAACTTCCTCTGCTCTTTTATCTATGGAGCTTCTAGATGGTTCTGGAGGGCTGCTACAGCTACAAGAGATATAAGAAGCAGCAGCACAGAGGAAGGGAGAAAAGCATTGGAGAGTATGGATGTGGTAAATGAGAATTTGGAGAAAATAATAAGCAAGAAAATGTGGATAAATTTGGAGAAAATTTTGTTTGGTATGGAAAATCAGAGTGCAGATAAACATTCCTGTGTGATGGATAATACAAATGAGCACTGTTTAACTGTCTCAACAAAAAATGAAGTAAGTGAGTCTATTGGAGTGGTGCCGATATCAGAACTGGCAATGGGAGGGCATGCAGATGTTCTTCCGAAAATAATCAGATTATCCAGGTGACAGTTCTGCTGTTTCATGGGGTGAGATGGCAGATCACTTTTTTGGAAGTGCTGAGGATGGTAATGTGGAGAGGGAACCAGGTCATGCAGCAGCAGAGAATGCATCTGTCAACTGTGCAGCAGTAAGTAACACAAGCTGGTAACACCGGTGTAGCAAGAACGGAACCTCTACAGCAGTATAGAGTTGTTAAAAACTTTTAGTTTTATTCACCAAAAAAATTCGCCCACTGGTAACAACAAGAGACAAACACACCAAGTAAACGTTTGTTAACTGGACTGTTCTCTAAAGTTGTTGTTTCTAGGTGTTCATATTCTGAGTAGGTAGGAGACCGTGCCTCTACAGTTGTATTAATAATAAGTTTACTACCATTTTTCAAAATAGGCAAATACACTCCTGAATATCTTTTTTCTTTAACTTCTTTGAAAATGTTATCTAAAAATGACTTGGGATATGCCCTCTTTACAAACATACTGTATAACAGGTCACATTCTTCTTCGAATTCATTTTCCAGTGTAGTCATCCTCGCTGCCCTGACCAGTTGACCTTTCACGACAGCTTTTTTCTGAAAATGGGGATGCATACTGGAAAAGTGAAGAAAACTATTGGAGTAGGTGGCCTTCCTAAAGATTTTTGCTGTGAACCCACCCTTATCTTTTTTCAGTTCCACATCCAAGAAACTAATAATATTTTCTTGAAAGTTGTAAGTGAACTTCAAGAAGGATGTTGTGGAATTTAAAAATTCTACGAACTGGTCTGCTTCATTTCTATCACCTTTAAATAAAATGAAGATATCGTCCAGGAATCGTCTGTAACTACCACACATTTATTTCCACTGGCTGTTGAAAATAAAATTATTTTCCCAGTGGGCTAGAACCAAATTCGCAAAACTAGATCCTACCGGAGAGCCCATTGCTACTCCTATTTCCTGTACAAATAAATTTCCTTCAAATGACACAAAATTATTTCTTAAAATAATGTCTAATAATTGTTCAATTAATAAACAATCATTATTCTCAGCTCCTTTCGTCCTGATGAAATCCACTACAAACGTTTACTTGGTGTGTTTGTCTCTTGTTGTTACCAGTGGGCGAATTTTTTTGGTGAATAAAACTAAAAGTTTTTAACAACTCTATACTGCTGTAGAGGTTCCGTTCTTGCTACACCGGTGTTACCAGCTTGTGTTACTTCCTGGTTAGCTGACTCATTTTTGTGCGACGTTTTTAGTAGCTGGTGACCGGACAAGCGAGATGGAAGATTCAACAGAAGGCGGTGATGCCTCGCAAGGCAACCTTACACAATTGCTTCAACTGATTAATACAAGGTTGGACCGCTTATCGGAGAGGGTCGACATTGTTACCAGCTCCAGCGGACATCTGGGAACTTCGCAAAAGGGCTTTAACACATCAATTGTTGATACACAACCAACTGGAAGCAGCAATGGAACGGGTTTACCACAGCGAAACCTGAACTATGTTAATAATGGACATACAAATCGTCGGAGCAACCAGGAGACGAGTAATGAAACTAATTTCAACATAGGTTCTTGGCTAAACAATGAACTGGATATGGACATATCTCAGACAGGTAAAGACGTTTCTAGCTTGACTGAAGATAACAGTTCATTGTTGGACAGACTTAAAATGTTTGACTTTAAATTGTACAGGACAAAAAAACTACAACTTGAACTGAACTATTTGAACAAATGTTTAAAGGAACAAATAGTTCCAAAGGGGTTGAGACATTACTCATACCCCGTTGGACTGGTGCATGGGTCAGATTTTTTTAATGATTTGACTACTTTATTTAATAGACATGGTTTAGAAGTAATTCGATGTATGGTGACACATTATCAAGCTAATCTTGATGTTTTAATAAAAGAGACTACAGTATTGGAACAAGAAATCAAAAAAGATGTTGATTTTAACAGAAATGTATATGAATATGATAGAATTTTGTTGAGTATTACCCAGCAGATGACAAAATTGAAAAATAACAAGATAAAAAAATTACAAAGAGATTTAAAAGCCTATCAGGAAGGCGTAGCATACCCCAAACCACACCCTAAACCATCAATGTCCCAAAAAGCACCTAACAAATACAAGGGTCCTGCTAAGCAGCCCCCTTATAGAGAGCAAAGTGGACAGCAGGGTACTAGTAATCCTTCTAACTACCCAGACTTAGGGGAATATTTAGACCCTGAATTTGAAGTCACTGAGGGTGACATGTTTGAGGAAGAACAAGGTGGTATAAATACCCATGATAACAACCAACAAGAATACCAAGAGGTCCAAAAAAACTGCAAACGGGGGAGGGGGACAAACTGGAACATGAACCAAGCACAGGGGTTCAAGAAGAAGTACAATACACGCAGCAACAACAATTATTACAAGTAACAGAAATAAAACTATATGAAATTCTACATAATAGGGAGAAAGATTTTCATATTTATAATTTTACAGAATGTAGTATAGATCATTTATTGGTGGAGTTATTTGCTAAGGGACTCACCTTTGTCCCATCTAAAAAATGTGATATAGCAGAATTATTGGTGGATTTTAAATTATTTATTCGGAAACTTAACTTGAACTTGCTTTTTGGTAAACCTACAGATATTGTGAACAACTTGAGAGTCACTAGTACTTATAACCCCCCCCAAAACAATACACTCAACATTTTTGAATACTTATGTGAGAATGAATTTAGGCAAATTCTAAAAAATTCCAAAAATCGACATTATAATATATCATTGGAAGAAAAAGTTCTATTAGATCTGTTAAGGGAACTACCTATTAGATTCATGAAGCCTGATAAAGGTGGGGGTTTGGTGGTATTTTATAAAAATGATTATTCTAACATTATGCTTAAATTGTTAGAAAGCAACACCTATAAGCCAGTCAGTAGGAATGAAATGAATCAGGCACATAATAAAATTAAACTGTTTCTAAGTGATTTGTACACAGATGAGTTTTTAACAAAAGAACAGTATGAGTATGTAACTATGCTGGCCCCGAGGATCCCAAAGATATTTGGGATACCTAAACTGCATAAAAGTATTACCAACCCACCTTTTAGGACACTTGTAGACGCAAGACAGTCTGTTACCTATCCTAGTGCTAAATTAGTAGACCACTTTCTACAAGAATATGTGAAAGCAGAGCAACAAATTCTTAAAGATTCATGGGACTTTCTACAACACATGGAAACTGTTACATATGATGAAACAATTAATTTTCTGACAATTGATATAATTACCTTGTACTCATGCATCCCACATGATTTAGGGATTGAATGGGTAGTGGATTTCATCAGGACGAAAGGAGCTGAGAATAATGATTGTTTATTAATTGAACAATTATTAGACATTATTTTAAGAAATAATTTTGTGTCATTTGAAGGAAATTTATTTGTACAGGAAATAGGAGTAGCAATGGGCTCTCTGGTAGGATCTAGTTTTGCGAATTTGGTTCTAGCCCACTGGGAAAATAATTTTATTTTCAACAGCCAGTGGAAAGAAATGTGTGGTAGTTACAGACGATTCCTGGACGATATCTTCATTTTATTTAAAGGTGATAGAAATGAAGCAGACCAGTTCGTAGAATTTTTAAATTCCACAACATCCTTCTTGAAGTTCACTTACAACTTTCAAGAAAATATTATTAGTTTCTTGGATGTGGAACTGAAAAAAGATAAGGGTGGGTTCACAGCAAAAATCTTTAGGAAGGCCACCTACTCCAATAGTTTTCTTCACTTTTCCAGTATGCATCCCCATTTTCAGAAAAAAGCTGTCGTGAAAGGCCAACTGGTCAGGGCAGCGAGGATGACTACACTGGAAAATGAATTCGAAGAAGAATGTGACCTGTTATACAGTATGTTTGTAAAGAGGGCATATCCCAAGTCATTTTTAGATAACATTTTCAAAGAAGTTAAAGAAAAAAGATATTCAGGAGTGTATTTGCCTATTTTGAAAAATGGTAGTAAACTTATTATTAATACAACTGTAGAGGCACGGTCTCCTACCTACTCAGAATATGAACACCTAAAAACAACAACTTTAGAAAACAGTCCAGTTAACAAACATTTACTTGGTGTGTTTGTCTCTTGTTGTTACCAGTGGGCGAATTTTTTTGGTGAATAAAACTAAAAGTTTTTAACAACTCTATACTGCTGTAGAGGTTCCGTTCTTGCTACACCGGTGTTACCAGCTTGTGTTACTTCCTGGTTAGCTGACTCATTTTTGTGAAATGTGCAGCAGTAACAGAAATCGAAAGTGGAAATCAGCAACAAACTGAGAAGCAGGCCAGTAGTACGACAGCAGAGAAGGCAGAGGTTAAAACCTAAGCAGCAGTGACAGTGGGTAAAATAGGAGGGCAGCAACAAACTGTACATAAAACTGTTTTTAAACAGGAAGAGAAGGACAATTATGGAGACTGGTCAACAGAAGGGATTGGTACTAATAATTTTCAAGTTCTAGCCAGTGAAAAATCTGATTCTGAGGATTCTGATGATTAATAAGTAAACATAAGATGTGGATGTTGTTCTGGCATGGATGCATTGTGTAAAAAACAGTGAAAACACTAGATATAACATGGGTAAGGATGGGAAAGTTAACTGTTGTGGGTGTGAGATGGAGAGAATGCATTTATAGAATTATAGCATTATATGCATATATAACTAGCAAGGAGAGAGAGACTCTGTTTCATCAAAGATTAGACTATGTGGTGGTTAACAGGAAAATTATAATTGCAGGGGACTTTAACTGTGACATAAGGGGAAATGTAAAAAGAAAGGGAAATATGTAAAAATATATAAAGGAAGTGATAAAATATGGCAAATTAGCTGTGTGGAACAAAAGTCAGTGTACTTATAGAAGTGGCATTTGGATCTGAAATTATTTTATTTTATAGAAAGGCTAGGGGTAGCAGATGGTGATACAGTTACAATTTTTTTTAGACCATTTAGCGATATTGATGGAGGTAATGGAAGAAAGAGAGTATATTAAAATAGAAAAAGGAATACAAAGAATAAATGAGAAATTATGGGATGAAAATGGAGAGTGGAAAGTATTGCCATTATGGAAGGATCATATGACCATGAATGACTTCTATAATAACTAGTCTGAATGGTGGACTGAATTTCAAAAGAAGTATAAACCATGTTTTTTTTCTTTTTGTTGTTTTTTTTTCTTTTTTGTTTTGTTTTTGTTTTTGCAATGGCAGGATGATGTAAAAAAGGAAGAGAAAGTGTAGTATAAGAAAATGTATAGAAATATATTGCAGAATTTAGAGAATATTTATAATATGGAAAAGAAATGCATAAAAGAAAATGAGAAAAAAAATTAAAGCAACTCTTTAGGCATAGCTATTATTTACAAGGGAGAGAGAATGAGGTATCTGCGTATTTGGGTAAAATAGTAAAGGAAGATGCTAGTATAATGAGGGAAATGAAACCTGTAAAAGGAGAGATAAAAAGAACTCAAGTAAATTATAAGTAATGTAGTACAGCATGTGGAAAAAAGTATATAAGAGTAAAAAGAAGGAAAATAGAGAATGGAAAGGGAAAAAAAATCCAGAATGAGTTGGGAACATTTTGAAAAATAAATTACTATTAGTGAATTGGATGAAGTACTTGGAGAAAGGAAATGCTGACTCAGTATCAGACCAAGATAGTATAGGATATGGAATGTATATGAAATTAATGGATTGGCAAAGAGAGTCTTTTGTAAATGTAGTGAATTAAAGGATTTGTTTATGAAGCATTATGTAGTGGGATATTAAAATGTATATGGAAAAAAGATGAGAAGAATGAAATAAAGTGAAATAAAACATTAGAGTCCCATCACGCTAAATAATAAGAAGTTATGTACCTACCATAACGTTCCATGTTAGTTGTCTTCTCTCGCCTTCTTTCTTGCTTGATGGGTTCGGAGCCGATCCCTCGGCTCCGACTCGGCACTTGCTAAGCTCAAGAGTCACTTTTACCAGCTCGAGGCAGCCCCATATCCCATGATGCAAGGCGGTAAGTACCCAGATCTCGTTTGATGACAAAGGGCAATAGCACCAAGCATAAAATACTTCCCAAAGGAAGAAAGAAAACTTACAGATGGAAGAAGGACCAGGTCTGAATGGTCTTCAGCATAACAGTTTCTTATAACAAGGTCTGTCCAGGCCAGGGGAAGGAGGGAGGGTCGCAAGAAAGAAGGCGAGAGAAGACAACTAACATGGAACGTTATGGTAGGTACATACCTTCTTAATGTTAAGTTGTCAATCTCGCCTTCATTCTTGCTTGATGGGACCGCGTCCTAGCACCTCTATCCTGGGTGGCTCAATGGAACAAACTCTTGAGGACTGTAGAGCCAAAACTGGCTCTGTCCCTGGAGGCCAAGTCCAATTTGTAATGGGAAACAAAAGTGTGAGGAGTGGCCCAAGTGGCCGCTGCACAAATAGTGTCTAAAGGAAGTCTAGCTTGAAAAGCTGTAGAAGTAGCTAAGCTTCTAGTTGAATGTGCTTTAGGTTTTGAGCACAGCTGTTTTCCCCTGAGCAGATAAATTTCAGAGATGACCGAAGAAAGCCATCTGGACAAGGTCACTTTAGAAACAGGAAGGCCTTTTTTATTATCCGCATAGGAAACAAAAAGTTGATCCGATTTTCTAAATTTTTTTGTTCTGTCCAAATAATATCTAAGTTGACGGTGGACATCAAGATAATGTAGCTTTTGTTCAGCTCTATCTGAATAGTTTGGGAAAAATACAGGGAGATCAATGGATTGATTCAAATTGTTCTTTGAAGCGACCTTAGGCAAAAAGGTTGGGTTAGTTCTCAAAGATACTCTGTCTTTGTGAAAAACCAAATAGGGGGGTCGAACCGAAAGAGCATGAAGTTCAGACACCCTCCTGGCCGATGTAATAGCCACTAGGAATAACGTTTTCCAAGAAAGAAATTTCAGGGAACAAGAAACAGCTGGCTCGAAGGGGGGAAGAATCAAGGATGTCAGCACTAAATTTAGATCCCACTGAGGAGGAGGATTCCTGATTGGAGGCTTTAGTAGGAAAATTCCTTTCAAGAAGGCCCTGCAGAGCCTATGGGACATAATATTATGATCTGCTATTCCGACATGAAAATTGGAAATAGCAGCCAATTGAACTCTGACTGTGGAAGAAGAGGAGCCTGCGTGAAAAATCTCTGCTAAGAAGTCCAGGACTGCCTGAACAGGGGCAGTAAAAGGATCAATATTCTTGGCCTTAGCCCAATAAGAGAAACGTTTCCATTTGCTTGTATAAATCCTCCTGGTAGAGGATTTTAGCGGTTACTATGATATCTCTAACTGGGTTAGAGATCAAAGGAAGCCTGGCTAAGGAAGGAAGTGGAGCAACCATGCTGTGAGGTTGAGAGAAGGGATAGACCGGTGCAGCTGACCCGATTGGTGAATCAGAAGATCTGGCACTGGGTCCAGATGCCACGGCTGCACCAAAAGGTTATGATGGAGGAACGGGAACCAAACTTGTCGAGGCCAGTAAGGGGCAATGAGAATCAATTTGGCTCTCAAAACGGTAGCTTTCTGGATAACCTGAGGGATCAGAGGAAATGGAGGGAAGGCATAAAGAAGTCCCTGGGGCCAATCCTGGGTCAGAGCATCTCTGGGGGGATGGCCTGATAGAGGGAAGAGGCAGAAGAAGTCTGGACATTTGCTGTTTTGGGGAGTAGCAAAAAGATCGCAACATGGACGACCCCATTCCAGAAAAATCTCTTCCGCTATAGATTGCTTGAGAGACCACTCGTGAGGCATGAGAATAGCTCTGCTCAATCTGTCTGCTACAATGTTGGTTTTCCCAGGGATATGCGTTGCTACCAGAAACCGATGAGAGGAGATCGCCCATTGCCATAGTCTGAGCGCTTCTCGACACAAGGGGTAGGACTTGGTTCCGCCCTGTTTGTTGATATACCAAACTACAGACATGTTGTCTGCGTGGACTGCAATTGTCCCTACGGGAAGAAAGTCGTTGAGGGCTTACAACGTTAAAAGCACTGCTCTCATCTCCAGGACATTTATGTGCAGATGGTACTCGAACGGCTGCCACGTCCCATGAACCATCCTGCCCTGATAATGACCCCCCCCACCCGATCAGGGAGGCATCCGTGGTGACAGTGGCTATCGGGGATGGGGGTACAAAGTACCTGCCTTGGTGAACCTGAGGAGATGTGATCCACCAAGCAAGATGATCTTTGCAAGTCTGTGTCACCAGAATCTGGTGACGCATTGGAAGTTGTTGGTATGACCACTGTGTGAACAGCATCCACTGAAGAAGGCGCATGTAGAATCGAGCCAGGGGAAGAAGAGTAATGGCCGCAGCCATGAGGCCTAATACCTTTAGAACCATTCTGGCCTGTACTTTCTTGTTGGCCAGAATGATCCTGACATGACTTTGAATGTCTGAAACTCTTTGATCTGTAAGGGTAGCTGACATCGAACAGTGTTTAAGTTTGCGCCTATGAAGGTAATAGACTGGCAGGGCGATAAGGATGACTTTTCAAGTTGATCGAGATGCCCAAATGAGAACAAAGATTTATTGTGTAATCCCTGGCTTGTATAAGCTGATGCCTGGTGGTGGCTGACAGGAGCCAGTCGTCGAGATACGGAAACACCTGGAATCCTAGACGTCTCAGGTGAGCCGTGACCACTGCCATGCATTTGGTGAACACTCTGGGGCTGTAGTGAGACCAAAGGGCAGGGCTCTGAACTGGAAATGACTGGACCCCAGCCGAAGCGGAGAAATCTCCTGGAGCGTCTGTGAATTTTGATGTGATAGTACGCATCCTGAAGATCTATTGAGCACATCCAGTTGTCCTTCTGTAAGAAGGGCAGAATTGACTGAAGAGTGACCATTCGGAATCTTGTCTTCCTCACAGACTTGTTGAGTCTGCTGAGATCCAATATTGGTCTCCAGTCGCCCGTCTTTTGGGGACCAAAAAGAACCTTGAGTAGATTCCGGCTCTGAATGGTCTGTTGTAACTGGCTGAATGGCTCTTTTGCAGTAGTTTTGAGACTTCTAACTCTGCAATTTCCCTTAGACCGGTGGTACATCTGGAAGGGAATTTGAGGGAAAGGACTTTCCTCGAAAGGAATTATGTAACCCTTGGATATGATCGACTGTACCCATCTGTCTTGAGTGAGGGAATGCCAGGCTTCTGGGTACAGTGATAATCTTCCCCGGACTGCCTCCAAGGAGGGACAGCCGGGCAACATCTCAGGGATGCTGAAAGGGCTTGTCAGAGAGAGGCTCTCTGTTTCCCTGGTTTTGGACCCTCTGCCTCTAGAGCGTCTGTTGTTGTTACCCCCTCTGCCTCTAGGGGTAAACTGACCACGTGAATCCGGCGTGACTCCTTGGGATTTACGGAACCACATTTTTCCACCTTTCTGTCCTTTGGGATAAGGTCTAGAAGGGGTGGAAAAACGGACTCCTACAGCAGAAAGAGTCTTGCCGTCCTGTTCACACCTGGTCAAAGTTTCCTTCACCTGAGGGCCAAACAAAGCTGACCCATCAAAGGGAGAATTTGTGAAGGACGCCTTGAAGGGATCTGCAAAGTCACATAGCCGCATCCAGGCTTGGCGTCTAAGAGCCACACCTGTACCTGCGGCTCTACTCGCTCCATCAGCAGCATATGCTATTAGCCGCATGGAGGAGTTTGCAATGGAATTAAGGGTTCCTAGCTGCGAAGCAATCTTTTCTTGAGCTCCTGCAGCTGTAGGATCCTGTACTACTTCACCCAGCTCCTTAAGGATATCCCTCTGGAGTCTGGTGAAGTGACATAGGTAATTCAGCGAACGCATAGCAAAGGTCACTGAGGAAAACATCCGCCACCGTACCTATCCATGGTCCTAGAGTCCTTATTAGGAGGATGGACGGGTACGGAAGGATCTGCAAGTTCCTTCTTGGTGGCCGCAGCCACCACCATGGCATCAGCGGGGACACCCTTAGTGAGGAATTGCTTGTCACCCGGGGCAGTGATAAATTTTGAAGGCCTCCTAGGGACTGGCTCAACAGAGTCAGGAGCTGCCCATGCCTTTCGGGCAATAACCTGCATAAGGGGTCGAAGGCGGAGACACCCAGGAGGTGGAGGGCCGAGATCCAAACGCCTCTAGGTATACTGACTCATCCTCAGAGGGATTGTTGGTGGGCCAGTTTCCCTCTGTTTAAGGAGTTCTAGGATGTCTGAGAAGGAGACATCCTCAGAGGGGATCTAGGGGATCCCTCTGACTCATCAAAGTCAGTATCTGAAGTGACAGACTCGGGAGTCTACATGTTTCCTCTTACAAGTCCTCTTCCTAGGAGGATCTCCCGAAACATCAGGAGAATCCTCGGAAGAGGGGAAATTCCCAATGGGGAAACCTGAGGCGGAGGATCTCTGGGTCCTTTAGCAAGAGAAGTGGCAGAGATGTCAACAGGCACTATAGAGGGAGGAGCTACGGGAACAGACTGCTGACTGATACCAGTGGCCAGCACACTCTTCATCACCTCGAATGCTCCCTCCCAGGCAGGTCCGAGAGAACCCGTTCAAGAACTAGGAACTCCAGGGACCACCGAAAGGGAAGTCTCCGAGGCAGATGTCGGAGCCGAGCTCACCAAGGCCGAGGCTCCAAGGGGAAGAGCGGGTTCGGACAAGGGTCCGATGCCACTCGCCCCTCGGAGGAGACCATGGAAGCCCGACCACCGAATCCCTCTAAGGAAGGTCTCAAGAGGAGATAAGAGTAGAGGCTGAAGGAACAGAAGGGGTATCTGTCCTCCAGCCGTAGCAGTAATCATTCGAAGACTCCAACTCCAAGCTCTGGGGTAGAGTTGAAGGAGGAACTGTAACGGGGTGTGGACCAACAGTCGTCTGTTGAGACGGACTATGTAACATTTGGGCCAGTGCCTGTGACTTAAGTAATCTGCTGACCACTCTCTCTAGGTCATGGTCTGAAAGTCTGGATGACCTTGAAGATCGGCTCCGATGGCTCCGTTCCGAAAGGAGAGGTGAAGCCGGAGCCGAAAGTATCGGCTCCAAGGAAGGAGACCTCGACCTCTTCCTGGAATGAGCCATCGGAACCGATGAAACTATAGATCCTGCCAGAGCCGAAGACTTATCAGAGCCGACAGGAAGCCTCGATGCATCGGCTCCAGCCGGAGCCGATACAGCCACAAAAGTAACGGTGTCGGAGCCGATCGGAGCCGACACCGATGCCTGTGCCACATGGTGGTCGGAACCGATCGGAGCCGACACCGAAGTGGTCGATGCAGAATCGGCACCGATAGCCATCGGTGCCGAAGGCTTAGTTAAGCCAGAATCGGCTCCAGCCGGAGCCGATCTCGACTCAGAACGAGTCGGAGCCGAGGCCGCAGGCTTAGACACAGAAGCCTGGGCCTTGGAAGATTTGGCTGATTTAGATGGAGCCGACTTAGCCGGAGAGCCCTCCGGCTTAAGAAGGCCCCTAAGTATCAGTTTGTTTCGTCTTTCCTGCAGGACTCTCTGGCTGAAGGAATGACAAATAGCACAGGAGTCCTGCAGGTGAAGAGGCCCCAGGCAATACAGGCAAGAAGTGTGACCGTCTGTCAGAGACATCTTCTGACAGCACAAGTCACACTTCTTAAAGCCTGAGACCCTCTCCTTTGACATGGTGTTTCACAACACACACACACACCAGCCAAAGAATTAAATTAAATAAAATACCAAAAAGGTATTACTAGAAAAACACACACACACCCTAACAGGGGATGGGATGGGTAAAGTTTGACTAAAAAATTAGTAGAGACAGGGATTTTCTGTCAGAAAATCTATATAATTAACTTAAAACTAAAAATTAAAGGGTTTTTAGCAAAAAGGGGCTAAAATATCAAAGTAGTGAATCACTTACCAGGAGCTGGTAAAAGGAGGACCTCATGTTTAAGCGGCAAACGAGATCTGGGTACTTACCGCCTTGCATCATGGGATATGGGGCTGCCTCGAGCTGGTAAAAGTGACTCTCGAGCTTAGCAAGTGCCGAGTCGGAGCCGAGGGATCGGCTCCGAACCCATCAAGCAAGAATGAAGGCGAGATTGACAACTTAACATCACATATTATACAATTTTTATGAGAATAATACAAAGGAGTATGGAAGGAAAGTATATATGGTATAAAAAGGAAGGGAAGTCAAGAATTGTTACTGGTAACGAGAGAAATTTTGTACAATATTATAAGTAAAAGGGGGATGTGAAACTTATAGTACATGATATTAGCAAGACATTTGATACAGTAGGACACATTGTTTTGTGGAATGTTATGGAGATATATGGACTAGGTATAGTAATAGAATTAAGAGAGTGTGTATGTCAGCATATCAAAATAATAGAGTGAGCATGTTAATGAATGAGTAGCTGAGTAAAGTAGTATGCATGAAGCGAAGTAAAATATAAGGATGTCCCATGAGTTGAATATTGTTTGCATTGGAAATGAATAAGATAGTGACCAAAATAGCTTATAAAATGGAAGATGCTATATATTCTGCAATATATTTCTATACATTTTCTCATACTACACTTTCTCTTCCTTTTTTATATCATCCTGTCATTAACAAAACAAAACAATGTTTATACTTCTTTTTAAATTCCAGTAGTTTTGACATATGCAGACAACATAGTTGTAGTTGCTAAGAACAGAACATTGATGAGGGAAGTATTGGCTTGTCTGAATGGATCTTTAAAGGAAATAAGAATGAGTTTGAATAAAAACAAAAGTGATGGTTTGGGTGATATGGTGTGTGTGTGTGTGTGTGTGTGTGTGTGTGTGTGTGTGTGTGTGTGTGTGTGTGTGTGTGTGTGTGTGTGTGTGTGTGTGTGTGTGTGTGTGTGTGTGTGGTTTGCAATGAATGAAGTGTCTGTGCTAGGGATAACATTCGGGAAAAATGATGTATTTATGATCCAATGGGAAGATTTGATAAAGAAATGAAAGAAATGTGCCTTCTGTGGAGGATATCTAGATTACCATTCAGGAAAAAGGTGTATCTAATGAATTTTGTATTAACAGTAAAAATATGAAAAGGAAATTGTGCTATTAGTGTTTTCTTTCATATGGGTTTCAGTATTAAACCTGATGAAAAGAGGTGTGTTACATATGAGTGAAGATGAAGGGGAATTGGGATTTCTAATACCAGTTGTTTATTCTGCTTCTTTAAACCTGTATAGAGGATTAAATTAGGTAAAGGAAGAGAATGAGAAATTAATAGAGAAAATGGTTAAATGTACGTACAAAAAGTTCTGGGAGATGAGAATAAGAATATGTAAATGAAGAAATTAAAATGATAAAGAAAAACACTAACATGGAAAATAAAAAATGATGATAGAGAGAAAGATAGAAAGATATGCTATAATAATGTGATGAAATTATATTATTATGTAAATCCATGGGAAATTTTACCAGAAGTGATTAAAGCCATTAAAGTAAGGAAAAAGTAGTGTATCAACATAGTGTCAGGATTTCCTAAGGAGACTGTAAGAATACATTAATAGTAAAGGGAACATATCATATAAAAACAAAGTTGAAAAAGTGTGTTTATTTTGATAGGAGGAATAGACAACAGAGCATGTTTTTTTGCAAAGTAAAAGAGTGGCAAACTCTGAAAAAGTTGTGTGAAGAAATTGTTTGACAATATTAATGATAAAACAATATAAATATGATTATGTATGGATATAAAAAACAAGAAGAAAGAATATGTGAGAAAGATAGATAAGAACTTATTTTATGTAATGTGGGTTATTTGGAATGAAGACTGAGTGAAATGTTGCTTAATGAGAAATGGATTTTAGCAAATATATTGTGAAAATTTAGATTCTGGTTGTGGAAGGAGTGGGGGGTCACATATGAAAGAATAACAATGAGGATGTTATTAGAAAAATGATAAATAGTAAAAAAAAAAAGAAATGTGTAAGTGTGTGCCTGTAAATATGTAAATAATGTTTTTACATTATGTTAAATATAGGACCCCTACTTTTTTAAAAAGGTGCAGTGGGATCTTCTACAGTCAACTGAGCTACCATCAACTCAAACAGATGGGACTTTGGTTTAATGTCTCATCCAATGAATGACACACTCGGAAGTGCAGCAACACCCTTATACTGCACTGAAGTGTCAGCAGTCCAACTTTCTGATGTAGGAATAGAACTCCCAGGCTTATGGCACCAAAGGTGAATGTGCTACCTGTTGCACCATCAACTTATTCTCTGGGTGCAACTCCAATCAGCAAATCATCAATGATCCTAATACCACTATCAAAGTCTTCAAATGGCTGAGAAACAATTCTTCAAAATGATTCAGGTGCTAATGAAGTAACCAGATGGAAGTTTGAGGGATTAATCTCTGTAAAAATATGTTAAATGTACTTAGATTAAAACTCTCTTCATTTAGCTTAATTTGCAAATTCCTAATTAACATCATGTGGGGAGAAGCATTTGCATACTGACATACTAGTGACTTCTACAGTATGAAATGAGTAAAGTTCCTCTTTATACCTTCTTTATTCAGGACTTTCAGATCTATGCATATATGAATCATGTCCACTTTAATCACAATAACATACTATTTAGGCAATCAGTAAGCTGAATATATTTCTTAATTACAATCATACTCTCCATTCTGTGCAACTTCCTTTCTGTTTTACCTCCTAGCCTTATTTGAGCTTACTTTGGAGCATGTACATCTGGTAAATGGCAGGCTGCACTTGAGTATGGTGAACATCATGCAAGCATCCCAGAGCAGTTGAAATACCTCTGCAGCTGTGAAGTAATGTATCACCCTTTGCATGCACATTATGAATTCTATTCATTATACCAAGATTTTTTCAGCTATGCAGAACTGAATCTTGAGCTCCTTACTTTCCTATTTGCAAGTAAGCAATTTTTGACCCACTGATAACACTGATGACCTGGAAAGTAGCCAAGTTGCATAAGGAAGGTTTCAGTTTATTTGCTTTCTTCCTCAGTGGTTTGAAGTTTGGCAAGATATCAAGTTACTCTCTTCTCCAATTTCTAGTTTAAGTGCTACACATTGATTATCAAATCTATTCCCATATTGCTGACTGATCGTCTTAATTTAACAACTTCTCTGTCAAACTGTTGCACAGTATATTCTTCCAACAGTTCCTGTCCCTGAAAATAAATGGTTGCTTTTGTTCTGTTCTACCACATTCATTATTTTTGGTTACAAATTAATTTCACATATTGTAGATATTTCCAAAAAAATGTTTCATTACGGTTCAAAGCTAACTGAACCAGTGATGGACATTTCATTTTATTCTGCTTATACTCATAGTATAAGTGCATGCTTCCAATTATTTTTTTTATTTTATGTTTATCTTGGTTATTGCTATGCATCCTCCCCTTGCTTCCAAATTAATTTGTCTGGTGATAGCTCTTTTGCTCGAGTAGTTTTTTTTTTTTAAACAAGAAACATCTTTATTCCATTATCACTTACAACATGATGTTGGACAGCACAGTGGTGCAGCGATAACATTGTTGCCTCACAGCAAGAGGTTCCCTGGTTTGATTCTCGACTGGGGTGCCTACTGTGCAGAGTCTGCATGTCCTCCCTGCATTCGTGTGGGTTTCCTCCCACATTAGAAAGACATGCATTAGGAGCATTTCTCCCCAGGCCTCCGCTGAAAATTGGCTTAGTTCCAACTCAGACTTTCCTAGTTAACAAATGTTAAATAACTAAATCATATGTAATCATACATTTATATGAATGAAAATGAACAGTATTTTCATATATTTGGTTACAAACATTATACATCACTTATACTCTACCTGGTCATTGTTAGTCAAACATTAAATAGCTCATTTAATTCCTGCCTTCCCTTAAACCTCACTCTTCCTCCAAAACATCATTCTGTATGTATTGTTCTCACAATTCCCATTATTTTCTACATAATTTGCTACTACCCATTTTTCTAAAGATTCCACTTTGTGTTTATCTTTACTATATTCACTACTTCTTGTACAGTTGGTTTAGATTTTGATTTCCATTTTCAAGTAATTGTTTTTTTGGCAGCCACCATAATTAGACTAAGCAAGGCCTTACTATGTCTAGGCAATTTTGATCCTGTATCACAGCTCAAAAAAAAATAATAATTTCCTTAGTTACACCAATTTGCTCACCCAGTATATCTGATAGGGTAGTCTGCAGAGAAGTTTTAAAGTCTACCAACTCATTACACTTCCAAAACGTATGCTTCCAATTAGCTCTTTCTTCCCCATCACACCTCCAATATTTGAAATCTATCTGAGGAAAAGTTCTTTGGAGTCTGCTTGGGATATAAAAATATCTAAGCAAACACTTCCAAGCAAAGATCCTAAATCTTCAAGCCTTTGTTGCATATTTGGGAGCCATACATATATCCCCCATTGTTTCTTTGTGAATTGCTTATCCAATCTTGCTTTCCAATTCTTTCTAACCTTTCTAACTTGCTCTAGTTATCATTCATTATTTTATATGCCCTATTAATTATCCATTTTTTCACAGCAGCTTTTGTTCTAGATTCTACTAAAAATTCTACCAGTGCTAGGTTTTCACTCATGACCCCCCCATTTCTTTCTATTTGCCTATAGCCTGATATTAATCACTGATGGGGAAGGCAATGTCTAGCTTGCAGTCCAGATGAATTCTTGCCATACTGCCATCCTATTACCTTTCCCTCTCTAATTTTTTGTTCCTAATACCTTGGTTCCTTTGTCGGTTTTCTGTACCCCTAACTGCAGTCAACCCTATTGGCAGGATCATCTTTCTCCATCCCCATGGGGATTAGTTCTTAGAATACTTTCTGAATATATTCTGTATAGTTATTGTTATTCTCCTTAAGGATCTGCATCGAGAATCCCAGTCTCTCCTTGTTTTTTGAGTTTCGCCCCCATTTCATCATCATCCCTTTCCACTTTGAATTATAGCTTTCTGTTTGTACTATGTATAGGAGCCCTAACTGTGTAGCTCTGAAATAAACTGATATGTATATGTTGATTTAACATTAAATGTACTTCTTGTAAACATCTTCCACTCATCACCTGATCATTTCATATCCCATACCCAATTCTACTGTGTGGAGTCTGCTTGTCCTCCCCGCGGTTGGGTGGGCATTCGAAAGACATGCGTAAATGGGCGTGCCTTCATTGAATGTTGAACGTCGAGCTGGCACCTCGGCATTCGTGAAAATCTACTGCCAATCATTAGTGGACCGGAGTTCCACTGTGGCGACCCCTAACCGGGAAAAGCCAAAAGACAAACAACAACAACAACCTAATTCTATCTTGTACCATAAATTAATCATATATCTCACCAAACTCACAATCTTTAACTCAGCAACATAACATCAATACTTCCCTGTGGACCCTGTGTTGTCAAGAAAGCAAATGGTGAAGATATGGCATAGTCTTTCTAGCCTCACAATACTTGTGGAAGTAATATCTCATTTTGGCAGTACTGCCTCTCTCTCCTCAAAACTCAAAGGTATTATTTAATTTACTCACTTCTTCTGCAACATGCATGCAAGTGGTACATAGTTTTAGGATTGTTGCTTGTCAGCGGTCAAGAAAAAAATAACATATGGATCCAAAGCTTGTAGTTTTCAAATTGCCTTGTACAGAGTACTTTCCCATAGTCTATAATTGTAGTGTGTCTCAAACAAAAAAACTCTTCCTGCTTTACTTCTGATACATTGTAACATATGAGTTATTTTAAGATAAAATCGTCAAAAGACAAAATGTGATGTTCTTGCAGTTCTTCAGCTTTACAGTTCAGAATGCATAACAGTACATTGAAACCTGACCCTTTGACATTACGTCAAGGTATCCTGACAGCTGTAAAAAAAAAAAAAAAAAAAACAATCTTTAAAGAAACAGTACGCAAATGTTTTGTACTTACCATAATATTGTAGGACTGAAACCATCATTTGTAACTCATGGAACTAAAGCTGTAAGTCATTAGAATCACTTGGCAATTCATGCCTTCACAGGTTGCTTAGTGCCTCCATGTAATCACATAATGCATCATACTGCTTTCTTTAATTACATGTGAAATCAGTTATGCTAAAGTTAAAAACATATATATTATCTCCAAATATATACACACGTACAATACAAACAAGACCCCCTAGGTCAAGGTGGGAAAGATGATTACAAATGAACCCACTGCTACAGAGCTATCATCATGGTTTGAAACTTTCATATCTGATAGGAGGAGATCCATCCTCTGTAACGCAGAAGACAAGGTCACAAGCTTTCCCTGCTGGAAGGACCCCTGGGGAACATATCCTTAATAATGGTAGTCCCAAAAGCAGATATGGATTTGGAGATACTATTTAGTTTAGAAAGCATTGCAAAAGTATTTGATGAAGACCATATAGCCACAGTACACTTATTGCCAAGGGCTGTATTCCTGAAGAATGCCACTATGACTGCTACAAGCTCTTGTACAGTGACCGCTAGCAAGTTCAAGAAACTGCTTGCTATACACAATATAGCAATGGCTTTATGTAACTGGACAGCCATTTGATAAGTGCAAGTTTGGAGACTTAATGCACTCAATACTTGCCAAGATGGGAAACAAAAAGATGAGCATCTTTTCATGCAAACTTATTTTTGTCCATATAGTATATTAGCTGGCAAAGAACATCTGTGTAGTACCTGCATTCCTCTGGCTGTAAAGAAAATGAGCAGGTGTATATAGTCTAGCTTTCCGAAACACCAAATAAGGAGGTTCAGGGGTAAGAGCATGACGTTCTGAAGTCCTTCTGGCTAAGGTGAAAACTACCAAGATCATTATCAAAGTGAGAGCTTTTTAATTTGCAGTAGCAGATTGTTCAAATGCAACATGCGTCAATCATCTGAGGACAAAGTGAAAGTACTTTTGTATGAGATTTACTTGCCATAACAGTAAATGTTCAATTTCCTCACTGCTGCACTAGCCTTTAGGCTAAGTTGTTATATATTGTCTATGTTACAACAACTGGCCAGCTTCACAAAGCTCTAGCTCATTCCCACACCTTTATTCTGACTTCGGATTAGTCAGACCACTGGAAGGAAATCAGAATAATGAAGAAATCTTTAGTACTTTTGCCCATAAACAGAGAAAGAGCATAGTTATCCTGAAACTCTAAAGATGTAACAGAAAACCAACAAACTTACTATCCCAACAACTAACTATATACAAAATAAGGGGGATGGTGGGTGGGTGCAGCTCAAGCTGAGCTGACTAAAAGACAGCTTTGGGCACAAAGCCCTTTAGAGATTTCCTGCCAGAAGATTGAGGGAGGCTAAGCCCTGAAAGGGCAATGCTAGGAACAACAAAACATGAATGTCCATACCCTGGCATAAAAAATGCCCTAAAAACCAAGAAGGAAGGAGGGAGTGCCTACTGCTGCAGTGATCATGCAAACATCTACTGTTATGCTAAGTATTAATTACACAACTGTACTATGTTCATCATATTAATCACTGCTGCAGTAACCTTAGCTATATGGGGAGATTACCTTAGCTAACTACATTTGGGAGACAGAAGGAGAACAGTCCAGGACCCTCTGGAAAATTGTCCTAGTAAAGCCTGATCTGGACCTTAAGAAAGAATCAAGCTTATAATACTTTGTAAAACTATGTGCAGAGGATTAAGTGGAAGCTTCTAGAGTACTTCTAGAATCCAACCCTTTCTAAAAAGACATAGATGAAGACAAGATCATGTAGAGAGGGCCTTGATCCTCCCTGGAATAGTTTTTTATGGTGAGTACATCAAAAGGTAATGGCCTTAGACAACCATTTGGAAATAGCCTGTTTTGACGCAGGATGTCCCTTCCTCTTACCTTCATAAGAAATGAACAATTGATCCAAAGTTGTGAAATAATTAGTTTTGTCAAGATAGTACCTGAGTTGTCTGTGAACATCTAAGGTATGGAGTATCCTTTTCCCCTCATTTTTAGGTTCAGTAAAGAAAAAAGAGAGATCAATAGTTTGGTTTAAAGTAAATGGATACCACTTTAGGCATAAAAGAAAGATTAGTTCTTAAAAATCCCTGCCCCCTATTTAAAATTAGACAGTGTTAACTCACCATAAAAGCTTTCAGCTCAGATGCCCTTCTTGCAGAGGTCAGCGCAATCAGTAAAATTGTTTTCCATGTTAAGAACCTCAAATCAGATAGGATAGCTGGTTCAAGTGGAGCAAGTGTTAGCTTCTCCAACACAAAATCAAGATTCCAAGGAAGAGCATCAGTTTTCGTATGCAAAACCCTTTCAAAAATATTTTGACGTGAGACTGCATTGAAAGAAGAGGACACATGCTAAAATGCCTATAAATGAACCTTGATAGGCAAATAAAAAAGTCATAGGACACTAACTCACACAAATATTGTAAAGCCAGAGAATAAACAGTCCTGAATGGGTGCTGGTTATGTTGTTAGCACCAACTAGAAAACCTTTTCCATTTGCTAATATGTGCTTTTCTTGCCTGTTGAGTACCTGTTGCATGTCCTCAGTAAACACATACCTAAAAGGAGTTAAGGCCCTATCATCCAGACAGACAATTGAAGTTGATTGATGTTGGGGTGTATCGCATACCTCTGTTCTTGTGAGAGTAGATCTAGTCTGTGAGGAACCTTGTGGTAACTGCCCTTGGCCATTTCCAAAATAACAGCAACACAACCACCAACAAATTCCTCCAATGAACTAAGACAGCTGTAAGATGGTAAAAGGCAGCCAAAAAACATTCACAGTAAAAACTGCTGAATGTAAAAATACACAAAGAAACCAGAACCAGGTCCACAAATAAAATCTTTTAATCTAAGTGCTTTCGTTTTTGTCTAAAGACTTCATCAGAGATATTAAAACACTTACTGCAAGTCATTATATACAAGCTTAAATCTAATAAAAATGCACCATTCATCAAGAAAATAATTCCAACTTTTAAAAGTACACGTTACTAAAAACAAAAGCCTATATTTAATATATAAATACATTTATATCAAACATAGCAAATAATAAACAGATATTGGAAAAATGGTTAAGGTATTCACCTCACAGACAGAAGGTACAGTGTTGGATTCCCACATGAGATACAAACATACCAAGATCCAGAAATATTAAACATTTTTAAATATTGATAATTAGTCTAATATAGTGGATCTATACTTCAGAATACTGTTAAAAGAAAGCATTTCATTCAATCCTGTCTTAATAGTAGCATTCAGTCTTATTTGCCACTTTTTTTGTAGTAATAATTCACCATTGCCTCCCCATTTTGAAAAATAAACAGTATCAAACAGAAACAATAAGAATTTATTAAAACCAAGGCATTCAAATGTGTGTTTATAAAGAGAGTTGGTCAATTTGGATTTTTGATCTCATAAGCATGTTCCTATATATGTTCTTTTAACATCATAATCAATTTGCCTATATAGGACACAGGACATGCTGTACATGTTGCAATGTAGACTATCATCTTAGTGTTGTAACTACAAACCCCTGGACATGTTATGGTTTTGTCAAAACCTTCGACTTTCAAAAAAAAATGAGCCGGAATTCTGCAGAGAGGGCAGTCCCAGTAGATACACACGAGACGAGTCTCTCGTCTTCGACTTTCACATATGGCCCGTCATTGATGAATCTACAGTATTTACAACTGCCATACTTAGTCATCTTTCAACGTCTATGATGTTCATCCTAATACTTTTTTTCAAAAATATTTTTCAAATTGTCACCTTTTTTGTAGGTAATCTTAAGGTGCGCACCTAGTGTTTGCTTGTAGTCTGCTGTAAAAAAACATGTCCCATGTATCAGAGAGTATAGGTCTAATTTTTGGTGCTTGATGGTTAACATGGGTACTACCCTCTTTTACAGTTTTGGTGTCAACAATATTCTCAAAGGATGCTTTTGTTCCTAAAATAGGGGCAACTTTATCAACCTTCTCATTTTCTTTATTTATTTTCACTTTATCAATCTCATGCACTACTGAATTCACTAAATAGATACAATAACATCTCTCCCAGGAACATATTACCTAACTTAAGTAGCTTAGTCTAAAATGTAGCATCCTCTGAAACCAGTCTAGAAAGATGGACCATTTGTCCTTTAATGATGTTCTCTTTCTGATAAAAAGGATGACTACTCTCATAATGTAATAAAGAGTTGGAATATGTCTCCTTACTGTAAATGTTAGCTATGTACCTCTTGTTAACATAATCTTTTGAGATAGTAAGGCCTAAGTAATGAATACAGTTATTACTAAAATTGAAGGCAAACTTGAAAAAATCGGTCAGGTTACTTAATTTTACCAAAAGCAAGTCAAAGGTGGATGGTTCACCAGTCCACAAAATGAGTATATCATAAATAAAACATTAATTGCAAAACACACTCTTAAAATGTGGAGAAGTGAAAACATAATTGACAGAGGTGGCAATGTGAGTTAGACGTGTATTTACTTATTCTAATTTAGTCTTAGCTGACGGGAACACAAATGTTTATGAAATCAAAAAATCCAAATTCACCAACTCTCTTTATAAACACACACTTGAATGCCCTGGTTTTAATAATTTTTTTATTTTTTGTGATTGACAGAGTTTATATTTCAGAACAGGGAGGAAATGGTGAATTGTTACTAAAACAAATAGACTGGTTTCAGAGGATGCTGCATTTCAGACTGAGCTACTTAAATTAGGTAATATTTTCCTAGAGAGATTTTATACCACCTATTTAGTGAATTCAGTAGCGAATGAAATTCTCATAGAGAGGGTTGATAAATTTCCCCTATTTTGGGAACAAAAGCATCCCTTGAGAATATTGTTGACACCAAAAGTGTAAAAGAGGGTAGTACCTATGATAAATGTGGAGCAATGGCTACAGTTTATAACTATCAAGCACTAAAAATTAGACCCATACTCTCTGATAGTTGGGGCATGGTTTTTACAGCAGACTACAAGCAAACACTAGGTGCGCACATTAAGATTACCTACAAAAAAGGTGACAATTTCAAAATTTTTTTGAAAAAAGCAGTAGTCGGGACAAACATCATAGATGTTCAAAGATGATTAAGTATGGCAGTTGTAAATACTGTAGATTCATCAATGACAGGCCATACGTGAAAGTCGAAGGTTAAACCATAACATGTCCAGGGGTTTGTAGTTACAACACTAAGATGATAGTCTACATTGCAACATGTACAGCATGTCCTGTGTTCTATATAGGCAAAATGATTAGGATGTTAAAAGAACATATATAGGAACGTTTATGAGATCAAAAAATCCAAATTGACCAACTGTCTTTATAAACACACACATGAATGCCCTTGTTTTTAATAAATTTTTATTTTTTGTGATTGATAGTGTTTATGTTTCAGAACGGAGAGGCAATGGTGAATTGTTACTAGAACAAAAAGAGTTAATATGGCAAATAAGACTGAATGCTACTATTAAGCCAGGATTGAATGAAATGCTTTCCTTAACAGTATTCGGAAGTACAGATCCACTATGTTACACCAATCATCAATATTTAAAAATGTTTAATATTTCTAGCTCTTTATATGTTTGCACCCCATGTGGGAATCCAACACTGCAACTTGTGTTTGTAAAGTAAACACCTTGACCATTGTGCCAATATCTGTTTGTTATTTATTACATTTTGATATAAATGTATTTATGTACTACATATAGGCTTTTGTTTTTAGTAACGTCACTTTAAAAGTTTGAATTATTTTCTTGATGAATGATGCATTTCTATTGTATATAGGCTTGTATATAATGACTTGCAGTATAAGCATGTTATAATAAAATTGCTAAGTTTGCATCTGACTGCCCATATAGAACACATCATTGTATAGCTTTAAGGATACTAGACTAGCTTGAACTTCCCAACATTATTCTTTAAAATCAACTCTCTCTAACTCACAAAATTGTAACACAACCAACCAGAACCCCTGCACTACAAAATCTCATCCAACCTTACAGTTCCAGCAGATCACTTCACTCTAATAATAAGAACTTACTCATCATCTCCAAAGCCAACAACACTGCAGGAGAATCTTTATTTTCCAGCTATAGATCTCATATATGGAACTCCCTTCATAACTCCATTATCTCAATCTCGTCCACTAACCATTTTAAGCCATAAAGCTTATCTAAAAAATAAGTGGCTATGTTCCTGCACTAACCCCTCGTGAATGCTCTGATACATCACAGAATACCCCAACCATATCCGTCTTCCACGTTCTTTAATCTTTTATTCCTACCATCCTTGGTTCACTGAAGGAGATTGCTGGTGGTTGTGTTGCTGTTCTGAGTTCCATTTTACCCTGCAATGTCTTTGTGGTTAACAGTCCTTCAGGAATTAAGGTTGCAAGCTACCAGCTCTGTGTTCCATGTTGCACAGCTTTCTGGCAGCAGTTCTTCAGTTCGGTGGATTTGTTTTTTTTTTTTTTTCCTATTTTTTTACTAATTTTAGCATATTATGGATCCTATGCTCAGTGATCTGACTATCTTGATCCAGCAGTTCTCAAAATATGTTCCAAGAGTCTGCAGTGGTGAAAACAATAATAGTGAAACACACTCTTAAAATGTGGAGAAGTGAAAACACAACTCTGTTCCCAGTCACCTAAGACTAAATTAGCATAAGTAGGAGCACATCCAGCTCTGTTTGTTTATCTGTTTAATTGTTACACTTTGATATAAATGTATTATGTATTACATATAGGCTTTTGTTTTTAGTGACATATCACTTTAAAAGTTTAATCTATTTTCTTGATGAATGCTGCATTTTTATTGGATATAGTCTTGTATAGTCTTGTATATAATGACTTGTAGTTTAAGTGTTTTAATATTTCCAATGAAGTCTTTAGACAAGGAAAAGGTGCTTAAAATATTTTATATTAGTGGACCTGGTTCCTTTGTATATTTTTACATTCAGCAAACAGTTATGTTAGACTGAGGATATTTTTTAGTGAGTTTACTATAGTATATTAAGATAGAATAATAGGCCTGAAAATATGTCAGCCAGACTTTTGTTTTCATGTATTCATTCAGTTTCAGGAAAAGACAGTTCATTAGGAAAGAAAAGATAATCTTGCTGGTTAAGCATGAGATGTACAAAAGTAACTTTTCAGGGAGTGCTACAGAATGTTCCTTTTTCAAGGGGAAGACGTGTACTTGCAATGCAATGCTAGATTAAAAAATAGACTGTGAGTCACATGCAAGACAAGGCTTGGAAACCAAGGCTAGAGAGGTCTGCAAAACATTACAGGGTTTTGGTATTACTAGAATATACTTCAGACACAGTGAATGAAGTCAGTACGTTAGCTTTTGGACTGATATATAAATGGGTTTTTACAGTACAGACACTCAAGCCTGAGTACAGAAGTCAGGTCAAATATCTTTACTATTCATGAGGAAAAGACTGTTTCATTTGTTATTGTTCAGGAAAATCAGAATATACATGGAGAAACCTTAGATAATTTATCAGCACTGTTACTGTTATCCAGCATTCCAGAATGTCTACAGACTGCTATTGTTTATCAGCAGTTACTGAAGACAGTATTAAGATGTTGTTAACATCTAATAAAGCATTATTAATCTAGCTATGGTGTTTGCAGACCTTATTGAGAAAGTACAAAAAGACTTGGCCCATAAAGGAGAGACTGGCACCTGTTCAGCACATTTTGGTAATAGATAAAGACTTCCATTCCTGCCTCATTTCAGTTGTTTCCAGTTAATTTCTGTATACTACAGTCTTATCAATTCTTTCAACAGTGAGCCTACCATTGATGAGGAGACAACAGATGTGAGAGTGTTCAATCTCGCCTTTGTTCTTACACATGGGTTCGGAGCCAATCCTCGGCTCCGTGCCGGCCGACTGCAAGCTCTGCATCGAGAAGAAGCTCGAGGACATCTAATACCCACAATCCCCCTCTGCCTTTACCTCAGATCTAGTTTGCCGCTGCTGCATTCGCATCGCTGGAGGCTAGCTCGAGGATTTTCAGATAAGATTTAACTTTCTTTTTGTTAAATTTTAGGAGAACTTGTTCAAAATTACTTCTACTGTATTTAGTGTATGGTGTGTGTGTAGAGAGAGAAATTCTCAGTACCGTTAACTTAGTTTAACTTCTTTTAACTGGTATAGAGTTTTTCGGGGCCTACCACCCCTACTTGGATTGACAAACGGACTGACATATTTACCGGATTTGACCTTTTTTTTTTTCCTCTGGATTGACTGTTACTGGACTTGACTTTTTCTCTTACTACAAAATGTCTGAGAAAATGAAATCTGGATTTAAACGTTGCCAGTGTGGCCAAAAGATGTCGGTCACGGACAACCACAGTTCCTGTGTCTACTGCCTTGGCCCTCTCCACTTACAAGAGGACTGTTCTATTTGTCACTCTTTTAGTGGGAGGGTCATGACAGATAGGCGCAGGAAACTGATGGACAGAGGTTTATTGAAACCCTCTTTCCAGGAGGCTCTGGATGCTTCAGACCAGGCATCCAAATCCTCGAAGGAATCGAAGACGTCGGAGCCCAAGTCATCGGCTCCGAGCTCTTCGGGTAAAGTTAGATCACCGGTTCCACAGACTTCGGGGCCGAGTGTTCAACTGTTGGCAGTTTCCGAGCCTCGAGTCTTGGAACCGGTGACGGAGCTCCCTCCACCGACTCTGTTGAGGTCGACTCCGTCTTCGATCCCTTCGACTCGTTCTTCCAGGCCCCTCTCCGACACCGATGTGGACCGTGTGGTGCAGAAATTGATGGAGCATATGGCCTTATCCAAGCTTATCTCGGTCTCCTCTCAGTTGATGTCGAGACTTGAAGGCCTGCCCCTATCTCCATCTGTTCCTCCTCCGAGACCTGTCCAGTCTTCGGAGCCGGAAGAAGCTGAACTGATGATTGTGGAGCCCTCGGTGCCAGAACCGTCTTTTTCTCGGTCGGCACCGTTCACCTCGACTCCATCCGATCCGGTACTGGAGTCTCGGGGCCGAAGATCCATCCTTGGTTCCGGTACCGAGAGTCGGACTGATGTTTCGGTTCCGACGCTCCCCCTCGGAGCCTCGGCGCGGATCGACTCGGTTCCGTCCTCGGGGTCGGTGCCTTCGGTTCCTGTTTCGGGGATTCTTCCCATTTCTTCGGAACAGGGAGATACCTCGACTCGGGACCCGGGGGCCTTCGACCTCATGAGGAAGGTGTTGTCTACCCAGACAACCACATCAGCAGGAACAGCTTCTCCTCCCCACAAAGGACCGTTATCCTCCTCTGCACCCACGGCTACATCCAAGCGTCGAGCACCGGTGTCTCAGCCACCCCTAGAGGGTGCCCCCTCTTCCTCGGAGGCTTCTTCGGATGTTCCCCACGAAGAAGTCCCTAGGAAAAGATTGTGTAAGAGGAGACACTTGGATTCTCCACAAGAATCTTTGACATCCAATACTGACTTGGATGAGTCAGAAGGGTCCCCTAAGTCACCTTCAGAAGATGTCTCCTTTTCTGACATCTTGGAGATCCTAAAACAGAGAGGTGACTGGCAATCCCTCCCCCCTTCTGAGGATGAGTCAGTTTTGCTGAAGGCATTTGGTGCTCGCCCTTCCTCCTCCTGGGTCACTCCACCCTTCGATGAGTTAATGGAGTTGATTGCTCGAAGGGCGTGGGAGACACCTGACATGGTGGAACCAGTCCCTAGGAAGCCTAATAAGTACATTACGGCACCACAGGACAAGGCTTACCTCACCAAAGGAGTTCCAGTAGACGCCATGGTGGTGGCAGCAGCCACGAAAAAGGAGATGTCGGAGTCTTCCTCATCTGTCCATCCGCCTAACAGAGATTCTAGGGCCATGGACAGATACGGGAAGCGCATTTTCAGTTCAGCGGCTTTCTCTATGCGTTCCCTGAACTATTTGACTCATTTTACACGCTTACAGAGGGATCTAGTCAAAGAGTTGGGAGATACCCTCCAGGGTACTACAGATGCTGCTGTTTCAGAGAAAGTTACAGCACATCTCAACACCCTTACATCCATTGTAAACTCGTCCATGAGGCTGATATCATACGCAGCCGAGGGATCGAGTAGGGCAGCGGCTTCAGCGATTGCTCTTCGTAGGCAATCCTGGATGCGCTTATGTTCGTTTGTGGAAGCCTTCAAGTCTTCCTTTACTAACACCCCATTTGATGGAGCCACACTTTTTGGCCCTAAAGTAAAGGAGACCCTTACCCGGTGTGAACAGGAGGGAAAGACTCTGTCTGCTGTCGGAGTCCGTTTTTCCACCCCTTCCAGACCGTACCCCAAAGGGCAACGTGGTGGGAAAATGTGGTTTCGAAAACCCCAAGGATCTTTCCCAAACACACAGGGTGATGCCCCCTCTAGAGGCAGAGGGGGGGGCAGAGGTGGAAGACGCCGCCCTGGCGGCAGAGGGGGTCCGCAAAACCAAGGTGACAGGGATAACCTCCCTGGCAAACCTTTTCAGCACTCCTGAGAGGAGGCCTGACTGTCCTGCTCTGGAGGCAGTCGGGGGTCGCTTAGCTTTATACCCTCAGGCCGGGCAAAACCTTTCTTCAGACAATTGGGTAAAAAGCGTTGTTACCAGAGGTTACAAAATCCCATTTCTATCCACACCCATTCCAAAGAGAAAACTCCCAGATGTACCACCCCATCTGCGAGAGCCAGCAGCTACAGAAATTTCAAAGCTGCTAGAAAAAAGAGTCATCCAACCAGTCCCAGCGGACCAAATAGGATTCGGAACTTACTCAAGGTTCTTTTTAGTTCCAAAGAAAACAGGGGACTGGAGGCCGACTCTGGACCTAAGCCATCTCAACACCTTTGTCAAGAAGGAAAAGTTCCAAATGGTCACGCTTCAATCGATCCTTCCATTCTTACAGAAGGACGACTGGATGTGCTCGATAGATCTGAAGGACGCATACTACCACATCAAAATGGCCAGGGCGTCCAGGGATCATTTGCGTTTCCGGCTGGGAGCCAGTCACTATCAGTTTCGAGCCCTGCCCTTTGGTCTGACTACAGCCCCCAGGGTCTTCACCAAATGCATGGCAGTGGTAGCGTCTCATCTGAGGCGCCTAGGATTCCAGGTGTTTCCGTATCTGGACGACTGGCTCCTGTCTGCCACCACCAGGCATCAACTGATACAGGCCAGGGATTACACCCTACAACTTTGTACACACCTGGGAATTTCAGTAAATTTCGAAAAATCTTTACTACAGCCATCACAGCATATCTTATTCATAGGAGCGGAATTAGATACGCACCATTTAGTTCTAAAACTTCCTACAGAAAGAATAGAAGCACTTCTAATCAACATTTCTCTTCTGCTGTCGTCCAGAAAGTCCCCGGCAAAAATTGTTCTGAAAGTCTTGGGTCTCATGGCAGCTTCTCTCGTTGCGATACCATTGGGAAGACTGCACATGAGAGTGCTACAATGGCTTCTGTTTGCACAATGGTCATTCCAACAACTTCCACTGACTCATGAAATATTAATAACGAAAACATGCAAATCACACCTAATGTGGTGGTTACAGACTTGCAACCTATCCAGCGGAAGACCATTTGTGCTACCCGCACCGTCAGCAACGATAACCACGGACGCTTCCCTGATAGGGTGGGGGGGCATCTTTCAGGGACAGACAGTCCAAGGTGAATGGACCAATCTGGAGTACAATCTGCACATCAATGTTCTGGAGTTGAGGGCAGTGTTTTTGGCGTTGCAACACTTTGCTCCCCTTCTTCCTCCAGGGACCATTGCAGTTCAGACAGACAACATGTCCGTAGTCTGGTACATAAACAAGCAAGGGGGAACCAGGTCTTACCAACTATGCAGAGAGGCCATGAGAATTTGGCAATGGGCAGAGTCCACCGGTCGCTTTCTGATCGCAACGCACATCCCGGGGTCATCCAACGTCATAGCCGACAGGCTGAGCAGGGCAATACTGTTGCCTCACGAGTGGTCCCTCAAACAGTCAGTTGCAAGAAGGATTTTTCGCAAATGGGGCCAGCCTACCTGCGATCTGTTTGCGTCTCCAATGAATGCCAAATGCAGGAGCTACTTTGCCCTATTACCCCTCCAGGGAAGTCCCCAGGACGCTGGTGCACGATTGGCCCCTGGGTCTCCTATATGCTTTTCCTCCATTTCCCCTGATTGCAAAGTTTCTACAGAAAGCCAACAACCTTCAGAGGACTATTATTCTCATTGCTCCGTTCTGGCCTCGTCAAATTTGGTTCCCTTTTCTATTGCATCACCGCATTCGGGGACCTTGGATGCTGGACCCAGAGCCAGATCTACTGACTCACTCATCAGGAGTTCCTCACCCATCTCTAGAATCTCTCCATCTAGCAGCTTGGCTGCTCCGCTTCCCTTTCTAGCCAGGTCGGTTCCCCTTACATCGGCGGTTCAAGATATTTTAGTAGCTTCTCATAAAGTTTCCACTACAAAGACTTACACCAGTAAGTGGAAACGTTTTGTCTTTGGGCGGAGTCACATCATTTGGACCCTGTTATAGCTCCGTTAAACAAGATTTTAGAGTTCTTGACTGAACTATTTCATGAGGGAGCTTCCCCGGCTACTTTAAGAGTACAGTTAGCTGCCATTTCTAACTATCATGTAGAGAAATGTGGTGCGCCTATTATGGCTCACAGACTTTGTAAAGCCTTTTTAAAAGGTTCTTTTCATATCAGACCACCAGTCAGAAGTCCGACATCACCGTGGAATTTGAACCTGTTGCTCTCTAAATTGATGTTGCCACCCTTTGAACCAGCCTCAAGTTGCACATTGAAATTTTTGTCATGGAAAACTTTATTTCTAGTGGCCATTACATCTGCTAGACGAGTGTCTGAGCTTCAGGCCCTTTCTGTCAAACATCCTTATTTAATATTTCATTCTGACAGAGTATCCCTACGCACTAATCCATCCTTTCTCCCCAAAGTTTGCTCTTCTAGTAATATTAATCAGTCCATTGAATTACCCACCTTCTTTAAGAACCACTCTAATAAGTTGGAGTATATGTTGCACAAACTGGATGTCCATAGACAACTCAGATTTTATTTGGATAGAACAAAAGATCACAGGAAATCTGATCAACTATTTGTAGCTTTTGCTGACAGCAGAAAGGGTCTTGCAGTTAAAAAACGAACTCTTTCTAAATGGCTAACTGACTGTATCACATATGTTTATGAGGCCTCTGATCAAACATTATCAGTAAAACCCAAAGGACATTCCACCAGATCAGTTTCTACATCTTTGGCTCACGCAGCTCGCTTACCACTAGACACTATTTGTGCGGCTGCTACTTGGGCTAAACCACATACATTTATCTCTCATTACAAAGTGGACAGGGTTTCTAGGGATAGGGCAACCTTTGGTTCCACTGTGCTCAAGAACGTTCTCCCTTGAGTTCCTCAGGATCATGGAGCTAGGGCCGCTACCCATGTGTAAGAACAAAGGCGAGATTGTACACTCTCACATAAAGAAGTTATGTCCTTACCATAACGCGTTCCATGTGGAGTGTTCATCTCGCTTTGTTATTACACTCCCACCCTCCCACCCTTAGGAAGAACGTTCTATTTGGTGCCTGGTCTGGAGTATTCTCCTTCTGCTGTTGCATTATTAGTGTTACTATCATACCCTTGGTATGTTTGTATATATGTACTTCTATGTATATAGTTTGGCATGTGTGCGTGCTTTATGTCTGGTTTGCTTGCAAACTAGATCTGAGGTAAAGGCAGAGGGGGATTGTGGGTATTAGATGTCCTCGAGCTTCTTCTCGATGCAGAGCTTGCAGTCGGCCGGCACGGAGCCGAGGATCGGCTCCGAACCCATGTGTAATAACCAAGGCGAGATGAACACTCCACATGGAATGTTATGGTAAGGACATAACTTCTTTTTAAAGTAAGTCCCAAAACCCCATAGCAACCTTGCATCAGTAGTCAGACTATATGTGTTCTACAGAGCAATCTACAGAAGAACAGTGTTTCATTCAAAGCAACCTTGTCAGCAGTCAGACTACGTGTACCAGTATTCATTTGGAATGCTTTTTCAGATCCCAACAGAGACAGCTGTATTTACAGAGACACTTTTTTCCAGTCTATCAGTAACTACAGCCAAAGTTTTATAACAGACTTTTCAGCAGCACACCAGATGGGAGACTGTAAACTCTATGCAGAATAAGGCCACAGCCAACAGCACTACACTTACATATTACACAACAAAACTTTCAGTAAGACACCATTAATATTCCAAATGTAAACTTCATACAGAAAACAAAACCAAACAGATGGAAAACTGATACTCAAAAACCCACAAGGTTTATTGTTTGCTAGCACTTTCGTACAAGTAAACTGTACTTCATCAGACAAACCAATCCCAAAAATCCCTCTCTTTAAATATTCAAGCTTGTAATTAAAATTGATATCAATTGACATTTAAAGCTAAACTCAATTAAAAATAGAATTTATAAAAAATGTATAATTATATAATAATTGTCAAAGGAAAAAACTTCAAAGACCAATACATGTAAGGTTCAGATAAGGCACATTTAATAACTTGCTGCAAGGAGACAAAAACATGCAAATACAGGATTTTGCCTAACTACTAACAGGAAGTATGCTATTCTTACACTGTTCTACAAGACATTGCCTTCTGTGGTTGACGTAATCAAACACAAGTTTCAGTATTGTTCTACAGCAGATGTTACTCAGATTTTCTGCTGACATGACTGGATTTATGAAAAACAACCTGGCCTTGGTGGGCTCTAGCCCATTACAAGCTTCTAGTGTGTAGTTCTAATACATGTGTTTCATTTCAAGGTACTTTTCTAGCTTAGGCACAAGCAAATGCTGATTGTAGTTCATATTTTCAAGCAGTCTTTGTTCTGATTATCTATAGCTTCTGTAGCTGTGTATTTTCTCACAGCACAAGTGGAACTCCTTGTCTAAGTCTCATAACATTAATACAAGTGATACATCTATTCATTATTTTCCTGACACAAGCAGAAATTATCTGCTCCCCTGTAAATTTCCAAAGCATAAGCAAAGATTATAGCTGTGCATATTTCATGACAATACAAGGTTAGAAAGCTTCTGCAATTTGTACAGATTTTATGCAGTGTGAAATAGAATAAATGTGTTAACCCTTTTCAAGCCTTAAATGCACTAAGCATATTACTAATACATATTTTTCTGACAATAATATATTAATATAACATAATATATAAGAACCTACTGAGATTAGCTAGGAGCTCAAAACCATATACTCTAAAACCTTATTAAACACTTAATAAACATACTTACTTGTACATATTGATATGTTTTTATACATATATTTGTTTATATAAAAATACTTGTCAAATAAGACTCCCCAATGTTTAATCTGTCACCTTTCCAAAGCTTTTAATTTTAATAGGCACTTAATCAGTTACAGGGTTGCAAAAATGTATTTATTAGTAACATTAGTTTAGTTCACTGCAGTAGACTACCAGTCTGCTTACAGATTTACAAGAATTTATGTTTATTTCATGCAGAAAAATGTGAATAAAGTCAGGGCAGTAAGCAATATATTTATTAGTAACATTGGTTTAGTTCACTGCATTATCAGTTTGCTTACAGACTTAAAAAATGTTTTAGCATCATATGTTTATTTCATGTAGAAAAATGTAAATAAAGTCTGGGCAACAAGCAATGCTATCAGTTTGTAACTGTTAAAGCTGTAAATGTCATTTTAAGGACCTGATACTATTTTTTGTGATTTGCAGAAATAATTTCCGTAATTGATTTTAAATACAGTGAAATACATCAGTCACCCAGCCTTGCACAAGAGATGCAAAATAAGAGGTTTGGAAGGCCAAAGAAAAAAAGGGACACAGAAAAGGACATGTGGACGTGAAAAACAGCCCCCTGTACCTTAGCAGTGACTGGACAATGCAGAGTAAGGCCTAAACTTGACAAGAGCTGTGGTGCACAAGTCAAACAAAATATATGTAAATTAAAGTTAAAGCAAGTATGTAAATGTGCTCATGTTTTCAGGCAGTTGTATAACAGTACTAGTTTTCAATTTATGTTTTTTTTTTTTTCTATGTCCTGACAATACTGACAGAAAAAGGTACTAATAATTTAGTTTCCAGAATATAACATTTACCAGTTTTCAGTTATGCTTTTATTTGTGTTTAGGTAACACTGGCAAAATATATTCCTTTAGTATTAATGTAGTTAGTTTCCAGAATATACACAGCTATTTTAAATGTTCAGTATAAATATGTATCACTTTAATGTAAATTTCAGTCAAGGTTCAGAATATGACATTCATGTTCAGTTATATTTCACTCAGATTTCAGAATATAACATTCATACTCCATTACAACATGCAATTATATCACACTTCACATAATTCAGTCATTAGTTTAAGGGTAAAGTGACAGAATTATTTATATTCAGTCATTAGTTTTAAGGGTAAAGTGACAGGATTACCGGTGCAGTGGTTAGCATTGTCACCTCACAGCAAGAGGTTCTCTGGTTCAATTGCCGGCTGGGCTGCTTTCTGTGCAGAGTCTGCATGTTTTCCCTGTGTTCGTGTGGCTTCCCTCTAGGTGCTCAGGCTTCCTCCCACATTCCAAAAGACATGCATCTGGAGCATTTCTCCCTGGTCCTCTGCTGTGTCCTAGTTGAACTTTCCCAGTAACCAAATGTTAAATAAAAAATAAATACAAGTTATCTAAAGAATAGGTAGTAATAGTTATTCAATATACTCAAGGCATAACAGGGCAGACTTAATTTGTTAATTAGATTACATTGCACTTTACATAATTACTGTACATTAGCTCAAAAGTTAAAAGGACACTGACAGGGAATGCAAACGTATAGATCTACAAAAACAGTCCCAATTTAAGATGATAATCCAAAAAAATGTCTCTAAAAAACACCACCAAAACCAGCAGAGGAGGGAAGCCAACACAGGATGGAAACAAAAGGAGACTTCAGCATTAGAAAACTTTTATTTTCTGTTTTCATCCAAACCAGGACTTCATCAGAATAATTCAGTCTAAAACACAATCACCTTAATAACATCCAACCAATCACAGTAAATCAACTTGTTAGTTACATAATTGATACTCATTAAAAACACTTCTACCATAAGTCAGATTGAAAAACATTTTTCTGACATTCATCTCTTTCCTTTTAAAAAAAATAATATTAATGTGTTAATTAAGACCAGTTGCCTTATCTACCCCTAGTTTAATTTGCCAGAGTGTTTCTTTTTATTCAACTTTATTCCTAAAATTACCTCCCCTTAAATCCAGGGGAACAGCTTCTATGATAGTAAAGAGAAACTTTTTAAAACCATCACAGAATACAGACTGTTTAAACAGAGCATTAGTCTCATCCTTAAATTTGATAGCATATAAATGCTCCCTATTTCTTTCTCCCAAACTCCTAGTTGTCAACCCAACATAATAGGAATTACACTTGGAACACACAGTGACATATACAACCCCCCTCGATTTACAAGTAAAGACACCAGGAATGGGAATGGTGGATATAAAATGATCTGAAAAACAAATGTGGGCCCTCTAGGATGTACCTGCAAACATGGCAATCACCACATTTGTACATCCCCTTAGTTTCTTTTAAAAGGAAAGCGATTAAAGTCAGAAAAATGTTTTTTGATCTGATTTATGGTAGAAGTGTTTTTAATGAGTGTCAAATATATAATTAACAAGTTGGTTTACTGTGATTGGTTGGATGTTTTTTAAAAGTGATTGTGTTTTAGACTGAATTATTCTGATGAAGTCCTGGTTTGCATGAAAGCAGAAAATAAAAGTTTTCTAATGCTAAAATGTCCTTTTGTTTCCTTTCTGTGTTGGTTTCCCTCCCCTGCTGGTTTTGGTGGTGCTTTCCAGAGAAGGGTATAGATCTGAAATACAGACAGCATAGTTTTTAGTAAACTATTATAGCTCATAAATATTTGCAGGATATTTAAGACACAAATTTAGAAGGCATACATCTATTATAGCACATAGAAATTAAAAAAGGTAAATAGAATTATTAAATTTAGTTGAAAATTTATAGACAAACATTAATACAGTATATGGTAATTATGCTTCAAGACCAGTTATAAAGGTATCCCTCTAGTGCTGATTTAATTCAATCTTCAGAAAATAGACATCATGCTTCATAGGCTATATAACAAAAAAGAAAATGGACTAAACAGTACAATGTTTGAGGATTTAAATCTATGGGCAACAGTAAAATGTTTCATTTCCTATATCATGGTACAATAAAGCACCATTTCATAAGGTAGGAAACATAGGCAACAGACAGTATGATTTTACCATTACAGCATACAGAAATAGGGAAGAAAAATAACAGTTTGCACTCTGTCTAACTTAACTGAAGACACACAGAGACAGATTGAAGATGTGTATGGCATTTTCTCCATGCTGTTTCTGGAACAGCCGTGTTAAATGGAATTACCTGGCCCCATCAGTTTTAAAAAATGCAGAATTAAGAGACTGATTTTCAGAATAATATGTAGGTTTTAGATATATCACACATACATCAGAACTTAGACTTAAAGATTCTAAAGACTATGGATATAGGTAATGAGGTAATCGCTGGAGCAGGTATATTTCCTGCATATGCAGCTGTTAAAGCTATTTGGGAATTATGTAAATTAGCCGAGTTGCTGGAGTTATTAACTAAAAGCACCTTTAAGACCATAAAGGACATCACTATCTATCAGGACACATCTGCAAATTATGAGTGAGGTGACATAAAGCCCATATGTTCAAACCAGATTACAGTAGTTAGTAATACAGATATGAGATAACTACAAATGAAGGTCCCCATAAAACTTTCATCAGGGACCTCAGGGGGAGCTGTTAGACTGAGGGCATTCTTAGTAAATTCACTATAGTACATTAAGGTAGAATAATAGGCCTGAAAATGGTTCATTGGTTAGTACTAAGCTAACTGCCCTTGCGAGCCATTTCAAGCCTAGCCAATTATCTCTTCTGAGACGCAAACCCTGCACCTTGTGTTTGTAAGGCAAACACCTTAACCATTAGGTCACCCTCCCAAATATAGAGTCAGACTTGTGTTTCCATATATTCATTCAGAGCCAAGGAAAGACAGTTCTAGAAAGTAAAAGATAATCTTGCTGGCTAAGCATGAGATGTACAGAAATAAGTTTTCAGGGAGAGCAATAGAATGTCCCTTTCTCAAGGGAAAGATGTGTGTGCTTGAAATGGAATGTAGATAAAAAATAGACTATGAGGCACATGCAAGACAAGGCTTGGAAACTAAAGCTAAAGAGGTGTGTAAAACATTACAGGGTTTTTCTATTATTAGAATATACTTCAGACACAGTCAGTGAAGTCGGTAAGTTAGCTTTTGGACTGATATGTAAAAGGGTCTTCACAGTACAGACACTAAAGCCTGATTACAGAAGTCAGGCCAAATATCCATACTATTGAAGAAGAACAGACTGTTTCAGTCGATATTATTCAGGAAAATCAGAATATACATGCAGAAACTTTGGATATATTTATCAGCACTGTTATTGTTATCCAGAATTCCAGAATTTCTTCAGACTGCTATTGTTTATCAGTACTGTCATTGAAGACCGTATTCAGATATTGTTAACATCTACTAAAGCATTATTAACCAAACTACAGTGTTTACAGACTTTATTGAGAAAGTACAAAAGACTTGGCCCATAATGAAGATACTGGTACCGGTTCAGCACAAGTTTAAGTAATTAACAGATAAAGACTTTCATTCTTGTCTCATTTCAGTTGTTTCTAGTTGATTCCAGTATACTACAGTTGTATCAATTATTTCAAGTTTCTTACTGTGAATGTTTTTTTCTGCCTTTTACCATCTTATAGCTGTCTTGTTTCACTGGAGGAGTTTGGTGGTGGTTGTATTGCTCTGCTGAGTTCCATTTTACCCTGCAACATTTTTGTGGTTACCAGCATTTCCAAAAGAAGGAAGAACCATAGTTGCCCAGGACAGAAGGGTGTCACTATAATGATCTTCAAAGATTCCTTGTGAACCTTCAGAAGTACCCTGGATATTATCTGAATATTGTGGAAAGGGTGGAAAAGCAACCAGGAACATTCCTGTCCAAGGAAAAGAAAAGGCATCTGTCTTCCAGGGCTTCTTGAATAGAACCATGGAATAGAATATTCCCAGTTGATTGTTAAGGGAGAAGGCAAACAGGTTTACTTGAAGAACTCCCCAGAGATGTATGAAATCTTGGAAGACTCCCTGATTTAGTTTTCATTTGTGACAATCTGCCCCAGTCCTGGTCAGTTTGCCTGTCACTCAATTTTGCTTTGAAGGAATGTAAGATGCCTATAGTGTGAGATTGTGCTGTGAAGCTATATCCTAAGCTAACTTGGCTAGTTTGCAAAGCGGGTACAACTTGGTTCTTCCTTGTTTGTTGATGTACCACATGAATGTGGTATTGTCTATAATCACTAAAAGAGGTCCTGGGGACCAAAGATGGTTAGGAGAGTTCAGACATTGATCAGGGCAAGCATCTCATTGATATTTATGTTCTTGCATCTGTCCTTGGTGTGTCACACAATCCTGCACTTTCATCCCTCCTGAAACTGCTCCCCAAGCAAAGTCTGAGGCATCTGTGGTGACTGACTGCTTTGGATCAGGCAGGAAGAACAGGAGACCTGGATTTAGAGATATCTGTTGTCTACACCAAAAGAGTTCTCTACTGATGAACTTCAGCATTGGGATTTGTAAAGATAACGTGTGTTGGCGCTGGGACCAAAGAATTTTCAGATACCTCTGCATCTTTCTCATATAGAGTCTTCCCAGGGGTATCATGAGAATCATAGATAACATGAGACCCAGAATTCAGAGGTCTCCCCTCCCAGTGACTGAAGTCTGAGTGGACAACTTTAGAAATAGATCTAAATATAGATCTATTTTTTCCTGTGAAAGAAAAGCTCTTTAAATTGAGGTTTCTAGTTGACATATTAACACAATTCTCAAAAGCCAAACAGTTGCAGAACAAAGCTTAGTTCATAAAACCAAGACTGGATGTAGTATGAAACAAACTACGCAATGCTGATATTGAACAAGTGTTTAATAAAACAAAGCTTTTTATACACTAATGAAGGGTTTGTTTGCCCTGAAAGCTTTGTTTTATTAAACACTTGTTCCGTATCAGCGTTGATTGGTTTGTTTCATACTACATCCAGTCCTGGTTTTATGAACTAAACTTTGTTCTGCAACTGTTTGGCTTTTTGAGAATTGTGTTTTAGTTTCTAGTTGACATCCCAAAACACAATCCTGTGTAAAGGAGTCAAAAGAAACTTTTAAATGTTCTTTTGGAACACCTTGAAAAAGACACTGCAAAGATATGCATATCATCTAAATATGGAAAAATGTGGATACTCTTTAGTCTGCTATGAGGTATAGCTGGTGGTAGACAATGTCTGAAAATTCTTGTTGCACTGAATAGTCCGCAGTGTAAGGCAGAGAACTGGTAATGTAATCCAGACACACAAAACTTTAAGGAACATCTGAAGTCTGGATGACATGTGATGATAAGAATTTATTAAGTCTAGTGTTACCAGAAAACTTGAAACAGGAAGATGAGGCAACAGGTTGTAAAGTGACATCAGTTTGAATTTGGGCGCTATCAAAAACAGGTTTATGCAAGAAAGATCCAGAACTGATCTCCAATCATTTTCTTTCTTTATCACTAGGAACACCCTTAAATAAAAACTCTTCCCTATCTGGGAAGGAGGAACTGATTTTATCACTCCTTAAAAAATACAGCTGTGTAAAATCTTACCATAGCAATAGATGTCCTTTTCTTCACTGTTGCAGTATTTTTCACCTAAGGGATCTCCTGCCAAGGGACTTCCAAGATGGCTGCACATTGAGTAACAGCTTATTTCTAGCTCTTCCAGTGTGAAAACAGAAACTCAGCAGAGAAGGCCAGTAGACTTATGTTTATGTGTAAATGTCAGTTACTGGCTAGTAAGTGCACTTCCTGGATCACAGGAACAAAGAACTTCAGAATACCTGGAAAAAAATCAGCTACAAAAAGTGGGGAAGAAACACTGACTGGGGAAGGTTCTGCAGCTCTTCAGCAAAAAGCAATGCAACCTTCAGACATGACGTCCAGTAACCTACAGGAAGATATAAGACAACTACATACAGACCTGGTTAAAATAAACAAAACACTGATGGTGTATGTCAACACAAACAACAAAAGGCTGGAGAAAATGGAAGAAGCTTTAAACAGATTTTCAGATGAGATGATAAAGTGGCAAAAATCAGAGGTCGAAATAAAGAAAAGGCTAGCTGAATATGAGACTGCTCAGGAAGACATGTTTCAAAAAATAGTAGAATTAGAGGACAGAGCACATAGGGAAAACTTGAGATTTTCAGCTATACCAGAGAAGCAGGAAGGAACACACTGCATTAATTTTATGAAAGCACAAATACGCAAATGGACTGATATTCCACAGCAGGAGTTGTTAGTTGAAAGGGCACATTGTGTGTGTGCTCCAAACATGGCTATAGGAAATCAGGCTAGACCTTTAGTATTAAAGATGCAATCCTACCAGCTGAAGGAGTTGATTCTGACAAAACTGTGTCAGAAGGACAAAGTACTAAAAGTGGGAGACAGCAGAGTGCTTGTGGAGAATGATTACTAATGTACACCAGACAGAAGAGGAGCAAATTTATTCTACTATTCAGGGAATGTTGAGATGCAGGTGTGATATTCAAACTGCTGTACCCAGCTGTCTTCAAGGTATTTTTCCCTGGGGGGACAAAATCATTTTTTGATGAAGTACATGCTAAGGAAGAAATACAAAAGTTTGTCTAACAAAAAGTAAGCTATGAAACAGGAGATTCTGCTTCTTCTTCTTCTTCTGGTAATAAAGATAAGATAGGATTGTACCTGTGAAACCTTTTCAAAAGTTTCAACAGAAAATGTTGGCGAGAAGGAAGGGAGCACGAGAATTGACTAGAAGAATCCTGAGTATGTCGGAAATGAAGCAGAGACAGGATTTTGGAGATGAACAGTAATAAATCCAGTTAACTTAACATGGGGATTACAATGCAATAATTATATTTGTGAAATATGACAGAACAAGAAAACGTGGAAATAATGGACTTTTTCAGAATTTGTTGGACTTGTGGGGGGACTCTAAAGCATATGCCCTACTTCATGTCATTAAAGCATGGAAAAGTGCTTTGGGAAGGGGAATAGGAGGGAGAAAGTTAACTGTAAGTATAGATTTTTTCTTAAATAATACCAGTTTTGTGCCATGTGGTTTTCTTTACATGCTATAAAATAAAAAAAATTTCAGTTATTTTTTTTTAAGTATAATGGGATTGTAAATAGGTGCAGCTGTTCTTTTTTTTCTTTTCTTTCTCCCTTTTCTCTCTCTTCTTTGTTCAATCAAAAACAAAAACAGCTGAATAGGAAAACCCAGAATTTATTTAATAATCACAAAATAAAAGCAATAAAACAAGTATCCAGCTAGTTCTTTCTTCTCTAACCTTGAGACTTCCTCAGACTTTATAGTTTTTATTTTGTGATTATTAAATAAATTCTGGGTTTTCCTATTCAGCTGTTTTTGGTTTTTCTATTCTTGTTCAGTTTTAAGAAATATAGGCACTGCAATGTATATATAAAAAAAGCCTGGTTAAAAAACATGATAAAAGAAAAAAAATATGTGATTTTTATTTCATTCTTTCATGGGGAAATGATTGGATTAAAGACCTTAGATTGATTAAGTAACAAGTTTTAAGAGAGAGCGAGTAAATGAAAAAGAACATTGAATATTATGAGGCATATTCTAGAAAATACATGTATACTCAGTAACACTTTTTGCAGCTGGCCTTCATGTTTCCATGGAAACAATCTGATAAAGAGAAGCTGGCTGCCTGGTTCTCATGTCTCCATGGAGACAATCTGATAAAGAGAAACTGGCTACAGTCTGGTGGAGAGTGATTGGTTGAGGAAAAAAAAAGGAAAAGAGAAATTGGTTAGGAGATGATGTTCTCTGAAAGCATTCAGGGGTTTTCCCAACTGGGACAGCTACCGTATAATGATAAGACAAAACCAACCTGCACTTAGTAGAAGCACAGGCTGCACCATGCATCTTAGCGTGGATGACCTTTCTTTTAGGTTAACTCATGTCTGTCAGTGTAGCTGTCAGTCTGGGACTTTTGTTCCTATTAGGAGGATAAAACTTCAATATTTGAAGGTGCACATAGTTTTGTGTGTTAGTAAAGTTAATATGTTTTAGTGGTATTGGGGGTGCTTATTTTTTTTTTTTGTTTGATGGATTTCAATAAAACAATAATTTTTATAAAATGTGACATAGGCTCAAATGTATATGACAAGAAACAGCTGTATAAAAGCTCAACCTGCCAAACTGTGTATGCATTTAACACAAACGCTAGAATTAGACATTTATCAAAAAAAGGTTTTATACATAAAAGGTAGGAATAATAACTTTTTTAATACAGTGATGCTTTCTTTAATGTCTTTAAATGTAAATGGCCTCACAGATAAATACAAACAAGAAATAGTAGTGAACTATATTAAAAATTTAGAGTGCAAATAGCTATGTTACAGGAGATACACTTAGAACTGAACATGTGAATTTGATAAAGGTTTTCAAGATGGTTATTCAGTGGAATACCTGGGACAATGGAAAAGATAAGAACTTATATTAATTGCAAGAGGTGCTCCAATAGTGACAGAAGAAGATAAAAAGATAACAGTGGCAGATATGTAGTGCTAAGAAGCTACTGGCAAGAGAGGAGAATTATACTGGCATGTATTTACATTCCACCTAAAACTGCTATAATGGAGATTAAGAAAATTATAGGAGAATAATCAGTTTTCAGAAAGGAATGTTACTTATAGGTGGGACTGGAATTTGATTTTCAGCAGTGAAGATGAGTCTGGGGTACCCAGAAGGGAAAATATAACAAAGGAGGGTAGATTTTTGAAGACATTTATGAAAATATTTGTCATGGAAGATGTGAATTCAATAATAGGAGTTCGGAGTGAATTTATATATTATTCCCCAAGATATATAAACAAAATATAAACAAAATACAACTCCAACTAATAACAAAAAGAAAACATGCACAGAGTAACGGAAAACTGATATTTAGTGATGAGTGCTTTCATCAGTATTACACTGAGGAAGTCAAGTGTAATACTGATGAAAGCTTTTCCATTACTCTGTGCATGTTTTATTTTTGTTATTCCCCAAGATATAATAACTGGGCTAGGCTAGACAGAATTTACATTTCACAGGAACATGTGCATTTAATTGAAGCTCTTGATAGCCACCCAATAACTATTTCAGATCATGTACCAATAATAGCTAAAATAAAAACATGGGCAATGGAATAAAAATAAAACATTGGCGCTTTCCCACCTATCTGTTGAAAAGAGAGGAATTTAAGGAATGGGTTGTGGAGATTAATAAGGAGCTGTTAGAGAAGATAGAAATTTCTTCTGAAAATATAGCTAGGGAGTGGGATAAAATTAAGGTGGAGTTTAAAAATAGGGTGGAAATAAAAGAAAGAGAGCTATGGTTAAGAAGTAACAAGAATTATTTAGAAGTACTGACAAATGTTAAAGTATTGCTGAATAGGGGGAATCTCACAGAACAAAAAAAGGATCAATTGCGGAATGCTTGGCAGAAAATAAGGGATTACCTTGTTAATATGCACAAGCTTAGAAAGATTGCTGTTAAGCAATTGTTTTTTAATAACACTAAAGCACAAAAACTTTTAGCACAATGACTCGGGCAACAGAAAGTAGAAAGGCTTTTAAAAGAACAATTTGCAATTTGGTTTTATTTAAAGATAGTCAGTGTACTCTTTCTTAGGGTTCAGCATTTGTTTTCTGAAAGCATACAAGCTGTTTTTCACATCTGGGAGGGGAACAGAGATAAGAAAAGAGCCATAAGCAATCAAGGGAGGTGTGAACACAGGATGTAGCATGCACTTTAGTATGGGTAACCTTAATTTTAGGTTAGGTAATGCCTGTGGGTGCAGCTGCTGATTTGGGGCAATTGCTCTTACATGGAGGATTAAACTTCATTTTTGAATATGAATATAGTATGTTTGTTCTAAGTTAATACAGGATGGAGAATTTTGAAAATATATTCAGTTTTTTGTATTAGGGTTTTCATTAAAACAAAATGCCTTGAAAATGTAACATGGGTGCAAATGGAGATCAGAAAAAAACACAACCATATATAAGAGCAGCCTGCCAAACATTAGTGTGTGCATATATCAGAAACGGAAATACACTTTCAAAAAAAACTGTTATATATAATAAGTGGGAATACCTTTTTTTCATAATGGCTATGCTTATCTTGGAACATAAACAGCTTTAAATGTATACACAAAAAGGAAAAAGTATTGAATTACATTAAGAAATGCAGAGTGCAAATAGCAGTGCTGCAGCAGACACATTTGAAAATAAATGAGCATGTGAATTTGACAAAGAAAGGACTTTAGGATGGATATTCAGTAGAATATAAGGGACAAAAGAAAAGGGCATTAATTATACTAATCGTTAGAGGGACTCCAATAGTGATAGAAGAGGAAAACATGACAATAGTGATAGATTTGTGGTAGTAAGGTGCTACTGGCAGGGGAGGAGGATTATGCTGGCATGTATTTATATTCCACCATAAACTGCTATTATGGAGCTTAAGATAACTTTGGGAAAATATTCAGCTTTCAGCATGGAATATTACTTATATATTGGGAATGGAAGTTTATTTGCAATAATTAGGTTGGGAGATCTAGAAGGGAAAATATAACAAAAAAGGATATATTTCTGCAGAAGTTTGTGTATTTGGTATGGAAAATGTGAATTCAGTAGTAGGAATTGGGACAGAATTTAAACATTAGTCCCCAAGGTACAATAACTGGGTTAGACTAGACAGAAATTACCTTTCACAGGAACAGTTGCCTTTAATTAAAAGCTTCAATACACATCCAGTAACTGCTTCAGATTAATCACCAATAAAAGCTAAGATAAAAATGTAGGGTAATGAAGTAAAAATGGGACACTGGCACTTTCCCACCTAGCTGTTAAAGAGAGAAGAACTTAATGGGTAGTAGAAATTATTCAACAGTTATTAGGGGAATAAAAATATCTTAGTTCTATTTAGTAAGAGGAATAAAATGAAAATTGAGTTTAAAAAATGTAGAAATAAAAAGAGAAAGTGACATGGTTAAGAAGTAGTTGAAATTACTTAGAAGAACCAACAAAGGTTAAAGTATTGCAGAATAAGGGGAATCTGACAAAACAAAAAGAGGCACAAATGCAGACTGCTAAACAGAAAATAAGGGATTGTCTGGATAACATGCATGAGTTTAGAAAGATTGCAGTACAGGACCTATTTTTTAAGATAGGAGGGAAGGAAATAAAAATTGTGATGTATAATCAATTTTCAGTAAAGTAAAGTCTCCAGGAACAGATGGTATTCATGAGGAAGTTTGGAAGTTAGGAGGGCAGAAAGTGATAAAGATCTGGAAGATTTTGTTTAGCAGATTTTAAAAGGAGGGGAACACCAACATCTTGGAAGAAAGCTGTCATGACTGTATTATTCAAGGAAAAGTAAAGACTCATCAGACTCAGCTTCATACAGACCCATTTCAATTTTAAACTAAAATCATAGTGTTTATGTCTATATTAGCTAGAAGAATGGCAAAAGTGTTGCCAGGACTCATTGATATGGATCAATGTGGTTTTGTAAAGGGGAGGCAAACATTTGACAACAGTAATAGAACAATGATATTCAAAATTGAAGCAGAATGTAAGAAATACCACTGTTGATGGTGGGTCTTGATACAGAGAAAGCATATTACAGACTAAGATGGGAAGTTAAGAGTAGGGCAATGGAAGCATTTGCATTCCCTGATACAATAATAAGGTTTATTGGGAGACTATATGAAGAATCATACCAAGAATTAAAGTGGAAGGGTTCTTCTGTAAGTTGCATTTGAGGAACTAGGCAGGGTTGTCTACTTTCTCCTTTAATATTTGCTTTATATTTAGAGACACTGGCAAATAAAATGAGAGAGTCAGAAATGCAAGGATATAACTGGCATGGTAATCATGAAAAACTGGCTTTATTTGCATGTTATATTATTTTGTACCTGATAAATCCAAAAAGGACATCTCAGTGCTTTGGAACATTTTGAGAGAGTTTCACGTTTGTAAGGGACATAAAATTAATGAAGATAAAAAAAAAAAGGCTGCAGTCTCAAATTATGTACCCATACACAAACTGACTGAGCAATACCCACATTTATGGGGACACAATAAGATAAGGTATTTAAGAGTATGGATTAAAAAGGCTTCTGTTATGGTAGCTAAAGATACGTGGGAAGAGACTAAACAAAAGATAATACAAAAACTAAGAAACTGGAAGCTCTTGTTTATGGATATGGATAGTAAGATAAAAGCAGTGCAAATGTTTTAGTCCCTTTAATTTTATATATTGGTCAAGCTGAGGACAATAATTAACAACGAGTTGAAGGAATTTATCTGGGAGGGGAAAATGGCAAGAGTTATGTGGGATATGTTGATCATTCCAACAGAACAAGGCTCAAATACATAATGCAAGCAAAGTTACAATTCAAAATGGAAAGAGAAGTTCAAGAAATAGAGTGGGATTTTGTATGCAGATCCTTAAGAAGAAGAATATCAACCATACATAATATTATATTCATAAAGTAACAGAAAGAATTCTAAGAACTAAGCCAACATGAAAATGGAGAAAAGGAATTTTGCCAATAGGGATGACTCCAAGTAGGGGTACAGAAAATAAACAAGAGGGGTCTGGAATTTACTGGAGAAAACTGGCAAAGAATCCAAAGTACTTTGAGCAAATAACTAGAGAGGGTAATAGTGTGTTATGAGGCCACACATATGCCTGGACTGCAGGCTAGAGAGTGCTCTCCTCACCAGCTATTGATATCAGAGTATAGGCAAAAAGAAATGGAAATGGGAATCTTAAGTGAAAGACCAGCTCTGGTGTTTTTTTAGTCAAATATAGAACAGAAGCTGCTGGTACAAAAGGATAGTTAGTAGGGCACTTTAAATACTGCATAACTGTAAGAATCAATCAGAGGTTATAAAAGATTGGGAAGAGAAACTGGAAATGAAATTTACAAGGCAACAATGGGAGGATATATGTATAGCTCCCAAGTATGCAACAAAATCCAGCAGCTTTAGGATCTTTGCTTGGAAGTGTTTGCTCAGGTATTGTTTATACCATAAGCAGACCACAATGTATTTTTCCTTAGGAAGATAGGAAATGTTAGGGATGTGTGATGGGGAAGAAAGAGATAACTTAGAACATATGTTTTGGTAGTGTAATGAGTTGGCAGATTCTAAGAATTACTCACAGAGTGCTCGTTAGAAACATTGGGTGAGCAAATGAATTTTACAGAGGATATGATTTTCTGAACTGTCTAGACATAGCAAAGTCTTATGAAGTTTAATTCTGTTGACTGTCAAAAAAGCAATTACTAGAAAATGAAAATCATAGTCTAAACTAACTGCATCTGTAGTACTGAATATTACAAGAGATAAAAGAACTGGAAGAGGGGTCTTTAAAAAGGGAAGGAGCAAATTAAATAGAAATGAATGGAAACTGAAAAAACAAACATGCAAAAAAATGTTCAGAAGGAGCAGGGTTTAAACCATGACAGCTGACTGCGCCTCCAGGCATTTCTGCAGTTACCTCCTACTGCAGCTCTAGGTGTCAAATGTTGCTTGTTCATATTTGCATTCATAATTCCAAAACTATGCTAGATACAAGATATCAGAATATTTTATCTTGAAGCATACATAATGGCAAACACAATTGTACTGACATTTGACCTCTGTCAATGAGTATTTATTAGAACTGTAAGGTGATAACTTCATTTTTTAAAGGCTCAAGCCACACCTACTGGGAGTTAAAGGTATACACTAAAACAGCTGTACTTGAGGCACTGGGTTAAGGTAGTTTGTCATTCTGCCACTATTTGTCATACCATACAATTTTAAAACCTGGTTTAAAAATTCTTTCACTTACTTTGGCTCTCAGAATCTTTCCTGTGTGTCATCATCATCAGCCCCCTTTTTCTCATTTTTTCTACATGGGGTTGGGGTATCGTGTTTACTGTAACCAACTCTCTCAATTCAGTGCCACACTCCTGCCTTCTTCAACTCTCATGCCTGACTGTCACAGATCTTCTTTCACACAATCCATATACCTCTGTGCTGGACATCCTTGCTTCCTCTTACCTTCTTCCTGTCTGTCCCAAATCTTCCTCACCAGACTGTCTTCTGCTTTTCTACACATGTGCCCAAACCACCATAATCTGTTCTCTTTGATCTTTTCTGCAATTGTAGCTACTTTGGCTTCTGCTCTTATGTCCTCATTTCTTCACCTGTCCCGCAGAGTGCATCCTACCACCTTTCTCAGGCACTTCATTTCCATCACCTCTAGCTGCTTAACTGCTCTGCCTTTACTGCCCAGGTTTCTGTACCATACAGTAGTACTGGTCACACCATTGTCTCGTACACCTTGCTTTTCAGGTTCTTTGGCATTCTTCTGTTATAGACTACACCTGATACTCTATGCCAGTTGGCTGCAGCCCCTCTTGATTCTAGATTTGACATCTTCATTCAGACCACCCTTCTCCTGAACCACCCCTCCCAGATACTTGAAGCTGTTTACCTGTTCCACTATCTTCCCTTCTATCTCTATTCTCAGCTTCTTCTGATTTCCCCAATTTACTGCCATTACCACCATCTTATCTGTGCTTAGTTTCATCCCATGTGCCTTCAGATTTGCATTCCATTCTCCTATCCTTTGCTGAAGTTCTAGCTCAGAGTCTGCCTGTACTGCTACATCGTCTGCATACAGCAGCTTTGTTGATCTGTCCCCTCCAACCTGTTTGCTAATGTAGTCCATCACCAGTATGAACAGCAGTGGGCTTAGAGCTGAACCCTGATGTACATTCACTGTCAGTGGGAACCCCTCTGTGAGGCCGAACACTGTTCGTACTTGAGTCACTGGGTCCTTATACATAGCCTGCACTAATTCTACCAATGTTTCCGGGACTTCAAACCACTGCAGTACTGCCAAGATTAGCTTTCTTGGGACCTTGTCATATGCTTTCTCCAAGTCTAGGAATGCCAGTTGGACTCCGTCCTCATTTCTAGGTTCTTCTCAAGTATCTGTCTCAATGCAAACATTGGGTCAATTGTGCTGCATCCTGATCTGAATCCAAACTGTTCATCTCCCATCTTACATTCTACTGCTCTGCGTATCCATTTATCGATCACTCTCACAGTTGTGTAAACTTACCATAAATGTAGATGTTCGAGTGTATTCGCTGTTGCAGTCATCACACTTGGGTTATCTTCCTGTAGGTAGCCCTCAGTCAGCCCAAATACCAGAGACTTAGTATTTTTGCATCGGTTGCTGTCGCTCCAGGACTGATATCAGGTCATCAGGGGTATAAAAACAGGCAGCCGAAGCCATTACATCAGTTTTTCTTGCCCCAAATGTCAGGAGACTCCAATAGGAACTAAGCTACAGTGGGAAAATCACCACCAGTAAAAAGTAAATACCAATACCAATACCCATGTAAGGGGTGAGTAATATACAAAGAGAGGAGAGAGAGAAGGGGGCTGGAGGGAGGGAAAGCAGGACTGCAACAGTTAATACACTTGAACATCTACATTTATGATAAGTGTACACAACTGGACTATGTTCTTAGTGTTTCACTGTTGCAGTCATCACACATGGGTTGATTCCCAAAGCTGAAGAAAGGGTCGAGGCAGTCAAGAAGAGTTTGCGCTGACTAGTATGCCCTGTAGGACTGCTGTTGCAAAACCCACCCTGGATTTAGAAAATATAGGCAGGTGGTAATGCTTGGTGAATGTGTGTACAGAACTCCAGGTAGCAGCTTCCAGAATGTCCGTGGTAGGGACTCCCCTGAGGAATGCTGTAGAGGTAGAAGTTGCCCTAGTGGAGTGTGTTCTGATCCCCTGAGGGGTTGGTTTCCCATGTTGTTTGTAGCAGAAATGGATACAGTGTGCTATCCATTTGGAAATTGTCTGTTTTGAAATGGCCTTGCCCTCTGCCTCTGGTGCAAAACTGAGTAGTAACTGATCAGATTTCCTGAAGGGCTTAGTCCTATGCAGGTAGAATCTGAACTGTCTGTGCGTGTCCAAGGAGTACAGGATCCTTTTCCCTTTTTTTGAGGATTAGGGAAGAAGGTTGGCAGATTGATAAATTTGTTGAGAGCCACGCTGGACACCACTGTAGGCATAAAGGAAGGATTAGTCCTGAGGGAGACCCTGTCAGCATGAAAAATAATGAAGGGTTCCACAGCCATAAGTGCCTGTAGCTTAGACACTCTTCTAGCTGAAGTGATAGCCAGAACCAAGGCTATTTTAAGGGGGTAGTGTGAGCTTCTCCAGTACAACGTTAAGGTCCCAAGCTGGGGTAGGTGTTCTCTTTGGTGGCCTTAAGTTGTTTGCCCCTCTCAGGAACTGTTTGACGACAGGGTGATAGAAGATAGGTGGCTCAGTGTTATAATAAGCCGAGATGACAGAGGCAAGGATAGGCCTCTGTGGAGTAGATCTGCTAAGTAATCCAGGATTAGAGGTAGGGAGGGTGGTGCTGTGTCCTCACCTTTAGATGGAATCCAGGAGCAATACCTTTTCCACTTGTCAGCATAGGATTTCCTTGCACTGGGTCTTCTGGCTTCCAGAATGACGTCCAGTATCTGCTTGCTTAGACTGGTCACTGGGGGAGAATTCAAGGAATAAGCCATGTTGCAAGATTCAGGGTTTGCAGTTGCGGATGCAAGATCTGTCCCCCCTGCTGAGTGAGGAGGGTCGGGCTCTGGGGTAGTTGCCAGGGTGGCACAGGTGACAGGCTGCACAGTAGTGGGTACCAGTGCTGGCGTGGCCAGTCTGGGGTGATCAGGATTGTCCTTGGTCTGTCCTGTCTTATCTTGAGCAATATTCTTGAGGGAAGGGGCAGAGGGGGAAATGCATAGATTGAGAGGTTTACCCACTGGAAAGATGGGCATCCACTTTCCAGGCCCTGTTGTGAGGTGTCCTGGTGCAGAATTTGCTGATCTGGTAATTGCAGGGAGAGGCAAAGAGGTCCATTTTTGGATCAGAAGGCTGAAGGTGCTGGGCTCTTACTGCCACTTGTGTGGGTCTAGGAGATTTCTGCTTAAGCCGTCTGCCGGTGAGTTTTGTTTGCTTGGCAGGAATTGAGCTTGCAGATGGACCTGCATATCCAAGGCTGTGTTCCACAGGGCCATGGCTAGCATGCAGAGTGGGTTCCCCCCAGCTTGTTGATGTACCACATAACTGTGGTGTTGTCTGTTTTTATTAGCAGGGGTCCTGGTGAGAGTAGGGATCTGAAAGCTGTTAGAGCATGCTGAACAGCTAGCATCTCTTTTTGGTTGATGTGCAGATGAATTTGACTTGGGCTCCAGTGGCCCTGAATTCACTTGTCATCCAGGTGTGCTCCGCCAGGCATAGTCTGATGCATCTGTGGTTAGGGTCTGGGCGGCGTGGGGTTGAGTAAAGGGAAGCCCCTTGTTGTAGTTGCATTTTGCTGCCCACCAAAGAAACTCTGTCCTTAGACAGGGTATGATAGGGATGACAATTTCTAGGTCCTGAGAATGTTGGCACCAAAGACTTTTTAAGTACCACTGAAGTTTCCTCATATGCAGTCTGGCATATGGAATTAGTAGGATGCAAGAGACCATGAACTCTAGGGTCTGCAGGATTTTCCTTGGAGATAACTGGGTTCTGGTGGCGATTTGATGGAAGTAGCCTGCCAGATAGGCTTGTTTTTCTGTAGTAAGTAATGCCATCTGGGATGCTGTGCCCAAGTTTGCTCACAGGAATACAATCTTTTGACTGTGGACTAGTTTTGATTTCTTTTCATTGATAGTGTACCCCAGGGAAATTAGAAGGTTCTTTACAAATGTCAGGTGCTGCAACAGCATTTCCTGATTGTCTGCCTGAATCAGGCAGTCATCCAAGTACAGGTAAATTTGAAATTTTCTCTGTCTGCAGTAGGCAATGACTGGAGCCAGGGATTTTGTGAATACTCTGGGAGCAGTGGATAAGCCAAAGAGAAGTGCAGAGAACTCTTAATGCATAGATCCTGCCCTGAAGCGTAGGTATTTCCTGCATGAGTCCCTGGTAGGGATGTGTATATAGGCTTTTTTAGGTCTAGGGTGGCTAACCAGGCATCTTTGGCCAGCTCAGGAAGAAGCTGCTAAAGGGTGAGCATTTTGAATTTTGGTATCACCAGGAAGGTATTTAGAATGGAATGATCTAGGATTGGGTGCCAAGTGCCCTCTTTTCTGGGTACCAGGAAAAGTCTGGAATAGAACCCGTGACCTATCTGTTCTGCAGGAACAGGTTTAATTGCCCTTATGGAGAGCAGGGATTGAACTTGGTTTTGTGCCTCTGCCCACTGGTTTGGAGGAAGTTCTGGGAACCCTTTTGGGGTTGGCAGTGAGTGGAAGTAAAATTTGTACCCCTGGGATACAATGTTGAGGACCCATCAGTCTTTGGTGATGGAAATCCAGTTTTTTGCATGATGGGAAAGTTTTCCTCCTAGGAGCATGAGCAGTTGGGCACAGGTGAAGAGTGGAGTTGAGAAGTCATTGTGAATTCTTTCTGTAAGGGGGTGGCTTGGCACTCCATTGCTTAGATCTCTGCATACCCTGAGACTGTAATCTGGGGGGGGGGTCTGTTTCCCCTGGGTCTAGTTTGAGATGCAAACAAAAAGGAGACCAGCACTCGATAGCAACAGATAAAAGTGTATTTATTAGGATTGTAATAACAACCTAATATTGGTGCACAAACCGGTTTCGGCTGTGAAAGCCTTTTTCAACCGGTTTCGGCTGTGAAAGCCTTTTTCAATGTGACTTAATAATCCAAAACAATTTCAAACCAGAAGATTGTCTATAGTGGACTAACTTAACAATATTCACAATAAACCTTATAACTATTATATAAGGTTTTTACGGAAGTTGGGTGGACACCAAGTTCATGCTTAACAATTCAACTTTGATTAAATAAATACATGGTTGTTTTTGTTATTTAACCGACCAGAATATTGAGTTTAAGTGAATTTAACTATAAATACAATTATTTTGACACACCAAGGCCCATTTGGGCACCAGTTGGGCACAACATTAGGCCTAACAAATACCCTTACGGTGGCACTTCTATTTAGCAGTTGTCTGGACAACAATTTGGAGTTAGAGTGGTTCCACTGATTGTAAGGGTACTTTTGAAATATAACAATAAATAATAAAATTTGTTGGTGCATATCCTTACGGTGGATGGTCATCAGGAATAAATAGATTATGCAAAATAGGACCAAATTCCACTTATTGTAAGGACATCAAAAACGATATATTTTACTCTAGTTTGGTTTTTACCAAACCTACATGCACATGGCAAATACTGCATCAAACAAAAACTAAAATAAGTACAAATATTCTGGTCGGATTTAAGTACAATAAACATAGATATTTATAAATACTACCTATTGGATTATAATTTGTACATTTAAAATACATTGACTCAGTATTAGTTCTAGAAATTGGATATTACCATGCAAAACATGGATTTAAATGATATTCTAAAAGGCCTGTCTGCAGATAAGGACAACTTAGAAGTTTTTGGGCTGAACATGGGCCATACTCCCATGAATGACAATAGTGATATTTCTAAAGACAAATGCATACAGGTTTTTACCAAGTTACAAAGACAAATGAAAGCTTTTAGAACTAATATTTGGCATCTGAAGTCACTCAAGGCATACAAAATTAAGGACATAACACCAAGAGGTCTCCGTATTAAGTTACAACCTCTGGTGTCCAACATTGATCAAGAATTAAGACAAGATTGGGCTATGGCACAACATCAAGCATCATTGTTATTTGTAGATTGTCTTATTAAGTATTATGAAAGAAATATTGAGATCCTTACTCAGAAATTACAAACAACTTGTTCTGAAGTGGAAATCTTTTCTGACTCTAGCCATTACCAAGATCAGTTAACACAATTATCTAAGGAATTAGGTAATATAGAAACAGATCTTAAAAAAAAGGAAACTACACAAATTTAATCGGGACCTAGGGGACTATGAACAAGGTACACCTTTTGTTACCACCAAGAATGTGAGATTTAATGAAAACACATATAGACCTCCCAGGGGTAAGAAGCGACCCAGACCTATCCTAAAAAAACAAGATTATAGAAATCGGGTCACTACGGATGATGACTATTCAACCACTACGGAAGGAGATGTCTCCTCCAACCAGGCATCCCCAGTGGCTAAAAGAAAGCAGTCCCTCCCTTTAGGAGTAGGAAACGTAGAGCAGGCAGGAAGCACACGCATGAGTACAGAACGGGTCACAACCAGTTTACAGGCACTTCTGAAACAAATTACAACACAATAAATAATGTATTGAATATCTCATCAGTTACATTAATGGAATTTCAATATAATGTGCTAAATAAAGGACTAAGTTTTGTACCCACAGCACCAGTGTCTGAACATTTATTGGTAGAAGATATTAATAATTTCTGTAGAACCCTTAATTTAAAGTTAGTTTTTTCAGATACAACTAGTTCTCAAAGATCTATTGGTTTCAAATTTAGTAAGTCTTCATTCATGCCACCAATGGACAAATGTGTGTCTACATTCAAGGAATGTGTATTGAGGGATTTACATTTTTCTAAAAACATGGACATTTTTCGGAGTAATCTGAATCAACAAGAATGTGAGGCGTTAAGTCAATTACAACAAAACAAAAACATTGTTATTACAAATGCGGATAAAGGTGGGGGCATTGTGGTCATGGACTATACCAAATATAAGGCAGAGGCCATGAAACAGCTATCTGAAACTCGATTCTACATTAGGATGATAGTAGATCCAACTTCCAATTTCAAATTAGAAATAGATTCATTCTTAGAGTTAGCTGTAGAAGAAGAAATCATCACTCAACAAGTGGCCAACCAACTCAAGGTTCCAGAACCAATGCCCCAACATCTTTACCTAACACCTAAGACACATAAAGATCTAAACAACCCTCCGGGGAGACCAATAGTGTCTGGTCATGGGTCTTTAACCGAGCCTTTATCTGCTTTCTTGACTGAGTATCTCAAACCATTATTGTCCTTGGTTAGATCCCGTATACAAGATACAACACAATTCCTGAATATTATTGAAGATTCGCAACTGGAGGAAGACTGGCTTTTGTGCACTTTAGATGTAACATCATTATATACAAGTATCCCACATAAAGCTGGCATTTTGGCTGTAACATATTGGTTAAAGGAATCAAAATTATATTCAACAGGATTCAACAATTTCCTTATCCAACTAACTGAGTTTGTGTTACAAAAAAACATTTTTTATTTTGAAGGGATCCCTTATTGGCAGATTAAAGGCACAGCCATGGGGGCGTCTTTTGCTCCCATATATGCCGATCTTTTTATGGGATATTTCGAACTACATTTCATATATGACACTCAGCGGAACATCTATTTGGAATACATGGATATATGGCAAAATCCATTTGATATAGAATTTACGATCAATATTGGTTACAAAGAAATTGTGTTTTTGGACGTTCTAGTTCAAAGGTTAGCGGATCATACTTTATCGACAACCATACACAGAAAGTTTCCGCAGTACAACACAATTTTGCATGCAACAAGTTCTCACCCCCGCCACATTATTACCAACATTCCCAAATCACAATATATGCGCCTTAAAAGGATTTGTTCATCATCTACAGAATATTCCATAAGAACAGCTGAACTAACTATGAGATTTGTAGATAGAGGATATAACATAAATCGGCTAAATAAAACAGTTGCACAAATTGACACAAAAAGTCGAGAGGATCTGCTTAAATACAACAGATCTGATGCAGGGTCTCAGTCAGTTAAACAACCAATCAGGCTAGTCACCACGTATGGTAATAACACCAAATGGTTCAGACAAATTGTTAATAGACATTGGAGCACATTACAATCTAATTCATTTCTTCGGGATATTCTTCCTGAGACCTGCTCCTTTTCTTATCGTAGAGGACGGACAATCCAGTCCAATTTTGCACATTACAAAAGGTATGTTCCGAGTATGAAACATCAAACTACATTGTTTGGGGACACACTTGTTGGTTGTTACCCATGTGGACACTGCAGTTTATGCCAACACATTTGGAAAACTAAACAATTTACTAGTAAAAATACATCCAAGATTTTCAACATAACAACTTTTGGCAACTGCAGCTCAGATTGGGTTATATATTTGGCTCAATGCTCTTGTTCAGCTTTTTATGTAGGGCAGACTTCTAGGCCAATCAGGATTAGAATTAGTGAACATCTTAGTTCGATTAGAAATAGGCGTATAACCAATGCCCTATATAAACACACTAAACAACACACAGCAGCTTCATTTCGGTTCATAATTATTGATAGAATACAATCACATAGAAACTTCAAGATGGGGTGGCATACTAAACTCAATAACATGGAACAAAGATGGATTACTACACTTGGGGCTCTTTTCAAACCTGGACTTAATGAATATCATGTACACGAAGGATAAGCTCTAGGTACCTAAAAGCAATATCAAGCAACATATTTAGGCAGTCTATTATTATAACTCCAGACACATCAGACACCAAGTTGATTTTTAATAACAATTTAAAGAGCATTTTTTAGAACCACGCATTTGTCATTCACAGAAACATAATTTTTGGTCCACAAGTTAGTTAGAATCAACTCTTAAATATATGATTTATAATAATATGCGTTTGGAAAATAATGGTAAATAGGCATATTATTAAGGACACACCTTTTACTTATAAATATTATTAGGCAGTGTGTTTGAATTTGTTGTATTTGCAATATTTTTGAGTTGACAGAAATAGATTTCACCACAGCATGGACTATAATTTGTATGTCCATCAATATAAAAAATTGTTTAATATATTTTGAATATTTGCATAAACAAATATATAATATGTGGGGAATCTATATATATATATATATATACATATATATGTTTTTGACAGTCACCATGTTTAGCTAATTTGACAATTCAGTCGTCAGTGTTATGGACCACTAAATAAATATGGTTAATACCACTTTAACAAATGGGTATAAAATTTGTAACAGGATGCATTCTGGTTTGAAATTGTTTTGGATTATTAAGTCACATTGAAAAAGGCTTTCACAGCCGAAACCGGTTGAAAAAGGCTCTCACAGCCGAAACCGGTTTGTGCACCAATATTAGGTTGTTATTACAATCCTAATAAATACACTTTTATCTGTTGCTATCGAGTGCTGGTCTCCTTTTTGTTTGCATGATTTATCGTGGTTTGGACCGAGCACCAACAGTCCCACGTGCGTGCCTTGTTGGGTTGTCTAGTTTGAGATGGCCTTGAGGGGGCTGGAAAGGACCAATGCTTTGAGGGGCAATGCTTACTGAATCTAGGAGGCTGTACTTGCAAGAAATCTTTGACTGTCTGCATAGATTTATCTTTTTAAGAACCTCTTCTCCTTTGGTGCCAAACAGATTATCCTTGCTCAAAGGAGAGTCTAGTAATTTTGATTTGACATGATCTGGCAAGGTCTGCTCCTTAAGCCAAGCATGCCTTCTCAGTACAGAACAAGTGACTGCTGCCCTGCAAGATGCTTCTAGGGCGTCAAAGCCACATTGCAAAGTATGCTTGCTGACTTGGCTTGCAGAATGCATAAGCTCTAGTAAGTCTTTATTCTCTGCACAGTCTGTAAAGGTAACTAATATTTGCTTAATAAGTTCCATAATATGTTACTGGTACTTCAGCATGTGAAACTGGCAATTCAATGCCCTAATGGCGAGGGTTGCAGAAGTGTATACTTTTTTACCCCATCTGTCTAAAGCTTTGGAATCCCTGTCCGAAGGGGTGGGAGTCTTAGCTGTAGTTGCTTTTATACCTTTAGGCCCCTGGGAGATGACCTCTGGGTCAGCAGTAGGATTTTTGAAAAGGAATTTGAGAGAATCAGGAACTCTATAATACCTGTTTGGTTTCCTAGGAGCAGGGGATAAAGTATCAGGAGTTAGGCTGGATTTCATAAAGACAGCATCCACAACATCCAGAACTGAGGGTATTGCTAAAGGTCTATGTTGTGGCAAATCTAAAAATTCCCTGAGTCTCTTTTTGGACTGAGGATAGTCTTGGCATGCCCAGTGGAAATGCTTTCTTAAAGTATGTAGGGTTTCATCAAAAGAAAAATCATCTGGAGGAGAAGCAGAGGGAATTGATTTCCTCTGCATCAGAATCCTCATAAGCAGATAAAGGCATGTCTTCATATTCAGATACCTCACAGTCATCGGACTCTTGGTCTGTTAAAGCTGCTGGGGACAGGTCTCTTTCTCTTAGCAGGGAAGGCTGGCTTCCCCTAATCAGCATAATCAGGTCTTTTGCCATTTTAAGCATTTGATGTTATGGCAAGGAAGCAGGTGCTTGAGTTTGGGTTGTTGGTTTTTTAGGCATAGCTCGTACTCTTGGCCTTAGAAACTTGGTAGTTTTAGACAGAATTGAAGACATGAAAGAAGTCATCAGATTGTGTCGAATATCGGTAGTGCAAAGAACTTCCTCAGAAGCCAGTGCCTGCACAGCAGCTCTGGACCCATCCAAGGTAGAGACATTGTCAGGTTCTGTAGTCAAAGAAGAGTCTTGTGGCATACTGGACTCCAAACGGGTCTCAGTAGTGGCCTGCGAATTCAACGAAGCAGGCATCAGGGGCTGCGAAATCACCTCACTGAGTACTGGCAACTAGATTAACAGAAATGTCGTCGGCAGTTTTGGACCTGTGCGGTCTGTCTCTGTCTTTATCCTTACTTTTTTTGGAAGATCGGTAGTCGGATGTCTTACTGAAGCCATTTTGGAATACAGAGATCAAGAACGAAAGTATTTAGCGACAATAAGTCCCGACAATGAATAGTTTGGGCGTTGAACAAAGCACAAAACAGACAGCGAGGTATGTCGTGGTCTGGGCCAAAACAGGTGATGCAGTAATAATGGAAATCTCGGTGTGGTATTTGCTTTCCACAGGCGAGACAACTGTTAACTTTTTCTGACATCGGTTAGAGCAAGAAAAAAAAGGATCCCCAATGGGGTACTTAGCTTTAGAAGACTTCAGGATGATTCAGTTCAGAAACAAAAGCTCAGGTAGTGGACGATCGGCACTCATGCGAACTGCTTCTGCTTCGGGCTCCTCGGCAAGAAAGACTGATGTAATGGTGTTGGCTACCTGTTTTTTTACCCCTGACGATCTGACATCAGTCCTGGAGCAACAGCAACCAACGCAGAAATACTACGTCTGTGGTACTCAGGCCAACTGAGGGCTACCTGCAGGCAGATAACCCAAGTGTGATGACTGCAACAGTGAAACACGAAGAACATCTTTAATGCAGTGTGGTAGGAGTTTGATCCCTCTGTACTGCCCACAGTTGTGGATGTCCCCTTTGTTCTTATACACTGGCACAAGTATGCTTATTCTCCAGTCATCTGGGATACGCCTTTCTCTCCACACTGATATTAGTACCCTCAGGAGCCATTTCTCCCCTATCTCACCCAACATCTTTATCATGTCTGCTGTCACCTCATCTGAGCCTGCTGTTTTCCCTGACTTCATCTTCCTTAGTGCTGTTCTTACGTCTTCTAAGGTGGGCTCTAGTTCTTCTCTAATTGTAGGCTGGTTTCTGGGGCAGTACAGCTTCTGTGGGGTTTTCTTCATTCAGAAGCTGCTGGAAATACTCCTTCCATCTGCCTTTGATGTCCTGTGGACTGGTAAGCAGGTTGTTGCTGGGATCCCTTATGAAGGGTGTCTGTCTATCTTCTTTATCTTTCTGTCTTTGCCTTGCAACCTGATATAGTTTCTTTGTGCCCCTTACTGAGTCACTTTCCAGAAGTTGGTAGAGTGCCTCCGATGCCCTATTCTTTGCTACTGCAACTTCTTTCTTAGCATCTTTGTTAGCCAACCACTAGTCCTTCCTAGTCTGGGTCAGTCTTTTCTATCTCCCATTTCTTCCTGCACTCCTCCTTTCTTTTGATGACTTCCTGGACTTCTGCATTCCACCACCAGCTTTCTTTATGTACCTTATTTCCATACCTGGCTCAGCCACATATCTTTTTTGTAGTCCTAACACATGCTGTTTTTCAGCACTGCCACTCCTCTTCAACTCCACCTATTTCCTCCTCTTCATGGGGTGCTAGAGCCCTGAGTAATTCCTTGAACTGCTGTACTTTCTCTCCAGTCAACTTCCAGGTCTTCAGCCTAGTCTCTGTTGACCTTAGAGCCTTCTCTGACCTCTGCTTGCAGCTGATTGTGGCAACTAATGGTTTATGCTGTGGGCTGACTGTTTCACTGGGGTGGTGTTGTAGTCATGGATTCTACCCCAGTCCTTTTTTTCTTACTAGGAGAAAGTCTACCGGAGTTGCATGTTGGCTACTCTTGTATGTGATCTTGTGACTGTCTCTCTTGATGATCCACGTGTTGGCTACTATCAAGCCATTTTTCAGAGAGAAGTCTAGAATGGCTCCTCCTGCTTTATTCGTTACCCCACCTATGTGAACCTAGGCAGTCCTCATATCATGTTCTGTTTGCCCCGATATGTGCATTCAAGTCACCCATTATCAACACTAATTCATGTTGTCCTGCTTTATATAGTAAGCCCTGCAACTGCTGTCTGAATGCATTCTTTTCCTCACTATCACAACCTTGCTGTGGAGCATATGCTGACATTAAGAATACTGCCCTATCATTACAATGGAGTCGGATTGCCATGAGTCTGTCATTAATTCTGATGATATCCCTCATCGCCTTCTGAAGCCTCTCTCTCACCACAATTCCTACACCATTTCTAGCCTATCCCCCACCTGAGTAGTAGAGTCTGGATCCCAAGCAAAGTGGCTTTGATGCACTGCCCTTCCATCTCATCTCTTGGATACACAGGATGTCCATCCTTCTCCGTATCATCATGTCATCCACTTCCAAGCTGCGTCCTGTCAGTGAACCTACAGTTCTTAGTTCATGTTTGGCAGGTTGGTTGGTTTTACAGCCAGCTTTCACTCAACAGAGCTATCCAAGGTAACCCAGGCTGGGCAACTAGACACCAGCCAGCCAGTAGTTCATTGGCCCAGGGCTGCTGGGCTTTATGGCAGGCTCACACTGGCCAATACTGGCACATATACCCCTCCCACCATTTGCAAGGGTCCCTGGCATGGGTGAGAGTAGGCCGGGTCCTCAACCCACTTATCACCAGTACCCATGCCCATTTTTGGCAACATTAGTCAACATGACTGAATCACCTAGAGCTATATTTTACACCAAGTGGCTAGCCCTGCCATGGCACACAGTCTGTGATCGGTGTTCTCCTATCTTGAGGATACTGCACACCACAGCAGATGCCCAAAGCGGTTAGTCTGTACAACCCTTCCCCTATAGGGCACCATGTAGAGTCTGTGCTGCTGCCCACAACTCCATTCATTGGTGAGTTTGAGATGGAAACACACAGCATGTTTTTCAGACATGGGAGAAACCCCATGGAGACACATGCAAACTCCAAACAGGCATTAGCCGGAGGTCAGGATCAAACCTTGTACCTTGTGCATGGGGGGGGGGGTGAAGACCTTAACCACTGAGCCATCTGGTCTGGAATCTATCCTGTGTGTCTCTGCTACTATTTTTGCTGCACTGTCGTTGGATAGGACAATCCTGACAGTTTGCTCAACATTCAGTTAAGAATTAATTCAGCAACACTTGCCTGGGAGGGATGCTTCCCCACTTCCATTTCAATGCACACTTCTTTAGAATACACCACTCTGAGTTTCATTCAGACTCACAGTAACTTTCATTCTCATTGGGATTATTCAAAAATCAAAGTTTGTTAAAAAATAGCAATTCCTCATAGCTCACACTCAAGTCTCTCTTTACACAGGTAGTGAAATCAAGTCACTTATCTGCCTCTGCAGGCAGCGATGCAGGGAACAAAAACAGTACAGTTTAGTATTTTTAGACCAAACTTTGTATTTTACACCAAAATAGTATGTTAAAACATACTGGAGACAGATGTTTCAAGGTAAAAGCAGGTACAAACCAAACCCAATTAGGGCAAATACACACACCTTAGACACTTCCACCTCTACTTAACCATCCAAAATGTAACTATCAGGAATCTCCACTTGTGCACTGATGCTTCCTCAATAATAAAAGGCAAATTGCCTCTTCTGAGCAGTATTTTTAGTGCCATAAGACAAGCATCTCCTCCAGACAATTCTTCCTCTGCACTGCAAGGTCAGTGTCTTCTCCAATTATGTCTCTGTCTCTCATATGAATAATTCCTCCACTCTGGGAAAGAAATGCCTCTTTCACCAAAACATTCCCTCTGTACTGAGAGGCGCACTTCTCTGACTTTCTGTTTCTGTTCTCCTTTTTGATAGGAAGAGGTATGGACTACTTCAATCAGGACAGTTGTGAATCCCTCTCCAGGAATATAGGAACAATATTAGACAAGCAATCACAGGCACCACAAGAGGCCTAGACACACGCATCTTTAAGTAAGCACACTTAAAAGTTCTTGACACTCTTTACGAGTACTTATTAGTGCCCACCTCCCAAATCAGGCAGGGTCTTGCATGATAATGAGTACATTTATGTCTACCCATCCAAATTTCAAGGTTAGTCTTAAAGGAATAGCAGTACTTTGACCTGTAGTGGTTACTTATTCCATAGGCTGGGAATACTTAGAAACCTCCCTCTCCAGTGAGCATGATTTATTTCTTGGTGTAAATTTAAGTTCCTAGTATGGGTATTGGTAGTGCTACTGGATTTGCAAAAACACAGGAGGTGAAATAGGATTGGGTCTTTCTTGGCTTGGAAAATAAAACACAGGTCACTTCAAAGCAACAAGTATGCTACTGAATACAAGGGGAGTTGTGCTAAGCTATCAGGATAATTGAAGGATTTAAGATCTTTAATTCTTTTAGTTAAAAAAAGGTTGGGGCCTTTCCAACTGAGCAACATGCTTGGATCTGTACATACCAAAGGGAGCAATATATTCAATGATGAGTCGGATAAGAGACTATTACAGTAACAAAATGACTTCTTTGGATCTTGAAGATATTTCCTTGGATATGAACCTTGATCCTGCCTGGAATAGTTTTGTTGCGGTGCGTATAAAGCAAAGTTTTGTAAGCAAATGTAATAGTAGATGTTCAAACAATCACTGCTGCAGTAGCCTTAGCTATGTGGGTTATATTCTGCCAAGAATATAAAACAGTCCGCCAACTTCCAAACCATAAGGGTGATTCCCATGTGCCAAAAGTGTCAAGCAGCTTGAACTGAGCTGACTAAAAGACAGGTTTAGATGCAAAAACCTTCAGAGCTTTCCTGCCAGAAGAGAAGGGGAGGCTGAGTTATGCTGTTGCCACCAACTAGAAAACGTTTTCCATTTGTTAATACAGGATTTTCTAGCAGCAAGATTTCATGCCTGCATTAGTACCTGCTGCACATGCTCAGAATACAGGTGCCTAAAAGGAATCAAGACCCTATCATCCAGGCACTCAAGTGAAGATGATTGATGTTGGGGTGTATCAAACATCCCTGTTCTTGTGTGAGTAGATCCATTCCGAGAGGAAGCTTGTGGTAATTGCCCCTGGCCATTTTCAAAAGAAGGGAGAACCATGGTTGCCTGTTCCAGAAGGTAGTCACCACAATGATCTTGGGGATTTCTTCTGAATTTTCAAAAGTACCCTGGAAATTAGTGGAAAGGGTGGAAAAGCACACAGGAATATTCTTTTCCAAAGAAAAGAAAATTGTATGTTTTTAGGCCTTCTTGCATGGAGTCTTGGAATAGAATTTTGTCACTTGATTGTTCAGAGAGAAGGCAAAAAGGTCTACATGTAGAACTCCCTACAGATGTATTGAATCTTGGAAAATCCCTTGGTCTAGTTTCTATTCATTAGTTCGGCCCTGGTCCTGCTCAGCTTGTCTGCCACAAAATTTTGCTCTAACGGAATATAGGATGCCTGTACAGTGAGATTGTACTGTGAAGCTATATCCCAAGCTAGTATGGCTAGTCTGAAAGGAGATATGACCTAGTTCTCCCTTGCCTATTGATGTACTACATGACTGAGGTCCAGGAGACCAAAAATGCTTGAGAGAGTTGAGTGTCTTGATTAAGGCAAAAATCCCCTTGACATTTATAAGCTTGCATGTGCCTTTGGTGTCCTACATCCCCTGCACTTTTACTGCCCCTGAAACTGCTCCCCAAGCAAAGTAGAAAAGTCAGTGGTGACTGCTTTGAAACAGGGAGGGAGAAGCAGAGACCTGGATTTAAGGTTGCCTGTTGTCTCCATCAAAAGATTTACCTTCTGACAAACCCTAGTACTGGTATCTGAAAAGATAAAGGGTGTTGATGCTAGGAGCAAACAGATTTTAGATACCACTGTATCTTTCTAAGGTGGAGTCTTACTAGGTGTATCATAACAATCAGGGATGCTATGACACAAAATCCTGAGGTATTCACTCACAGTGACAGAAGTCTGCATGGAAAACCTTAGAAATAGATCTAAAGATCTATTTTTTCCTGTGGAAGAAAAGATCTTTGAAATGTGGCATTTAGTTGACATCCCAGAAATACAATTCTGTGTGAAGGAGTCTAGAAAGGCTTTTAAATGTAGTTTTGGAATCCAAGCTTGTCAGAGATCTCTCACCCAAGACAGAGATTCCTGATATTTTGAAAAAGACTCTGCAAAGATAAGCAAGTTGTTTAAATATGGAAAAAATGTGAATACCCTGTAGCCTGCAATGCGCTATAAATGGAGCTAGACACTTTGTGAACACTCCTGGTGCAGTGGACAGTCCAAAGAGTAAGACAGATAACTGAACATGATCCAGACATACACACAACCTTAAGAAACCCCTGAAGCCTATATTAATAGGGATGTGACAATAAGCATCTTCTAAGTCTAGTGGTACTAGAAAACTTGAAAGGGAGGAAGGAGAGTTAACAGGTTGTGATGTAACATTTTTCATTTGGGTACTATCACAAAAGGGTTTAAGAAAAAAGATCCAGAACTGGTCTCCAAGCATTTTCTTTCTTTGGCATTAGGAACATCCTTAAATAAAACCCCTTCCCCACCTGGGAAGGAGGAACTGATTCTGTCTCTTCTTGAGACAGAATGTGATGAAGAACCAGTGGAAATAAAATAGTCTGATCTGGAGGATGAGGAATGACCTCCTGGAAAGAAGGAAATTCCTCCCACTGCCATCTGTATCCTTGATGAATGATTTTCAGAACTCATTTATCTGAAAGCATCCTTTGCCAAAGGGAAAAATGGAAATTCAGACTTTCTGGAAGAAGAAAAGCAGCCAGGATGGGAGGGGGTCACAGGGTCTCTTGAACAGTCATACAGACTTGTTGAACTTTTCTTTTCTTTTTTTTGGGGGGGAGGTTTGAGTCTGATTTTTGGAACCCCCTTACCATTTCTTTTTAAAACAAAAGTTATGTACTTACCGTAATGATAGATTTGCATTGTCCGTCTCCTCCTGGTTCAACCTGTGGGTCTTCAGATCAGACACCACCCATTTCCAATGTCTTCAACCCACTTGGCTCTGCCTCCCTTACCCACACCTTCCCCATACCTCACCCTAATCCTCAGAGTGAGTTTGTCCCATAACCACTTATATATATATATATATATATATATATATATATAATGCCTGGATGGGGTATTGTGTCAAATGCTTTGGCCAGGTCAAGGTAGGCAGTATGAAAAATTTTGTTTATCTTGACATGATGGTAGGTGTCCTTGAGGTCTACTGAGCACATTCAATCATCCTTCTTCAGAAGTGGTAAGATGGACTCCACTGTGAACATCCAAAACTTGGTCTTTTTAATGATCTGAATTAGTTTGCTTAAGTCCAAAATTAGTCTGAGGTCCTTAGTTTTTTGATACAAAAAAAAAAAAAAAAAAAAACAGAACTAGATCCCAAATCCTTGCTGGTATGGTGGGACCTCCATAATGACTCAATTTGCAAGAAACCTGCAGATATCTACAGTTGCATATGGTCCCTGATAGGGTGGAACATCTGGGAGACATCTTTGATGACAACTTGGAACTTCTGACAAGGAAATGTAACAAAACTTCTGGATACAACTCCAGCACCTAATGCAACTGAGGTGATGGCTTCCCAAGCTTTTGGGTGAAGAGCTAACTGATGTTGGCTGCCTCCAGAAGAGCAGTTGGGCAACCCTTCAGAGTCACTGAAAGGGCCTGCCAGAGAAAGCACCTGTGGAAACCATGATTCTGTGGACCACTCTTGCCACAGAGGTAGTATCATTATTATTCCCACCTGTCCCCAAGAGGAATCATCTGAAGGAGCATCCTGGGAAGACTGTTGCAACTTTCTGAAGAAGAAATGCTTATCCCCTTCTGATTCCCTGAAAAGGTCCACTGAGGGGTGCAAAGTGCACTCCAGCAGCAGACACAGTGTCTTCCCGTCCTGTTCACTCCTTGTCAGCGTATCCTTAGCCTTTGGCCCAAATAAGGAGGAACCATCAAAAGGGGCATTGACAAAAGACACATTGAAGCAATCTGCAAAGTTACATAAACACAGCAAAACATGGCGCTGCATGGCAATACTGGAGCCAGCCACTCAAGATGCTCCACTGGCTATGTTTGAGATGAGCCTCATAGAAGCATTAGTGCTGGAAATCAGGGTGGACAACTGAACTTCCAGTGTCTTCTGTGCCTCTGGAGACTGATGCATCTTGAGAGTTCTTGACACTTCAGACAGCAAGTCCAGCTGAAGTCTTGTCAAGTGTGACAGGTAATGCAGAGCTCTCAGTGCAAAAGTGGCTGAGGCATAGGAGCACTTCCCTAAATTATCTAAATCCTGATACTCCCTGTTTGGGGGAGTATCAAGGAGCTTTCCTCAGAAATCTACTTGGTGGCAGCCTCCACCACAATAGCATCAACAGTTCGACCCTTACTCTAATGCAGCCTGTCCCGGGGGGGGGGGGAAGTAAGAATCTTATCTGGCTTCTTGGGTAGGCTCCACCATGTTGGGTTCTTTCCATGCTCTCTGGGACATTAGATTTATAAGAACTTCTGGAGGAGGAACCATCCAAGGTGTGGATGGGCATATGCCAAAGGCCTCCAAAAATACTGACTCCTGTAGATAGGACGCTTTGGTGGTACAGTTTCCTCACTGGCAAAGTAGCTCCAATAAGTCACTAAAAGAAGCATTATCCCATGGAGACTTAGGGGATCCCGCTCTCTCCTCGAGGCCAGTTTTCTTGGTGAGAGAGACCACCAGGGAGTCAAGGTGTTTCTTCTTATATTTCCTCTTTCCCCAAAATCTCCCATTCAGACAAGGCAGGGAGGAAGGTCAAGAGTTGGGGAGCCCCGCCCACAGGGGTGGGATGGAATATGGAGTCTCGCTTAAACAGGCTGCCCAGGAGCAGACTGATGATGGTTGCAGACACTGATGAGAAAGGGGAAAGGGCGCACCTGCTGGAGCATTCAACCTATCTCTTGAGAGAACATTCTCTCTACAGCATTAAAAGCAGAGATGGAAGCTGGCCTCTTGGAGCCCAGGATCCCAGTACCTGAAGGTACCAGAGACAAGTTCAATCCTGAGGGAGCCATGCCTAGCCCCCAACACTGAGATTGGAGCCAAGCTGTCCAAAGCCAAAGCCCTGATTGGAAGACATTATCCAGAAAGCAGGAACTGTCAACCTCAGCTTCAACACCGCAGCTCTGAGGTCCAGATGGGTCCAAAAATGTCAGAGTCAAAATGACGAAGGACAGAGTTGACCCTGTAGAATGCCAAGCCATTGGATCCAATCCAGAGGATGGAAAAATAGCCTGCCCTGAAGATCTCTTATCCGGAGAGGCTAAGGGAGGAAGCCAAAATGGTGGAGCCAAGGGCACTGGACCCAAAGGGATAAGGCCTAATTGCATCTGCATCTGCAAAAAAGCACTACAGCATTTGCTGTTGTGAATTTTAACATTTTAATACAGATCGCACTGTAGTGGGGATCGGGAAATGTACCCTTTCCCTCACTGTAGTGTGATCTCAGAGTTTGCATATATAAGTAGCAGGGAGTGTGGGGGGTGCAGGGGAGCTTGACCCACTGCAAAAACATTACTTACTGTGTTTTTCACAGTAGTGGCAGTTGCGGAAGTGTGGAGTATGTTCAAATTGTGTCGAATTCGACATTCTCCACTTCCACATTCGATTTTTGTGTCGGTCAATGTTTTTTGGTTTATTGAAACAATAACTTGCACAAAGTGGAATCAGTGAAATGATAGTAAACCCAGGAGGCATCAGAATGGACATTTTAATGTGACTACTATCACACTGGATTTCCCTAGAATGTGCACTGCTATCAGAAATTGACTGGATAAGATCACCCATTGCCACACTCTCAAAGCTTCTTGACATAGAGGATAATAAGAAGTTATGTACCTACCATAACGTTCCATGTTAGTTGTCTTCTTCTCACCTTCTTTCTTGCTGGATGGGTTCGGAGCAGATCCTCGGCTCCGACTCGGCCAATAGTAAAGCTCGAGAGCTAATTCCTCCGGCTCGAGGCTCCCCTATATCCCACAATGCTAGGCGGTAACTACTCAGATCTCGTTTGATAGCTATACCAAGCAACTCTAGTCGCCATAAAATGGAGTAGGGAAACCCACCTCAAAACAATCTGCATAAAAGGTATCGCAGACCTCAGAAAGGATAAAAGAGGTGGAAGAACATGTGGGAATGACGACTTCCAGAGGAAGAACACAAACTGAATTCCTGTCGGTCTGTCCAGGCTTGGGGGAAGGAGGATGGGATGCAAGAAAGAAGGCGAGAAGAAGACAACTAACATGGAACGTTATGGTAGGTACATAATTCTTAATGTTAAGTTGTCAATCTCGCCTTCATTCTTGCTGGATGGCACCTTATCCCGGGTGGCCTATCGGAACAGACTCTTGAGAACAGTGGAACCAAAATTGGCACGGCTTCTGGAAACCATGTCCAATTTGTAATGTGAAATGAATGTATGAGGAGAAGCCCAGGTGGCTGCTGCACAAATGGAATCTATTGGCAGCCTATCCTGAAAAGCTATGGATGTAGCTAATGCCCTAGTTGAATGAGCTCTAGGTCTTGAGGGTAGTTTTTGATGTCTGATCTCATAGATGAAGGTAATTGTAGAGGTGAGCCATCTAGAGAGGGATACTTTAGTAACTGGAAGGCCCAATTTCCCTTCTGCATATGAGAGAAACAATTGATTAGATTTCCTGAATTGTTTAGTCCTGTCTAAGTAATATCTAAGTTGGCGATGAACATCCAAAAAATGTAGCTTTTGTTCCGACCTGTTTGAATAGTTAGGGAAAAAGACGGGGAGATCAATAATTTGGTTTAGGTTTGTTTGAGAGGAAACTTTAGGCAAAAAGGATGGATTAGTATGGAGGGATACCCTATCTTTGTGAAACACTAAGTAAGGAGGACGACTGCACAGAGCATGGAGTTCAGATACCCTTCTCGCTGAAGTTATAGCTACCAGAAAAAGTGTCTTCCAAGAAAGCAACTTCAGAGAACATGAAGCCGCCGGTTCGAAGGGGGGAAGGATTAAGGATGCCAGAACCAAGTTCAAATCCCATTGAAGCGTGGGATCTTTGATTGGAGGTTTGAGAAGAAATACGCCCCTTAAAAAGGCTTTACAGAGTTTGTGAGCCATGATGCTAGACTCTGAAACACCAACATGAAAATTAGATATGGCAGCCAATTGAACTCTAATGGTAGATGCAGATGATCCTAAATGAAAGAGTTCTGCTAGAAAGTCTAGAATAGACTGGATAGGTGCAGTAAAGGGATCTATGTTTTTTGATGTTGCCCAAAAAGAGAAGCATTTCCATTTGCTACTATAAATCTTCCGGGTAGAAGATTTATGAGAGGCTATCAAGATATCTCGGACCGAGCGAGATATTGAGGGAAGCCTGGCTAAGGTTGGAATCGGAGAAACCACGCTGTGAGGTTTAGAGAAGGCAGAGATTGGTGCAGCTGACCCGATTGGTGGGTTATCAGATCTGGTACTGGGTCCAGATGCCAAGGCTGCTCCAAAAGGTAACGATGAAGAAAAGGAAACCATATCTGTCGAGGCCAGTAAGGGGCAATGAGGATCACTGTCACTCTCAAGGCGATGGCTTTCTGAATTAGTTGAGATATCAGTGGAAAGGGGGGAAAGGCATATAGAAGTCCCCGGGGCCAATCGTGGACTAGAGCGTCTCTGGTGGGATGGCCTGGTAACGGGAAGAGAGTGATGAAGTCATGACACTTGCTGTTTTGGGGAGTAGCAAAAAGATCGCAGCAAGGCTGGCCCCATCTTAGGAATACTTCTTCTAGAACTGATTTCTTTAGACACCACTCGTGGGGCATGAGAATTGCCCTGCTCAATTTGTCTGCAATAACGTTGGATTTCCCGGGAAAGTGCGTTGCTATCAGAAAACGCTGAGAAGAGATCGCCCATTGCCAAAGTCTGAGTGCCTCTCGACATAAAGGGTATGATCTGGTTCCGCCTTGTTTGTTGATGTACCACACTACGGACATGTTGTCCGTTTGAATTGCAATAGTCCCAGTGGGAAGAGAGTCGTGAAGGGCTTGCAATGCTAAAAGCACTGCTCTCATCTCTAAGACGTTTATGTGCAAGTGGCACTCGAAAGGTTGCCACGTGCCTTGGACTGTCCTGCCCTGATAATGCCCCCCCCCCACCCGATCAGGGAGGCGTCTGTTGTCAACGTGGCGACTGGGGGGGAGAGTGAAGGGTCTTCCTCGGAGAAGTTGATGTGATGTGATCCACCAAGACAGTTGATTCTTGCATGATTGAGTTATCAATATGGTATGGGACATCGGGAGCTGTTGAAAGGACCATTGAGTAAACAGCATCCATTGGAGGATCCTCATGTGAAAGCAAGCTAAGGGGAGAAGGGGAATAGCTGCTGCCATGAGTCCTAATACCTTCAAAACTAGTCTGGCTTTGACTTTGTTGCATTGTAAGAGAAGGGAAACTTGGTTCCGAATGTCTGACACTCTCTGCTCTGTGAGTCTGGCTGAAAGATTGAGTGTGTCTAAGGTGGCGCCTATAAAGGTAATAGATTGACAAGGTGACAAGGCAGATTTTTCGAAATTTATCGAAATGCCTAGAGCTTGGCAAGATTGGATGGTGAAGTCCCTGGATAGAAGAAGCTGATGTCTGGTGGTGGCGGTAAGGAGCCAGTCATCTAAATATGGAAACACCTGGAATCCTTGATGTCTCAAGTGAGCCACGACCACTGCCATGCATTTGGTAAACACACTGGGGGCTGTAGTGAGACCAAAGGGCAGGGCCCTGAACTGGTAGTGACTGGCTCCCAGCCTGAAGCGGAGATATCTCCTGGAGCATCTGTTCATCTTGATGTGGTAGTACGCGTCCTGAAGATCTATCGAGCACATCCAATTGTCCTGACCCAAGAAGGGTAGAATGGACTGTAGCGTGACCATCCAGAATTTTGTTTTCCTGACATACTTGTTTAAGTAGCTGAGATCCAGTATGGGTCTCCAGTCCCCTGTTTTTTTTGGTACCAAAAAGAATTTGGAGTAGATTCCGGATCCTTGCTGGTCTGCTGGGACTGATTGGATAGCTCTTTTTGATAGCAGCTTTGAAATTTCTAATGCTGCTTGTTCCCTTAGACCGGGTGTAACGTCTGGAAGGGATCTTTTGGGTTGGGATGGGATGTGAATAAAGGGAATTTTGTAACCCTCGGATATGATCAACTGTACCCATTTGTCTTGAGTAAGGGAAAGCCAGGCTTTTGGGTACAGGGATAACCTTCCCCCGACTGCCCCCGAAGGTGGACAGCTGGGCAGGCCCTCAGGGATGCTGAAAGGGTTTGTCAGAGAACATTTCTCTGCTACCCTGGTTTTGCGGACCTCCTCTGCCTCTAGGGCGGCGTCTATTATTATTCCCCCCTCTGCCTCTAGAGGGGAATCGGCCTTGTGCATCAGATGAGACTCCCTGGGATTGTTTGCGGAACCACATCTTTCCTCCCCTCTGACCTTTGGGATAGGGTCTAGAAGGGGTAGAAAAACGGACTCCTACGGCAGAGAGAGTCTTACCTTCTACCTCGCACCTGGTCAATGTATCCTTCACCTGTGGACCAAACAAGGATGATCCATCAAAGGGAGAATTGGTGAAGGACGCCTTGAAAGGGTCCGCAAAGTTGCATAGCCGCATCCAGGCATGACGTCGTAAGGCAACACCTGTGCCTGCGGCTCTACTCACCCCATCTGCAGCATATGAGACCAGCCGCATGGAGGAGTTAACGATGGAATTCAGGGTTGCCAACTGGGAGTTCATTGTGTCTTTGAACCCCTCAGCTGTAGGATCCTTTATCAGTTCACCCATATCCTTGAGTAAATCTCTCTGGAGACGAGTGAAGTGGCATAAGTAATTCAGCAAACGCATTGAAAAGGTCGCTGATGAGAACATCTGCTTGCCGTACCTGTCCATGGTCCTAGATTCCCTATTAGGAGGATGGACAGGAACCGAAGGATCAGCTAACTCCTTCTTAGTGGCCGCAGCCACCACCATGGCATCAACAGGGACACCTTTGGATAAAAAATCTTTATCTCTAGGGGCAGTAATAAATTTAAATGGTCTCCTCGGGGTGGGTTCCACTGAATCAGGAGCCGTCCAAGCCTTCCTTGCCACCACTTCCATAAGGGGGTCAAAGGGAGGGGACACCCAGGAGGTAGAAGGGCGAGAGCCAAATGCCTCAAGATACACTGACTCATCCTCCGAAGGGTTAAGGGCTGGCCAGTTCCCCCTCTGATTCAGGATCTCAAGGATGTCAGCAAAGGAGACATCCTCAGAGGGGGATCGAGGGGAACCTTCGGATTCCTCTAAGTCAGTGTCAGAGGTGATAGACTCAGGGGAGTCAATGTGCTTCCTCTTGCACTGCCTCTTCCTTGGGGGATCTCCTACAGGGTCAGGAGAGGCCTCGGAAGAGGAGGAAATTCCCAATGGGGAAACTTGAGGAGTTGGCTCTCTGCGGTCTAAGACAAGGGGGTGAGTAGAAATCACCGCAGGCACTGTAGATGGGGGGGCTGAAGGAGCCGACTGTGGGGCAGAACCTGGTTCTAGCACGCTCCGCATGACCTCGAAGTCACCCCTGTCAGGCAAGGCCAGAGGCCCCCACTCCGAAGAGTCAAGGACCTTCCCCGGGCACCGACAGGGACGGCTCCGAAGCCAATTTTGGAGCCGAACTCACCAGCACCGAAGCCCCGAGAGGGAGAGTGGGGTTGGACAAGGGTCCGATGCCACTCGCCCCCTCGGAGCCGATGAGGGAAGCTCGGTGCCGAGATCCCTCCAAGGAGGAGATCGGAGCAGACTACGGAGCCGAAAGGGAAGGTATCGGATCCGACGCACCGACAGTCATGGCTCCGACAAGCCCTGGCTCCGAACTCAGAGTCGGAGGAGGAATGTATTGGGGAACGGAAATAGCCACTGACTGCTGAGTCGGGCTATGCAGCATTTGGGCCAGTGCCTCGGACTTGAGAGGTCTACTCACTACCCTTTGCAAATCATGGTCAGATAACCTGGAAGACCGTGAGGAATGAGTTTTATGACTCCGTTCAGAAAGAAGAGGGGATCCTGGCACCGAATGCACGGAGCCGATAGAGGGGGATCTGGACCTCTTCCTAGACTGTGGCTCCGATAAGAGTATCGGAGCCAACGGAGTTTTATCAGCCTCGGCTCCCGAAAAAACAGGGGTCGATTTATCTAAATATTTAATTAAACTAAAAAGGTTATGGTATGAGACAAAAAAGGGGGTTAAGAAATACCTAATATGGTAAAAACTCTAACTCACCTGCCTGAACCGGTAGAAAAGCACCTCGTCAGCTATAGCGGCAAATGAGATCTGAGTAGTTACCGCCTAGCATTGTGGGATACAGGGGAGCCTCGAGCCGGTGGAATTAGCTCTCGAGCTTTAGTATTGGCCGAGTCGGAGCAGAGGATCGGCTCCGAACCCATCCAGCAAGAATGAAGGCGAGATTGACAACTTAACATAACTTAGTTACTCCTTTTTTGTTGATGTACCAGACCACTGATATACTGTATGTCTGAATCACAATGGTCCAATAGGGAAGTGTGTCTTGGAAGGGTTGCAACACTAGGAGGACTGCTCTCATTTTAGGACATTGATATGTGTATTGGCCTCTTCAGAGGACCATGTGCCTTGGAGTGTCTTTCCCAAGTGCCCCACACCCAATCTGGGAAGTGTCCATGGTAATTATGGCCTTGGGCTGAGGGGCAGTGAAGAGTTGACCCTGCATTATCTGACTGGAGTAAATCCACCAAAGGAGGTAATTTTTTCATGCCTAAGTTATCTTGATTTGGGTGGATAAGGGTTGAAGAGGAACAGACCATTGAGTTGATAGGGTCCACTGATGAATTCTCATGTGGTATCTTGCCAAAAGAACCAGAATTATTGCAGCAGACATTGACCCAAATGCTTGAAAGATCAATAGAGCTGAGAAAATGGAATTTTGAATAATCTTTTTGACCTGGAATCATACAGTTTGTACCTTTGGTAAAGGAAGGGAGGGTGTCAATGATACTGTGTCAAACAAAACTCCAATAAACTCGAACAGTTGAGTTGGTTCTAGTTGAGATTTGTTGTGATTTATGGTAATTCCTGGGTGGGAGAATAATCAGAGTACATAATCTCTTGCCTTGATTAGATGCCTGGTTGGAATGGTTATGAGCCAATCATCCAAGTAAGGAAACACCCAGAACCCCTGCAGTCTCAGGTGAGGTGCCACTACTGCCATGCATTTGGTGAACACCTTGGGGGGCTGTAGTGAGAAAAAATCCAGAGCTCTGAATTGCTAATGACTGGCTCCTAGCCAGAATCATATGTATTTTCTGGACTGTCTGTTCATTTTTATATGATAATATGCGTCTTGAAGATCTATTGAGCACATTCAGTCATCCTTGTGCTGAAAGGTCAAAATGGACTGAACCAAGACCATCCAGAACTTGGTGTACTGTACAGACATGTTCAGATTGCTGAGATCCAAAATTGGCCTCCAGTGCCATTTTCTTTGGCACTAAAAAGAATCTGGAGTTAGTTTCAGACTTTATCTAGTCTGGGGGGACCTCCTGGATGAGTCTTTCTTCTAGCAGATTTTTTTATTTCTATTGCTGCTGCTTTCTCTAGCAGTTTTTTTTATTTCTATTGCTGCTGTTTTCATCTGACTGGCTAGAACAGTGGGAATGTTGTTTTCTGTTAAGGGAGGAGAAAGAAAAAAGGTATTACATAACCTCTGAAAATAATTCTCTGCACCCATGAATCTACCCCCAACTGCCACAGAGGTGTATAATCCAGCCTCCTTTCAGGAGCACTGGTAGGATTGAAAGTGTCTCTGGATCCTTGGTTCTGCTGGCCTCCTCTGCTGTGTGGATGGCATCTTTCATTAGTGTTCTCTACTCTGCCCATGGAGAACCTTCTCCACACAGATCTTGGAATGGACCCTGGGATTTTTTGAAGCACATTTTTCAACTTCCATGTTGCTTTCAAGAAAAGTTCCTTTGAGAAGTCGAAAAATGTACACCCACAGCAGACAAGGTCTTACCATCCTGTTCACACCTGGATAACGGGTCTTTAACCTTGGGGCCAAACAAAGAACTTCAGTCAAAGGAAGCACTGATGATGGAAGACTAAGGGTTCTGCGAAATCACACAGGTGCAGCCAAACATGCCTCCTAATGAAAAAGTCTGAACCCTGCTGTCCTTGTGGTACCTACAGCTGCATGCGAGATGAGCCTAATAGATGAATTTGAAACAGACTGTAGGGTAGCCAACTGTGAGGCAACTAAGCTCTCTGCCTCAGAAGTAATGGTCCTGGAAAGGGATTTGGTAAGTTCTTTAATGAAATCCCTCTGCAATCTGGTGAAGTGTGCCAGATAATTCAATCACCAAAGTGCGAAAGTCACTGAAGCATATACATACTTCCCAAATATGTCCAGCACCCTAGAATCCCTATAAGGGTGATGAACATAGGAACTTTGTTCTGCAAGCTCCTTCTTTGTGGCTGCCCCAACAACCATGGCATCAACTGGTCCTCCTTTGCTCCAGAATTTCCTATCCTTGGGTGGTGCAGTAGCCTGTCTGGTCTCTTGGGGATTGGCTCAAAGAAATCAGGGTTCCCTCCACGCCCATTGAGAGATTAAATCAATGAGCTCCTTGGCAGGCGGATTCACCCAGAAAGTAGATGGGCCAGCCCCAAAGGCTTTCAGGAATACTGATTCCTCTTAGGAAGGGTTGTCAGTTGACCACTTTGCTTGAAGATCTCTAATACATCTCCAAATGAGATGTCATCAGGTGGTGATCTTGAAAACCCCTCCCCCTCATTGAAATCAGTATCCTCCAAAGACAGACTCTTGAGGAGAGCCTAAGTGCCTCTTTTTGCACTTTCTCTTCCCAGGGACTTCTTCAGTGGGATGTTCTGAAGAAGTATCAGAAGTTATCAATATACCCCAAGGGTTATTCTGGAATCTTTGAGCTGGCTGTCCCTGTGGAGCAGGAAGTTGAGTCTCATGATGCAAAGACAACTGGTTCTGGAAAGTAGGAGCCAAGGGTGGTGAATACATCTTTTCTCTTGGAGCAGAGAAAACTCTCTCCACTACTTTGAAAGCAGAATGCCTTGGACAGAAAGAAACCGATGGCTCTGAGAAGACATGCTTCTGAACCGTTGGCTCCTTCTGACCTGACAGCAAACCACTGTTAAGCAAGAGTCAGAGTTGAGCTGTCCAGAGCTGAGGCTCCGAGGGGCAGAGATGGTGCCAACAACCTCAGAGTCGACTCCAACACCTCTGATCCAGCACTGACACTACAGCTCAGAGTAATCTGGATCTGATGTACTTGGAGCTGGTCCACTCAGAGGCAGTATCAGCATAGAAGATACAACAATCTTCAGATCTGATAAAGACGGATCTGGGATTCTTGGATCCAACTACTCTGAAACCAAAGGTTGGACTAGAGAAAGAGACAAAATAGGAGGGGTAGTACTGATGAAGGTCTCTAGACCTGATTGGGTAGGAGCCAGGAGAACCCTCCATTTGAATTTGCATTGAGAGAAATTTCCTAATCATCCTATCCACATCTGCTTCAGTCAGACTTCTGGAGGAATGAGAATAGGAAATAATAGAAGTCCTAGAATTGTGGAGTCTTTTCAGGGAAGGAGAAGGGAGATGGGAAGATATCAGATCTAGAGTTGGAGAAGACCGGATCTGAGGTGACCTATCCTGTGCTTTTTTTGGATCAGAGTGGGCCCGATCCAACATCATAGCTTTTGGATCTGAAATAACTGGACCAGAGGCTTTCATCTTTTGATCCAAAGGGATCAGATCTAACAGTTTTGATATTTTTTCAGGCTGCTCCAAGCTTGAGCAGAAGAAACTGAAGGGTCAGGGGGATGCTTTTTGGCCTCTTTTTATCAGCCTTCTTAGAGGTTTGAGCCCCAGATGCTATATCAGACTGCCACTACTCTCCTGTATTCATCTGTGCAATCCAAGGAATCTGTTCCATCCTGTTAACCATAAGTAATTTTTTTACTGTATTTTGCACTTTTAAACTATATTTCTGCTATATTGCTGATCTTTTAAAACTGTCTTGCTGATTTGTTGCACTTTTTGTCTGCTGTAGCATAGACTAGATTCAGACCTGCTGAATACAGTTCTGTTTGTTAAACTGAGCACTAAACCAGGTTATCTTTTGTTGGAGAGGGCCCCAATGCACCCTTGGGGCAAGAGAGTGAAGCTGAGACCCATCTGATTGAAGGTTGTGAGCACAGGGCTAAGCTTTGAGCTTTTTATTGATTAAATTGTTTAATTCAGTTTGCTCACTGTTTTAACACAGGTCCACAGAGTCAGGCAACCATTCACTGCTCTGCAGTATTCATCTGTGCAAGCCAGTGTATCTGTTGCATTCTGCTAACCATAAGTACACTTTTATAATATATTTTTGTTATATTGCTGATTTGTTGCACTTTTTACCTGCTGTAGCATAGACTAGATTCAGACCTGCTGAATCTATTAAATTGAGCACTAAACTGGACTATCTTTTGTTGGAGAGGTCCCGCTACAACCTTACTGGCACAGGGCTCATTTCTGAGCTTTTTTTATTGCTTAAATTGTTTAATTCAGCGTACTCACTGTTGCTACATAAGCCCTGTGTTTGTGTGGGTTTGTACTTGTTTTAACACAGCTCCACAGTTAGGTGACCAGCCACTGCTCTGCTGTATTCATCTGTTTACGAGTAGTGCACCACTGTGTACCATTGTGCAGTGGGGGTAATCACTGGTTGTTATAGATGCACAACCTTCAGTAGATACATTTTCCTATAGCAGCTACCCGTGATCTGGCTGAGAAGTCCTTAAATTGCACTTAGCTGCTCAGAAAGTACCTCAGCTGTGCTTTTGCAACTTAAGCAGTCCCAAAATCACCAAATCTACAATAGTCTCTTACCATTTAGAGAACCCCTGCTAGTATAGACCTTTTATAGAGCACCTCATTAATAGAGACCCCACTTAGAGAACCCAGTTATACCATGCCCCTCCACTATCTATTCCCACTGTGAAAACAGGATTAACCTAGCATTATGGATGGTCAGTTTCCCTCCATTTCTGCTACCAGCCTGACTGACATGGATATCCTTAGGCAGTGTAGTAACTTCCTCATGTACACTGACAACCCCCTACTCCTAAATCACCCAAGTACAATTTATGAAAGATGCATCTACACTACAAATCTGGAATCCTTGCTTTCCTGCACACAGAGCACTAACACTGAAGAAGTTGTCAGCTCACATACGACACCTGCTTCGCAAACCATGCACTCAACACATAAACCATCATACACAGAGGTACTCACCAGAAACCTACCTAAACAGAGACCTTCCAAACACAAACATGCTATACCTAGTACAGTACCTACAACACTCAGTACACATAAAAACACAAGCACCAGTGTTTCACCAAATAAGCCCCTATGGCAAAGCACATTTAAGCCAAATTCTTTAGTCACAGGTGATTCTATTGTGAGACACACAGATGTCCCACTTACCAGGCTGGACAAGGAGAAGGCTATGGTTGACTGTCTATCGGGTGCCAGGATCAGTCAAATCACACACGCACTCAAGTCTCTCAACAAGTGCCATTATGACTCTGTCACAGTTCATGTTGGTGTGAATGACTTGAGATTCACCTCATTGGACTATATGAACAGAGACATGATTGAGTTCTTTGAATGTGTGCCCCAGGCAGGTAAGTCCCTAGCCGCTAGCCTTGAACAGCATTCTACCCTCACCTAGGATGACACCACAATATAAACAAAAATGATTGACTTCAACAATTGGCTTAGTTTCTGGTGTCATTCTAAGGGGATCCAGCTCCTGTCAGCCTGGGATGACATAGCTGATAGAGCCTGGTCTGCAAGCCCATGGAACGCATCATCATGGAACTCAAACAAAGATATTGGCAAGCTCCAAACTCTGGACCCCACCCAGTTCAGGTTTGTAAAAGGCAGATCATGTCTCCTAAACCTGACAGACTTCTTTGAAGCAGTCACCAAAGCCATAGATGAGGGCAAGGTGGTTCACACAGCCTATCTAGATCTCACCAAGGCTTTCAATACCATCCCCCCACTCTGGAATTATAGATAAACTCACTAAACTAGGTATAAATCCCTATGTCACAAGATGGGTTGCCAACTGGCTCATGGACAGAACCCACACTGTCAAGTAGCAGACTCCAAATCCAACTTCAGACCAGTGACAAGTGGAGTACCACAAGGTTCAGTCCTGGGTCTCTCCTGTTTGGTATCTACTTCTCTGAAGTACAGGCTAACACAGAAGGTCTTTGGCTAATGAAGTTTGCAGATGACTGCAAACTGGGAGCCATAATTGAAACTCCTAACGATGTGGACATCCTACAAAAGTGCCTCACTGAGACAGATGCCTGGTGTCAAAGCCATGGCCTGAAGTTCACTGCCAAAAAGTGCACTGTCATCCTCTTTGGTAAAAACTCTGTACCCATGAACTACCACACAGATGGTAGTCTACTTAACACCGAAAGTGTGATAAGAGACCTTGGACCCAGGTGGACAGTAGTCTCTCCTTTGATAATCTCATTGCCACAGTGGTCAGGAAATCCTTCTACGTGGCACACCTCATCACAAAAGGTTTCTCATCCAAAAAAAGAGGTCATTATTCTCCTCTACTCATCACTCATTAGACCCATTATAGAGTGCAGTGCCCCTTTTGGTATGTACCTCATAAGACATCTACAACAACTGGAGAGGCCACAGAAATACCTCACAAAGAGGATTACTGGCCTCAAACAGATACCCTATGCAGACAGTCTCAAAAAACTCCAACTTTACTCCGTCACTTATTACCTAACTCAGAGGCAATCTCTGCCTAACATACAAAGCTATGTCAAACTCAAAGCAGTTGGACATGCTCCACTTAAAGAAATCCCAATCCCTCTTAACTACACACTGTAGGGACCTAAACCTTGTCACCACAATAAACAGAACATGCTGGAAGGATAGATTCCTGTCCCAGAGACTTCCCATACTCTGGAACAGACTACCTATGTCAAACAGAGCTCCTCATTAGCACTCTTCAAGAAAAATCTTGATGATTGGATGGGAAATAGGAAATTCACCCTGGGGATCACTTCTGTGGCTCTGCTCGACAGGGGCACAGGAAAATAATTTTCTTGGGTGGCGAAAGCCAGGGTACCTTTTTGGCTAGGCTTATATAGGCCCTAGGGCCAATAGCCTAGTACCTACCTATGAACCATGTTGTTTTGCCAGAGATGGTCTTCACCTGTCACCTCTAGGCTTTCAGTTACTGGCTAAGGCACTTGCCTCCCCACCCCCGCCATAGTGCTTTTTTAGGCAAGGTCTCGAGAACAAAATTTCCGACATGAAAATATCACTCACAAATAAATTAAAGATATTGCTTCTAAACAATAGGAGTTTAAATCAGAAACCACACTTTCTGGAAGCACTCCTCTTCCTGGAGAATGTTAACATCTGTGCAGTCACAGAAACTTGATTCAGAGCTGCAGACAGTACCCCAGCTGCAAAATTAATGTGTGAAAACCAAAGGAGGAGAAATATCTATCTTCATCAAAGACAAATACACATCTAGACTGGTTAGACAGGAAAACTCCATGGAGTTACTCCAAGTTCATCTAACTGTGGGTAAGACCCCCTTGCAAGTCATTGTTAGCTATAGGCCCCCCTCAATGAACTATGGTACCCATGCTGCTCATTTGGACCTACTCAAGTCAATCAAATTAAAACCAAACACTCTAGTCATGGGTGATTTTAACTGTTCCTCTACTGACTGGGAAACTTGTATGAGTACCAACATGCTCACACACAGGTTCCTGGACTTTAACACTAATGACCTGGAACAAATAGTATGCAACCCCACAAGGGGCTTAAATGTTCTCGACCTGGTCCTCACCAACATGGGTGACTGCTGTACCATCACAAGTATAGGACCCTCACTGGTTAAATCTGATCACATATCAGTTATATTTAAAGAGGCTATAACACCTGCACCCCTCTTAGGTGAAATCAGGCTAAAAAAAATTCACCAAAGCTTATTATACCCTCCTAAGGGATGGCATAAATAATTTCCAAGCCTCTGTTCCCACAATTGACATTAACAACTATACTAAGGTATGCACAAATGCCCTGTACAATCACTTATACAAATGTACTGACACTGTTGTACCTGATAGGATCAAAACAAGATCCTCAAGAAAAAAACAAGCCTCCTTGGTGGACCTGCAGCATTAATAAGTTATAAAACAAAAAGAAGTTGCTGTCTAAGAATAAAAAAAGAGAGGTCCCAGCAGTAGAAGAACACACTCCTCTGCTTGAGCAAACAATTAAGGCAACTTGTAAAATCTTCTAAGGGCAACTTTGAAAAAAAATTTGGTAACCACAGCTAAGGATAACCATAAGCCATTCTTCAGCTATATCCGTAATCTAAAAGGTAGGATCCAGACTTGTACTGAACTAGCTGTGGTTGGCATCACATACACTGGTCCTGTGAAAATAGCTAACCTATTAATTGATAGGGTTGGTGAAAATGTCACCCCCCCCCCATTTCCTCCAAACATGACACAAAGCATTCCCTTCTACATCTCCCCCACCTTACATCTCCAAAGAGCAAGTCATTAATGCTCTCTCCATAGCCAAAAACACAGCCTCTGTGGGACCAGATGGCATCCCAGGTTGCATTTTAAATGGTTTAAAACATGAGTTAGTAACTCCATTAGGTACTCTCTTCAACCACAGCCTGAGTAGTGGTTTGGCCCTGCTTAATGGAAAACAGCAACAGTCATCCTCCTTCATACAGAGGGTACAGCAACAGACCCTGGGAACTACAGTCCCATAAGCTTAGCCAGCCTTATCTGTAAGGCCAGGGAACGAATCATAATGGACCTTATAAATAAGGATATAGGTGATCTCCAAACACTTGATTTGACACAGTCTGGTTTTGTCATAGGCAAGTCATGCCTGTTAAACCTGACGGACTTCTTCAAAAACAGCAGCAGAGCCATAGACGAAAGCAAATCTGTGCATACAGCCTACCTTGACTTAGCCAAGGCCTTCGACACAATCCCACATTCGGGCATCATTTATAAACTCTCCCAGTTGAATATCAATCATTACGTCATCAGGTGGGTTGCTAACTGGCTCACTGACAGATCACACTCAGTCAAAGTTGGGAACTTTACCTCAACCAGCAGACCTGTCACCAGTGGGGTACCACAGGGTTCAGTGCTGGGCCCCCTATTGGTTTGAACATACTTCTCAGACGTTCAGGCCAATACGGAGGGGTTGTGGCTGACTAAGTTTGCTGATGAGTGCCAATTAGGTGCAAACATTGAATCCCAAAATGACGTCAATATACTTCAAGAAGGACTTATACAAACCAATGATTGGTGCCAAAGCCATGGACTCAAACTCAATGCTAAAAAATGCATCATCATCCCCTTCGGTAAAAACGATATCCCTGCAGACTACCACATAAATAATACCCTAAGTAACAACTCAGTAGTGAGAGACTTGGGAATGCAAGTTGACTGTAGCCTAAACTTTGACCACCAAGTGTCTACTGTGGTAAGGAAAGCACTTTATGTCGCACACCTTATTAACAAAGGCATTGCTTCAAGAGCAAAAGAGGTCATAACTCCCCCTGTACTTGACCCACATCAGGCCAATAATTGAGTACAATGCTTCCTTTGGTATGTACCTTACTAGGCACCTGCAGCAATTTGAGATATCTCAGAGATTTCTAAGCAAGAAAATTGAGGGTCTCCAGCACGTCATACATTGACAGACTGCAGTCACTGTCACTGTACTTAGCAGTGTACAGACTACTTACAGCAGACTTGTGTCTGGCCTACAGAGCAATCTCAGATCCAAACCTAATGGAAATACTGCACATCAGCAAGTCAAATGGGACAAGTTTCACCCACTCCAGGGACCTTAAACTGGCCTGCAAAATAAATAGGACCTGCTGAAGAGACAGATATGTCTCTCAGAGGCTGCCACTCCTCTGGAATAGGCTACCAATTCACATCAAACAGAGCTCCTCTATGACCCTGTTTAAGCATAGCCTGAATGGGAAACCATAAATTCCTGCCAGGGGATTTCACCTACAACCATCCTAGACATGGATAGTTGTTGCTAACGAAGATCTTGAGTTTTGGCAAGATCCTTTATTTTGGGGTTCTCTAGTATTATATTGGGTACACATGGCTAGGCTTATAAAGAGCTTTGGGTCAATAGCCCAGTAATCATCTATTGAAGGTAGTAAACCTCTCAGAATCAAATTATTTAAGCAGTCAATAAGGCCTCTAGGATTAAAGGCTTTGCATGCATCACATACAGAATCCAAATGGGCCAGGCCTAAATAACAAACACACACATCTATGTGTGTCTGACAACATAATCTTATGGCTGCAGGCCTTATTTTTTAAGAACAATAAAAAAAGATCTCAACACTAGAAATAAAAAAAAAAATCACTTATTTTAATCCAAAAATAAATAGTAGAGCTTTCAGGAATAATTCCTTCTTCAACGCATATAAACACAGTTCAAATGTAAAATTTTTAAATAGAGCACACGATAATAACAGCTCAACTTGTTATACAAAGAACCTAAAGTTTAAAGACACAGCAATACATATAAAAAGTACATTCAAAAGCAACTTAAAAGGCACAACAGATGCAGACAAGTCCAGAGCAACATTCAATTCCGTTTCATTTGCTTTTGTTTTAATACAGGTTTTAAACTAACTGAAGCATTTAATCCAGGTGCACGGTCAGCCTACAGTTTTAAAATCCACCTGTATTCAGTCAGTTCAGTGCCACTTAGAGCATCACCACCTCTTATGTTAAAACATATCCTTTGTATTACTTTAAAATTAATTGCATGGGTCTGTACCATTGTCATGAACATGCTTAGTCAGGGAATTAGTAAGTATATTCCTTCTAATTTCTGAAATATATTCAGAAATTCTTTCCTTAAATTTTCTATTAGATTTACCAATATAGAAACTACTGCATGTTGTGCACACAGCTAAATCTTCTTCTTTTAGCTTTTCCCAGTTAGGGGTCGCCACAGCAGATCACCTGTTTCCATTTCTTCCTGTCCTCTGCATCTTGCTCTGTCACACCAACCACCTGCATGTCCTCTAACCACATCCATAAACCTTATCTTAGGCCTTCCTCTTACCTGGCAGCTTCATCCTTAGCATCCTTTTCCCAATATACCTAGCAGCCCTCATTAGCACATGTCCAAACCAACGCAATCTCAACTCTCTGGCTTTGTCTCCAAACTGCCCAACCTGGGCTGACCCTCTAATATACTTATTCCTAATCCTGTCTACCCTTGTCACACCCAGTGCAAATCTTAACATCTTTAACTCTGCCACATCCATCTCTGACTCCTGCCTTTTTGTCAATGCCACCGTCTCCAACCCATATAACATAGCTGGTCTCACTACCCTTTTGTAGACCTTCCCTTTCACTCTTACTGGTACTCTGTCACAAATCACTCCTGACCCTCTTCTCCACCCACTCCACCCTGCCTGTACTCTCTTCTTCACCTCTCTTCCACACTCGCCATTACTCTGAACTGTTGATCCCAAGTATTTAAACTCATCCACCTTCGCCAACTCTACTCCCTACATCCTCACTATTCCTCTATCCTCCCTTACATTCAGACACAGCTAAATAAACCAGATTTTCTGTTACAAGTAGCAAATCAAATTCATAAATATGCTTTGTTCTTGGATGCTCAAAAGTAACAGAAGGATTGTGTTTACAAAAAACACAATTAAACATAGAACAGTACATTTTCTTTAAATTCTAGTGGGTCTATCCTTATTATCATGCATTTCTTATAGCATATTTTGTTTCAGGTTAGGGTATTTCTTAAAAAGTAAAACTGGAAGAGACCCCTATTATTTTACCCAGTTCTGGCATAGCAGTTATGTCCCAATTTCGCTGTATAACATCAGTAACACCACTAGTATTAACACTATATTTCATGATGTACCTAAACTTAAGTGTTGTTATTACAACTCTGGCTATTCTGTGGATGTTCTGATGGAAAAAAAAGAAATTATATACTTACCATAATGTTCCATCTGTGTTGTCCATTTTCATTCTTCTTCAGCTTATGGGTTTGGATCAGACTCTGCCAATATAAATGTTCGTGGCAACCTTGAACTCTGGAGTTTCTCCCTTACCCAGAATGCACCACCCACATTAGCTCAGATCTTGTTTGCAAATTATAGCAAAAGCCTAAACATTTTACTCGTATAGAAAAATTTTCAAGCAGAAATATAGCAGATGAGAGAAGCACAAAGCTATATCTGGACTAATAAAAGTCAAGGGAAATACTCCAAGAATGCCTCTATCCACTCACTCTTCAGATAAGAGTGGTTGGGGTTGGTGGGTGGGGAGTTGAAGAATGAAAATGGACACAGATGGAACGTTATGGTAAGTACATAACTTCTTTATATGATGTTGTCAATTTTCATTCTGTCCTCAACTGATGGGACAAATTCTCCAGCTACTATAATCCTAGGGTGGTCTCAAGGAAGGATATTCCTAAACACCATTGAGCCAAATGATGCCCTACTTCTAGAAAATAAGTCCAGCTTGTAATGAGAGATAAAGGTGTGAAGTGAAGCCCAAATTGCTGCTGCTCAAATATGATTCACGGAGGCTTTTGAAAGAAAGGCTGAGGGAGTTATCGGATCTTGCAGCATGAGCACACAATTGCTTAGTCAAAGGCAAGTTCAATTTATCGTAAATAAAAAAATGCAATTAGTAAGCCATTTGGCTAGGGAAACTCTAGACACTGGCTTAATTTCTTTTCTGCAAAGGAAACAAACAACTGATCTGAATTTCTGAAGTCTTTTTTTCTATGTAAGTAGAAATGCAATTGCCTATGCCCGTCTAGTGAATGCAACAAATATTCACCTTTGTTTGTATAACTTGGGAAGAAAACTAGTAGGTTGACAGATTGGTTAATGGATTCTGATACAACTTCGGGCAGAGGATGCATTAGTTCGTAATGTAACTCTATTTTTATGAAAAATTAGACATGGAAGTTTCACTGACAAAGCCTGAATTTCTGAAATTCGTCTAGCAAAAACAAGGTCTTCCAAAATCAGATGACAAAAATACAGTGACTCTGTTAAGTGTTAATAATAAAGTTTTTTACATTTTTATTCCTGGAGTCTGGTGCCTCTGAGTGCCCTTTTTGTGGATTTGTCTGGTTTCTGCTGTTTGCAGTACTTCTGGGTGTTTTTTTCCTCCCATTTTGTTTGTTCATAATTTGGTTCCTCCTTGTTGGTTGACGTACCAAACTACTGACATATTGTCTGTTTGTATAGCAATCGTTCCTGTTGGGAGATCATCCTGGTAGCCTTGCAGCACTAAAAATCACTGCTCTCAACTCCAGAACGTTGATATGTAAATTGACTTCTATGGGGGGCCACATGCCTTAGACCATCTTTCCCAGGTAAGGCCTCCCCCACCCTAGCTGGGAAGCATCCGTGGTCACTATGGCCTTGGGCTGAGATGGGACAAATAAACAGCCCTTTAGGAGTTGTTCCGATTTGGTCCATTACATCAGATCTTTTTTGCAAAAGTTGGTGATTCATAATGGAACAGATAGAGGAAGCTAAGTATCGACCACTGAAATGCCAAGATCCACTGAAGAATCTTCATGTGAAATCTGGCCAGCAGAACAAGGGGTATCACTGCCACCATTGATCGTAGTGCTTGTAGGACTAGAAGAGTGGGAACTGTGGTACTGCAAAGTATGCTGTTGACTTGTGATTTTAAAGATTGAACTCTGGAAAGAGGAAGAGAGGCCTTTGCTGATCTTAAGCACTCATATGAACTCTAAGGTTTGAAATGGCTGAAGATGTGATTTTTCAAAATTTATTATTCCTAACCACACATAAATATGGATTACTTTTTCACTTGTCGTGATGAGTTGCTGCTTGGTCGGGGCACAGATAAACCAGTCATCCAAATAAGGGGCTGTGATGAGACCAAAGGGCAGTGTCCTGAACTGGTAATGACTGGCTCCTAGAGAGAAACGTAGAATATTCCTGGATTGTCTATTCAGTTTTATATGATAGCACGAATCCTGGAGATTTATACAGCACATCCAATCATCCTTCTCCAGAAATGGAAAAATGGACTGAACCATGACCATCTGGAGCTTTTTAAAAATTTTTTGCTCTATTTAAAAATTTTACATTTGAACAAAGTTGTTCAGACTGCTGAGAAGTCTCCAGTCCCGTTTCTCTGGCACTAAAAAGAATCTTGAGAATGTTCCGGATCCTTTCTGGTGTAGGGGGACCTCTTGGATGACTCTCTTGTTTTGCAGCTTTTGCATCTGAATGGCTGCTTGATCCCTCTCTGACTGTGTGGAACATCGAGGATTTTCATGAAATTTGAAGAACGGAAAAATGGAATTATATATCCTCTGGATACAATCCTTTGCACCCAAGTATCTTTTATTATTTCTAGCCAGGCTCTCCAGTGCAGGGACAAACAACCCTGATTGCCTGCAGAAGGGGACAATTGAGCTTTCATTCAGGAGCTCTGGAAGGGTTTGCCAAAGAAAGATTCTCTGGACCCCTGATGCTGCAGGCCTCCTCTGCCTTGAGGGTGGCATCTACCATTTGAACTCTCCCCTCTGCCTCTGAAGGAAGACCCTCCACGTGTCCTGAAATGATCATTGTGATTTCTTGAACCACATCTTTCTACCACCTCAATGATTCCTCATAAATGATCTTTGTGGGTTAGAAAAACATACACCCAAATCAGAAAGGGTCTTTCTATCCTCCTCACAGCTAGACAATGTATCTTTTACTTTGGGGCCACAAAAAGAGGTGCTGTCAAAGGGAGCACTGATGAATGTAGACTTAGAAGGCTCTCAAAAATCACAAAAATGCATCCAGGCATGTCTCCTAGTGGCTACGCCTGAACCCACTACCCTTGAGGTTCCTTCTTGCCACATTAGAAATAAGCCTCATGGATGAGTTGGAAATCGATTGTAGGGTTGCAAGCTGAGAAGTAACTGAATCTTTCACTTCTTCAGACACTGTTCCTGTGAGGGTACCTGAAAGTTCCTTAATCAGATCCCTCTGAAGTCTAGTAAAAAGCACCAGGTAGTTCAGAGACCCTAAGGTCAAAGCCACTGAAGCACAGACATGCTTCCACAATCTGTCCATCGCCCATGACTCCTTGTCAGGGGGATGGACAATGGTACTTTCGTCAGCAGGTTCCTTTCTAGTAGCCACCACCATGACCATGGCATCTACAGGAAGACCTTTTGTCCAAAACTGTTTAGACTCTGAGGGGGTCATAATCTTATCAGGCTTCCTGGGAATTGGCTCAATGGTATCAGTTTCCTTCCATGCCCACTGTGAGACCAACTCCAGGAGATAATCAGTGGATGGGACCATGCAGGTAATAGATGGGCTGTTACCAAAAGCCTCCACTAGCACAGATTCCTCTGAAAGGTTGCTGGACTTCCAGCCAGCTCTCTGTTTCATGATCTCAAGGATGTCTTTGAATGAGACATCTTCAGAAGGTGGCCAGTTGCCCTCATCAAAATCTGTGTCCTCGGTGACTGATTCAGGAGAATTGATATGCTTCCTCGTGCATGTCCTCTTCTTAGTGACCTCCTCAGTGGGGTACTCCAGGGAGGTATCAGAAGAGGAGGGAATACCCTGTTGGGAAGCCTTGTGTTTTGGTGTCGGCTGTCCCTGTGAAGAGGACAGCTAAGACTGAAGGCACAGAGGTGGACAGAACAGAAGTAAACATAGGATCCGAAGGGGGAGGCATCACCTTCATCTGAAGTGCAGAGAGAACTCTCAAAACCCTAGAGGCAGACCATCCTGGAGAGAGATAATAACACAGATCTGACAGGTCAAGCCTCTGATCCCTAGTCCTGCTCTGCTCCAAGGACAGCTGCCTGGAGGCTGCAGTCAGATGAGAGCTGAGCATCGCCGAAGCTCTGAGATGCAAAGATGACTCAGACACCCTTTTAGTTGACTGCAGCACCTCCCCCAATGGGGTAGAATTGGCTCTGAGAGCTAAGAGCATGACTCGGATCCAGGGATACCAGAATGCTCTGATCTAAAAAGGATGGCGTCAGAAGACTCAGACCCAAGAGCTCTGAAACCTGGATAGGAGTCAAAGGAGGATTTCGTACAGGAGGAGTAGCAGATGCATGGGCCTCCTGACCCAATGGGGTAGGAGCTGAAGAAAGGGCAGGCTGGCTCTGCGCTGAGAGGATTTTCTCACTAGCCACTCTACATCTTCTTCTGTGAGACTTCTGGATGAATGGGTGGATAGAGCCGATGGAGACTTTGGTCTTTCTAAAATGGGGGAAGGCACTCTTGATGGAACTGGGTCCACCAAAGCAGAGTACCTTGTTCTATGTAGAACTGGTAAAGTGGACACCTGATCCAAGGTCTTCAGATCTGATGAATCTTTACTTTTCAGAGACTTCAGATCCAAAGAAGCCGTTGGATCCAAGGACTTGTATTTGGACTTAGATGAATCCAAAGAAAGGGTTGCATCCGATAATATTTGCTTCTTCTTCATATGATCCAAAGGAACTAAAGGACTAGAAGAAGTTCTTTTCATTGATTTTTCTGAGGACCTGGACGATGCAGAGGAGGTGCTCAGAGAAGTAAGCCCTGTCGTTTTAGGTTTTTCTTTGGAATGTTCAGATATGGGCTTCTTCAAAGGAGAAGGCAAAAGTCTGTTTAGAATAAGTTTTATTCCTGCGATCTACCAATGCCTTAGGGTTAAAAGCATGCCAGATTGTGCAATTCCCTTGGAGGTGGAGAGGTCCTAAGCAAAAAAACAGTGTGCGCAAGTCAGATATAGGGATCTTCTGACCGCATTTTCTACATTTTTTAAACCAGCTGGGCTCTTTTCCTTCTCAGCCATCACCAAAACTGAAAGGCAAAGCAGAATAACAACAGTAAAACAGAATTAGTAGTTTTAATGGAGAAAGTCTTTTTTTTTTTTTTTTGCTAAAGCAGAAAGAAAGGACGGGAAGAAAGCACCAGTGGTACTGAAGACTATAATAAAAGGTAGAATAAGGGAGGATTCCTAACAATAGTAACCAGAAATGCTGCGAATGGTAAAAAAGGAAAAAAGAACAGAGATTTGCTGGAAGAGTATGATAGAAAAACTAACCAATAAAAATAAAAGAAGTTATACACTCACCAGAACGTTCCATCTGTGTTGTCTATCTTCATTTATCCTTGACAGATGGGTTTGGTTCCAATATAGGAACTGACTTGGCTATTATTACAGCTTCTGCCAGCCAAAAGCACTCAAGATTCACCTCTATCCAGAATCCCCCCCTCTCAATTACATTGGATCGAGTTTGCAGAAAGTATGGAAACATATATATACATATAGAAAGTAAGCTAGATGGAAGCCTTATCTAATGTGCTTGAATAATCACAATAATTTAAGGATATATGATCTGCTTCACCAAAAAACTTAAAGGTCGGGGGATGGAAGAGAGGGAAGTCAATGACAAATGAAGACAGACAACACAGATGGAATGTTATGGTGAGTACATAATTCTTTATCTGATGTCAATCTTCATTTTATCCTTGACAGATGGGACAGAGTCCACAGCTACTTAAAATCTTGGGTGGACTCATGGAAGAATATTCCTGAGCACCATTGAGCCAAAGGATAACCTTCCCTAGAGATCAAGTCCAGTTTGTAATGAGTAATAAAGGTTTAGGGAGAAGCCCAAGTAGTTGCTGCACATATATCGTTCACTGAAGCTCTAGATTGGTAGACTGCTGAAGTGGCTATAGACCTTGTAGAATGTGCTTTGACGGGCTCAGGCAAGGTTTATTTATTCTTATCATAGATGAATGAAATGCAATCTTAGAGAGTTGACTGCTTTACCCAACTTTGTACTGGAAAAAGAAAAGCAGCTGACTTGATTGTCTTATGCCTTTTGTTCTAAGAAGGTAGAAATGTAATTGTCTATGGATGTCTAATAAATGCAAGGCATAGTCTCCTTTGCCGGAATGATTCGAGAAGAAAACTGGTAAATTAATCATCTGATTAATGTTGGCCTCTGATACTACCTTGGGTAAAAAAAGAAGGTTTTTGTTCGTAAAGAGACCCTATGCTTATGGAAAATCAGATAAGGAGGCTTCGATGATAAGGTCTGGATCTCTGAAATCCTCCTGATAGAAGACACTGTTTTTGGTAGCCATTACTTCCAATATAAAAACTTTAGATCACATTTTGCAGAGGGTTAAAAGGTGGAATGTATTATGTCTTGTACTAAGTTCAGGTCCCAAGAAAGAGTGGGACCTTTGAATGAGAGTTTTAATAAAAGCGTGCCTCTTAGGAACGATTTACAAAGCCTATAAGAGGCTAAAGAATGTTCTTGTAAACTTTTGTGAAAGTTAGAAATTGCAGCCAATTGTAGTCTGATGGTGGAAGGAGAAGCTCTAGCATTGAACAGAGTGGCTAAAAATCTACAACATGCTCTATGGAAGCAGAAAAAGGATCAATTTGCTTTTCATGGACCCACATGGTAAATCTCTTCCACTTACATAAATACAGCTTTCTAGTGGAAGGTTTATGAGCCGACAAAAGGATGTGCCGTACTGGAGAGGAAATATTGGGACACCTGGGAACTAATGGAACTGGGGGAACCACGCAGTCAGCTTAAGGTTTAGAATGTGTAGGTGAACAAGACTGCCCGGAAGGGACAGAAGATCTGGTACTCAGAAGATCTGGTACTGGGTCCAGAACAGTACAGTTGTGTACACTTACCATAAATGTAGATGTTCGAATATTCTCACTGCTGCAGTCTTCACCATTGGGTTATCCATGTTGTGGTAGCTTTCAGTCAGTCCAAATACCAGAGTCAAGGTTTTGTGTGTCGGTTACTGTCACTTGCTGGGTTACGTCAGGTTGTCCGAGCTATAAAGGAGAACAGGCGAAGCCATTACCTCAGTTTTTCTTGCCATAAACAACCAAAGAAGTCCAATTTTAATAATTATTAGTAGTCCTGGGGTAACGGACCCCCAGAGAAATATGCGCCTCTCTAAGGAGAGCAGACATCTGGCGGGAGGAGGGAGGGAAAGCATGACTGCAGCAGTGAGAACACTCGAACATCTACATTTATGGTAAGTGTACACAACTGTACTATGTTCTTCGTTTCTCACTGCTGCAGTCTTCACCATCGGGAAGATTCTCAAAATTTAGAAGGGTGGAAGGTTGATAGAAACTTAAGATTGGGAGAGCATGTTCTGCAGAATTGCAGAGGCAAACCCAGCCTTAGCTTTTGAGAATAGATTCAGATGGTAATGCTTGGTGAAGGTGTGGATTGAAGTCCATGTGGCAGCTTCCAGGATGTCCTTGGTGGGTACCCCTCTAAGGAATGCTGTGGAAGTAGAGGTTGCCCTAGTGGAATGGGTTCTGATGATCCTAGGGGGTGGTTTTCCATGCAAGGAGTAGCAAAATTGGATGCAGAGTGCTATCCGTTTGGAAATGGTCTGTTTGGATATTGGTTTCCACTGTGCGCCTGTTTTAAAGCTGACCAAACGCTGGTCAGTTTTCCTGAATGTCTGTACGATCCAGATAATATCTGAGTTGCCTGTGTACATCCAAAGAATGCAGTATCCTTTCCCCCTTGTTCCGAGGGTTAGAGAAGAGGGTAAATAGGTGGATGGCCTGGCTGAGGGTAACATCCGAAACCACCTTTGGCATGAAGGAGGGGTTGGTTCTCAGGGAGACCCTGTTTGCATGGAAGATGATAAATGGCTCAATGGTCAATAAAGCTTGAAGCTCTTGACACTCTCCTGGCTGAAGTGATAGCGAGGAGTAAGGCAGTCTTCCAAGAGAGGTACTTTAATTCTGAGGATGCTGCAGGCTCGAAGTGGGGCAGAGTAAGCTTTTCTAAAACACAGTTCAGATCCCAGGCTGGGGTGGACTGTCTTCTGGGAGGCCTGATATTAGGGGCTCCTCTAAGGAATTGTTTGATAAGAGGGTGGGAGAACAATACCTGTTCTGTATCAGTGTGCCGAGATGGCAGAGGCATGGACTGCCCGGAAGGGACAGAAGATCTGGTACTGGGTCCAGAATGGAGGAGAAGGAGAGACCATTATTAAGAAGCTCAGCCATACCATCTAGAATAAGAGGAATGGAGGGGAGATGAATGTCTGCCCCCTTGGACTGACTCCAGGAGCAGAATCTTTTCCATTTTCCAGCGTAAGACTTTCTGATGCTGGGCCTTCTGGCTTCTGTGATGATGTCAAGGACTTGCTTAGCATAGATTCCTCGATGGTTATGGTAGAATAAGCCATGCTGAGAGCTTGAGGGTCTGAAGATCTGGGTGGCAGCATTGTCCCCCCCCCCCCAGGATAGCAGGTGAGGTATCAGAGGTAGCTGCCAGGAGGGCTGGAGAGAGAGAGGCTATGCAGCAATCGGTACTAATGCTGTCTGGGCCAATCTGGAGCAAGGACTATTGCTTTTGGTTTTTCCTCCCTTATCTTGATTAATACTTTTGGAATGAGAGGAAGAGGTGGGAATGCATACACAAAGTGGGTATTCCAAGGGAAGATCAGGGCATCGACTTTCCAGGCAATGTGATGGTACTCCCTGGTGCAGAATTTCTGTACTTGGTGATTTAAATGAGAGGCAAAGAGGTCCACCTGGGGGTCCCCCATGTGTGGGTAATTTGCAGAAAAATGTCTCTGTGGATTTGCCATTTGTGTGGGTCGAGCAGGTTTCTGCTTAAGTTGTCTGCTAGGGTGTTGTTGATGCCCGGTAGGTACTGGGTTATAAGATGTAGTCCCATGGATAAGGCTGCTAGCCACAGGCTCATGGCTAGTCTGCACAGGGGGGCAAGATTGATTCCCTCCCTGTTTACTGATGTACCACATGACTGTGGTGGTGTCTGTTTTTATGAGAAGTTCCCCTGGTTTGAGGTAGGGTTTGAAGGATGCCACAGAGTTTTGCACTATTACCATTTCCTTTTGGTTGATGTGCAAGGGTAATATTTGAGTGTCCTAGAGACCCTGGGCACATCTGCCTTCTAGGTGGGCACCCCCAGGCTATGTCCGAAGCATCTGTAGTTATGGTCTGGTCTGATGGACGCTGAGGGTGAATGGAAGTCCCTTGTTCAGAGCACAGACCTGGGCCCACCAGAGGAACTCTGATCCTATGCAAGGGATCACAGGTAGGGAAGGTTTCCAGGGGTTGAGAGTGTTGACACCATAGGTTCTTTAGGTACCACTGAATTTTCCTCATGTGCAGTCCGGCCAGAGGTACCAGGAGGATGCATTAGGACATGTACCCTATAGCTTGCAGGAATTTCCTGGCAGAAAGTTGGGTTTGGGAGGCCAGAGTAGTGAAGTATTTTGGTAGGAAACTTTGTTTTTCTGGGGACAGAAAAAACATTTGCTGTTCTGTGTCCAGTAAGGCTTCCAGAAATATGATTTTCCTGGTAGGTGTCTGTTTTGATTTCCTTTCATTGATAGTGAACCCCAAGGAGGTGAGTAGGGTTTTTACAAATACGAGGTGCTGCAGGAGCAGTTCCTTGCAGTCTGCCTGGATGAGACAGTCATCCAAGTAAGGGTAAATCTGTACATTGTTTTGTCTGCAAAAATGCAATGGCAGTAGCTAGACATTTGGTGAATACAGAGAATTGAAAGTGTAATGATCCTGCTCTGAAGGGCAGGAATTTTCTGCACGATTCCCTTATTGGGATGTGCAGGTAAGCCTCCTTTAGGTCTAAGGTGACCATGCAAGCCTTGTTTGACAGCACTGGTAGAAGCTGTTGTAAGGTAAGCATTCTGAATTTTGGGATTACCAGGAAAGTATTGAGAAAGGATAGGTCCAAGATGGGATGCCAAGTTCACTCTTTCCTGGGAACAAGGAATAGTCTGGAATAGAATCCTTTTGCAACTTGTTCTGGAAGCATAGGTTATACTGTCCCTAGGGCTATTAGGTTTTGCACTTGTTTTAGTGCTTCTGCCCACTGGTTTGGAGGTAGGTCTGGGTACTCTTTTGGAGGTGGTAGTTCTTGGAAACTGAATTTGTACCCCTGAGCAATGATTTTTAAGACCCATTGATCTTTTGTTATAAAGTTCCAATTTTCTCTGCAAAGAGATAACCTTCCTCCTAGCTTTTGGTGTGGTGGAGGCAGGCAGAGATGGGAAAAGTAGTCACTGAGAGTTTTTAGCATACAGGTTCGTTTTTTTAACTCCCTGCTCTAGAGTAAGGGGGGGCACAGTTTAGCTCTTTGCTGGCCCTGAGTTTGAGCCCTGGTGGGTCTGTCCCTATGGGTTTTGCCTTGTGCCTGCCTATTTGGTGCAGGAAAGGACCAGTGTTTAGAGGGAAAATTTCTGCTGAACCTAGGAGGTTGTACTTGAAGTAAATCTTTAACACTCTGTATCAATTTTGCCTTGTCTTCCATCTTTTTAAGTACTTCTTCAGTTTTCTGTCCGAACAAGCGGCCTTTGTCAAGAGGTGAATCCATGATTTTAGCTTTGACATGATCAGGGAGAGGTTGTTCCTTCAACCATGCATGTCATCTGATAACAGATCCTGTCACTGCTTCCCTGCTAGAAGCTTCTAGGGTATCAAATTCACAATGTAAGGAGTGCTTTGCTACCTGAGATGAAGAGTGCAGTAATTCTGCTATCTCTATTATTGGCAAAATCTGGTAAAGCAGAAATTTTCTGTTTCAAAAGTTCCAAAGTGCACTGTTGACATTTTAACATATGGGACTGACAGTTGAGAGCCCTTATAGTTAAAGTTGCAGAGGTATATACTTTTTTACTCCATCTGTCTAGGGCCCTGGATTCTTTGTCTGAGGGAGTAGGATTCTTAGCAGAGGTAGCCTTAACTCCCTTAGGTCCCTGAGTAATCACCTCTGGATCTGCTGTAGGATTTCTGTAGATGAATTTATGTGAGTCAAGCACCCTGTTGTACCTGTCAGGTTTTCTGGGGGCAGGTGGAAGACTGAATTCTTGGTAAACATCATCTTCCACCTCCAAGATGGGTGGGATGGCCAGAGGCCTATGCTGGGGCAGGTCCAGAAACTCTCAGTCTTTTCTTGGATTGAGGGAAATCTGTTGATTCCCACTGGAAGTGTTCCCTGAGGGTGTGGAGGGTTTCCCCAAAGTATAAGTCCTCCGGAGGTGATACAGAAGGAATAGATTCCTCTGCATCTGAGTCTTCATAGGCTGTAAGAGGATTTTCCTTTGCAAGAACAGAGGAGTCAGATCCCTCTGAGTCTAAATCTGATTGGATGTCCTGAGAAGGTTCCCTTCTCCTTTTGGCTGGAGTGGCCTGATTACCCCGGATGAAAGTGATGAGATCCTCTGCCATTTTAAGCATTCTAGTTTGAGGAGGGGGAGGAGTAGTGGAATGGAGACTTTTTGTTGTTTTCTTAGGAGTGGGTCTAAATCTAGCCTGAAGGGAATCCCTCAGTGCTGTTGGTGTGTTAGTCGAGAGGGCGAAGGCATTGAAGTGAAATCCAAAGTGTGAGCGGTATCCTCAGAAGCCGGTGCCTGCTTAGCAGCTCCGGACACAACCGATGGCAAGACAGACAAAGGCTCATTAGACAATGCAGACATCTGCAGCATACAGGACTCTGAAAGAGTCTCAGTAGAGGCCTGTGAAGTAATCAGGTCTGGCATCAGGGGCTGCGAAAGCACCTCACTGAATTCCGAAGAACTGACAACCCGTTTAGCAGTGTGTCGTCGGAAGGCTTTGCCTTATGCGGTCTGTCTCTATCCTTATCTTTACATTTTTTCAGATCTGCGGTTTGCTGACTGATGGGTGTCATATCGGTAGTTGGAGACGGAATACAGAAATAACTGGCTACAGAGTTCTATGATGAATAGTTCTAGTGCTAAAAAGGGCAAAGAATCAACAGTGGGGTATGTCGTGATCTGGGCCCCAAGCAAGTGAAGCAGTAAGAATGGAAGTGGTGGTGTGGTATTTGCTTTCCACAGGTGAGACAGTTATTACTTTTTCAGACATCGGTTAGTGCAAGAAAAGGAAGGATCCTTAACGGGGTACTTAGCTTTAGACATTTTCAGGTGGAGTTCGAAATCTGGAAACAGCCAACCGGCACTGTTGCAAATTGCTTCTGCTATGGGCTCCATGGCAAGAAAGACTGAGGTAATGGTGTTGCCTGCTCTCCTTTATAGCTCGGACAACCCAACATCACCCAGCAAGCGATAGCAGCCGATGCACAAAACCTTGACTCTGGTATTTGGACCAACTGAAGGCTACCACAGCATGGATAACCCAATGGTGAAGAATGCAGGAGTGAGAGACGAAGAACATCCAAGGTTGTTGAATCAGATAAGGACAAAGAAAGGGGAACCAAATCTGTTGAGGCCAAAAGGGAAACATGAGGATTACTGTGCTTTATAACCTGAGTGTTTGCTTAAAAATTTTGGAATTAGAGGCATGGTGGGAAAGGCATACGGGAGACTGGGAGGCCAACTGTGGAGGAGAGCATCTCTGGGTGACTTCTCTGGAGGAGAGCATCTCTGGGTGACTTCCCTGGCGGGGGAATCAGGGTGAAGTAATTGTTATACTTGTTCGGGGGGGATGCAAACAGGTCATAGCAGGGGGTGACCCCAAATATGGAATATCAACTACTCATGAGGCTGAAGGATTCATCTACTCAGCTTGTCTGCAATCATATTGGAACTCCCCAGAATGTGCATTGCTGTTAGAAAGTGGTTGGAAGAGATCGCCCACTAACACACACTGAGGGCTTCTCGAGAAAGGCTATAAGACTTGGTTCCTCCCTGCTTGTTGATGTACCAAACCACTGACATATTGCCTGTTTGAATTGCAATAGTCCCCTGAGGAAGAGCAGTCTGAAAGGCCAGCAATGCAAGAAGCACCACTCTTATCTCCAGGATATTGACATGCAAGTTGGCCTCTAATGGAGACCAAGCTCCTTGGACCATCTTGTCTAGATAATGCACCCCCAATCTGGGAGGTGTTCATGGTCACTATGGCCGTGAGCTCCGGAAGAACAAAGGGATGGCCGTGGAGAATTTGTTTGGAATGTAGCCACCAGAGAAGCTCTGTTTTGCAACAACTGGTGATTACTATTTGATCTGACAGTGGATGAAGAAGGATAGACCACTGGGAGGCTAGCAGCCATTGCAGAATTCTCATATGTAACCTGGCTAATGGTACTAGAGTTATAGAAGCTGCCATCAACCCTAGAGCTTGCAAGACTAGCCAAGCTGGAAGCTTCTTTCTGTGGATTATCTTCTGAATTGTTACTACTATTCTCTGATGTCTTTCTGGAGAAAGTTATGCCATTGTTAGAGTATTTAGGGCTGCCCCTATAAATTCTAAATTTTGTGTTGGGGTTGAATGTGACTTTTCCAGATTTACCATAATCCCCAGGCAGGTGCAGATGTCAAGGGTGTAATCTTTGGCTACCATTAATTGATGTTTGGTCAAAGTGGTTATGAGTCAGTTGTCCAAGTATGGAAACACTCTGAATTCTTGCAGTCTCAAGTGAGCTGCTACTACTGCCATGCACTTGGTGAACATGCTGGGGCTGTGGTGAGACCAAAAGGCAGTAACTCTGAATTGGTAATGACTGGCTCCCAGCCAGAAGTGGAGGACATTTCTGGAGCATATGTCCATCTTTATATGGTAATACGCATCTTGAAGTTCTATTAAGCACATCAAGTCGTCCTTCTTCAGAAAGGGGAGAACAGACTGTACTATGACCATCTGGAACTTTGTTTACCGAACAGATTTGCTCAGCACACTGATATCCAAAACTGGTCTCCAATCCCATCTTTTCTGGCACTAAAAGGAATCTTGCGTAGGTTCCAAATCATTTCTGGTCTGGCGGGACTTCTTGGATGACTTTTGTCTGGCAGTTTTTTTATTTCTTGCACTGCCGAATCCCTCTGATTGGTGGAACATTGAGGATTTTCTTGACTACAGGGGGAGGGTGAGAAAAGGGAATGACAGAGCCTCTGGATAAGATCTGTTGCATCCAGGAATCAGTTACGTTTAGCCAAGAGTTTAGGTGCAAGGACAAGCATCACCAGACTGCCTCCAAAGGAAGACAATCGGGTCTCCCTTCAAGAACGCTGAAAGGGCATCCCTAGAAAGGAATCCCTGAAGCCCGGGTTTTGCAGACCACCTCTGCCATGAGGGTGGCATCTTCTATTTTGGTCCCCCCCTGCCCCTGTGTCTTGGAATGGCCCTTGGGATTTCTTGAACCACATTTTTCCACCACTCTTCTGGTTCCTAGAAAAGGACCTTTGGGGGTGGAGAAATGTATGCCCACATCAGAAAGGGTCTTACCATACTTCTCACACCTGGATAACGTCTCTTGCACTTTAGGACCAAAGAAAGAAGTTCCGTCAAAAGGAGCACTGATGAAAGAAGACTTGAATGGTTCTGCAAAGTCACATAGGTGCATCCAGGCATGGATGTCTGTCTCCTTATGCTTAAGCCTGTACCCACTGCTCTAGATGTTCCTTCAGCTGTATGAGTGATCGGCCTCATGGATGAACTGGACACAGACTCCAGGGTGGCTAATTGGGAAGTCACTTTATTTTGGACTCCCTCAGCTACAGCTGCTGCCAGGATGTCTGACAACTCCTTAATCAGACCTCGTTGGAGTCTGGTGAAATGTGTCAAAACATTCAAGGACCTTATGGTGAAAGTCCAAGCGCAGACCCACTTACCAAATCAGTCCATAGCCTGAGACTCCCTGCTGGGCAGGTGGACAAAGGAACTCTCCTCAACAAGTTCCTTTTTAGTGATGGCTGCTATGACCATAGCATAGACAGCTAACCTCTTTGCCCAAAACTGCTTATCTTCGTGAGTGGAAAGTATCTTACAAGATCTTTAGGGGATGGCTCAGTCACGTCTGCAGCCTTCCACGCCTGCTGTGAAATCAATCAACTGAATGAGTTCATCAGTGGACAGTGTCACCCAAGAGGTAGACGGGCAGGTACCAAAACCCTGCAGGTAAACAGATTCCTCAGAGGAAGGGTTTGGGGACTTCCTGCCACACCTCTGTTTTAAAATTTCCAGGATGCCTCCAAATGAGACATCTTCAGGAGGTGACCATGGAGACCCTTCTCCTTCATCAAAATCTGTGCCCTCGGTAACAGATTCCTTGTGGGAATCCAGGTGCTTCTTCTTGCACTTCTTTTTATGAGGGACCTCCTCAGAGGGATAATCTGAGGAGGTATCAGAAGATAACAGTACCTGAGCCTGTGGCACCTGAGGCTTCAGTACCCGCTGTCCCAGAGGAAAGGCAGGAGGAATAACTGAACTAGTGGGGGGGACCTGTTCTGAGGAGGAAGGCGCTAAGTCCATGCAAGAGAAAGGGCCCCCTGCATAGCCTCGAAGTCTGGCTTCCCTGAACAGGGAAGGGAGCCCGGAACTGAGAAAGACTGCCTTGGAACCAGAGTTACTCCTGGCTCTGAAGAATCAACCCTCAAGACTGAAGCTGGAGTCGAACTAACTCGAGCTAAAGCTTCGAGGAGCAGGGATGGCTCCAAAAAACCTGGAGTCAAGACCTGCCCCCTAGGAAGCTATGGCTCTGGGAGGTCTCCTGTTCAGAAATAACTGAAAAGCTCAGGGTTAAATACCAGCTCCGAAGAAGCGAACAACTCTGGAGCTGGAACAGTCGGTGCTGGGAGATCTGGAACAGCGAAGACCTCCAAGGAGGTGTAGTTAATAGTCTAAAGGAAGTTTCAGTACCAAGACCCGAAGGAGTTGGAACCAAAATGGGGGAGCCTGAAAGCCCGCCAGCCCATAAAATTTTATTCACTAGCCTCTTCGCAAAGCAAAGAAAGGGGGAAGGGACTATCAGCACTGATAGTCATAGAAGTACACAAATGTGTACACGGACGGGAAAAAACTGTGAGAGAGAGAGAAAGAGGGAGGGCACTATCAACAATGACAGTGGGAAATACACAAAAGTGTAAAGGGAAAATGTATCAGTGATGATACTTGTAGAATACACTAAGTGTAAAATGAAAGATTAAGGGAAAAGAAGCAGAAACTGTATGAAAAAGACAAAAATATTACCTAAATCCATGAACGCTTGAGAGTAGTAGCTAGACGCAACAGTTTTGGAAAGTGGCAAATGAGATCTGAGGTAACAGAGAGAGGGTTTCTAGGAAGAGGTGAAGCTCAAGAGTTTTTGGCTGGCGTGAGCTGTTGTAACAGCTGAGTTGGTTCTGATATCAGAACCGAATCCATATGTCAAGGATAAAGTGAAGGTTGACAACATCAGATCCTTTGTTAAAATAGGTTATAAGTAAGTGAAGGCAAAAAATAAAATTTTTAAAAGTTCCTTATTGCCCAAGCTCGAGAGAACAATGGGCCACATCTTTTTGCTGGAAGCAGCAAATGAGATCTGAGGTAATGGTGGTGGTGCACTCTGGGAAAGGGTGAAGCTCGAGAGTTCAAGGTTGCCACAAGTTTTTACAATGGCCAAGTTGGATCCAAGGGCTTGGATCTAAACCCATCAGTTCAGGACACAATGAAAACCAACATCATCATATATATGGTTTAGCTCTACCATCTCTTTCATTAGTTACATAGTTAGATGCTTCATTCAAAAGATCTTCATCACAGTCTCTCATCTGAAATTTTTGTCTTAACATATCCAACTGCTGGTTACATAATGCTGCATCTGTAGTTAGTCTACTCACTCTCACACATTGGCTTTTAACTATCCCTTATGTCACGAGATGGGTTGCCAACTGGCTTACAGACAGAACTCACACGGTAAGAATAGCCCGCTCCAGGTCCGACTCTAAACCAGTCACAAGTGGTGTCCTGCAAGGCTCGGTCCTGGGATCCCTACTGTTCGGCATATACTTCTCAGAAGTAAAGGCAAACACAGGAGGACTATGGTTAACCAAGTTTGCTGATGACTGCAAACTGGGAGCCATAATGGACTCTCTGGCTGACACGGACATCCTCCAAAAGGGCCTTACTGAGACGGACACCTGGTGTTAAAGTCATAGCCTCAAGTCTTTCCATTTGGGAAAAACAAAACACCCACGAATTACCACATAGGTGGCAGCCTCCTTAATACAGAAGGGGTAATAAGAGATCTGGGGACCCACGTAGATAGTAATCTCTCCTTTGACATCATATTGCCAAAGTAGTTAGGAAATCCTTTTATGTGGTCCATCTAATTACTAAAGGGTTAGCATCTAGAAATAAAGAGGTTATAGTGCCCCTCTACTCATCACTCATTAGACCCATCATAGAGTACAATGCCCCATTTGGGATGTACCTCACAAGACACTTCCAACAGCTGGAAAGACCACAAAAGTACCTCACCAAGAGGATTACTGGTCTCAAACATATGTCCTATGCAGCCCGACTGAAAAACCTCCGGCTGTACTCAGTGGCATATTGCTTACTCAAGAGGTGATCTCCGCCTAACTTACAAAGCCATGTCCAACTCAGAATTGATGGACATGCTCCACCTAAAGAAATCCAAGTCACTGCGAGTCACTCTAGTCAGCTAAACCTCGCCACAACAATAAACAGAACATGCTGGAGGGATAGATTCCTGTGACAGACTCCCCATGCTTTGGAACAAAATTCCAAACTACATTAGGCAGAGCCCCTCACTAAGACTCTTCAAGAGAAACCTTGACAAGTGGATGGGTAACAGAAAATACACCCCTGGGATCACTTCATTGGCTCTGCTTGACAGAGGATCAGTTAATTAATCAATGGGGTGGCGAAATACAACACACTCTGGCTCTGGCTAGGCTTATAAATGCCCTCGGGCAGATAGCCTAGTACCTACCTATGAACCTTTGAAAACATGACCAGGATGCATACTACAACTATGGAAAAATCTGCTAGCCTGAACTTCCTGTTGATATTTGTTGACATCAGTCCATCAGTACTTTTTGGTTGTTGTTTATCTTTTCCCGGTTAGGGGTCGCCACAGCGGAACTCCGGTCCACTAATGATTGGCAGTAGATTTTTTTTATGGTGCCGAGTGGCCAGCCCGACGCCCAACCTTCAGCGAAGGCATGCCCATTCACGCATGTCTTTTGGAGGCCACTCAACCGCAGGGAGGACATGCAGACTCCACACAGAAGGCACTCCAACCGAGAATTGAACAGGAGAACCTCTTGCTGTGAGGTAACAAAGCTACCACCGTGGCTTCCATCAGTACTTTTTGGTGCTATATCCAAAAAACAAATCTCTGTTCTAGAATATTTCAACTTAATTCTCAGAAAATTTGTAGTAGTTTCTAAGAATCAAACATTTTCTTATAGTTCAATTTCATCACCCCTCCAAATCAAAAAAATATATTCACCAAAAGCTCTGCTGTTTGTGTCTGGATTAAAATATGTGAGTTTTTAATTTCTGATGTTGAGATCCATTTTTTAATTGTTTTTGCTTTTTGTTGTATTTAACATGTTGATCTCAAATACTCAGTTGCACTCCTTAAAGCCGACTTACATTTTTTAAAACCAGAGGGTTTCTTGGTCATATCTGCAGATACTAACAATAGCAGGATAGTATAAGAAAAGGAAGACTTTTTTTTTTTTTTTTTTGTGGTTTCTAGACAGAAAAAAAGAGGAAAAAAAGTATTACCAGTAATAGAAAAAAAGAGGAAAACTGTATTACCAGTAACAGTAATTCAAGGGACAACTTCAAAGGTATAAAGGAAAAAGAAGGGAAAACACCAACAGTATTCAGAAACTGCACTAAAGTGTAGGAAGGGCAAGAGGGGATAAAGTTTTAGGTAGACAAAATCTCCTTTTACTCACAGGAAAACATATTATAGTTTGAGAGCTAACAGTGACTATGTCCGCATGCAAAGGTGACAAATGAGACTTTAGGTATGGTAGAAGACTAGTGCATTATGGGTAAGGGAGGAGGTTGAGTGTTTTCAGTGTTCCACAAGCTGGAAAAAGCAGCCGAGTTGGATCTGAACCCAACAGTTGAGAAATGAATGAAAATGACATCAGATTCAAGGGGTCTATTAGTGGCAGCATCAGTTCCCTTGGGATGGGCACAACACTCTGACAAAACAGGGAAGTCTTCCTGATCCCTGTCCCAGGACTGACAAGAGTTGGGATCTCAGCAACTGCAAAGGACGTGGCTAAGCTCAGGTCCATTGTAGCTATAGATGCTACATCAGAGGTTCCGGGGAAAAGATGAGTGGTCTGAGGTACAACAAATGTCCACAGCAGAGTCAACCACTTAACTTTTTCTTTTTGTGGCTGGAAGAAGGACCAACCATAGGACCAGTAGTCTTTTTCCCTAGTCAAACCAAAAATAGTGGCTCTTTCCCTCGAAAAACAAGCAGCAAAAGGCAGTAAAAATTTGAAGTCTTCAAAAGTCACTTTTCACACAGAAAAACACAGTAAAAAGCACTCTGCCATCACCAGAAAGTACACAATTTCTCCACAGAAAGAATGTTTTTTAAATGCTTTAAACAACTTTCAAATTTACAGGAAAAAAGAGAGCTCCTATTTAAAAGTAAAATATGGTCCTGTGATACTCTGTCAAAACACAAACTACTAGCTTTAGAATAACTTTCCTGAAAAGGAAGGTATTATCAAATGAACATTTTTTTTTGAAAAGGAAGGTTTCCCCCTGAAGAGAATTTATCTGACTACTGATTTCAAAAGCCTCAGAGGAGCACAGTCTTCAGTAGCAGGAAAGCTCTGAAGGGCTTGGTGGTCAAACCTTTTAGTCAGCTCAGCTCGAAATGACTGATGGTTTGAGCGAGCAGAAGGTACCAAGACATGCAGAAGGTGGACTGAACGCACTAAATTGGCCAGAGGGGTAGGGGTAAGGGTGTGTGTGTGTGTGCGTGTGCACGCGCGTGCGCACACTATGGAAGAATATCTGCGGCACAGATAGCCACCGGGGCAGTGTGAACCTTGGCTCTAGATGATTGTCACTGTTGAACTGACACCCCAACCCCATATGCAAAAATGTGAAAAGGGTCATGGATGGATGTGTATATGCTAGTACATACAGTACATGCATGCATACAGTGTATATATATATATATATACACACATATATATATATATATATATATATACACACATACATACATACATACACAATCTCAATCTCTCTAAAGGCTGGCAAACCCAGAGATGACTAACACAGTCCACAAAAGTGCTTCAACAGTTGCAGTCTGTCATGGACAATGCCAAAAGTGGTATATAACCATTTTTATTAGTCAGAACATTAACTATCAAATGCTGTTCAATACTACATGCGAGTCCAGTGAATAAACAAACAGCTCATAAGACTTAGAAAACAGGTTAAAAGCACTGTAGAGATGCAGAACTCACCAGCACAGTAAGTGCAGTGTAAAAAGTACAGTTTTGTACCTACCATAAATGTAGATGTTCGAGTGCTAATACAGCTGCAGTCATGACAGATGGGTTTTCCTGCCATCAGGCGGGTCCTCGGTCGGCCGAATTCCAAAGTCTAGGTCCGGCGTCGGTTGTCGTCACTTCTTCCTTGACGTCAGTGTGACAAGGGTATAAAAGAACCAGCCAATGCCATTTTCTTCAGTTTTTCTTGCCCCAGATGTCAGGTGCCCCCAGAAGGAAGGCAATACATAAATTTATGAAATAATGCAATGCAGTATAATCAAAAAACAGTAGTTGCAAGCAAATACACCATAAAAGAATACCCCAATCAGGTTGTATGAGGAGGTGTTAGCCATTAGGCCTGTCCCAGAGGGGAAGGAAGGAGGGAAACCTGGACTGCAGCTGTATTAGCACTCGAACATCTACATTTATGGTAGGTACAAAACTGTACTATGTTCATCGTGCATACAGCTGCAGTCATAACAGATGGGTAGAATACCAAAGCTAAAATAGGGGTGGTAGGCACTAGGTGGAACTAGGAGGAGCCAGGATTCCCTGCAAAACTGCAGTGGCAAAACCTGCTCTAGATTTGGAGTATAAAGGCAGGTGATAGTGCTTGGAGAAAGTATGCACAGAACTCCAAGTGGCAGCTTCCAAAATATCTTTGGTAGGAACCCCCGTGAGGAAAGCTGCAGAGGTAGCTGTGGCCCTTGTGGAGTGAGACATGATGCCTGCAGGTACAGTTTTACCATGAAGAGAGTAACAAAAGCGTATGCAGTGGGCTATCCATTTTGAGATTGTCTGTTTGGAAATTGGCTTCCCTTGAGCCCCTGTAGCATAGGACACAAAGCGTTGCTCTGATTTTCTGAAAGGCTTTGTTCTGTCCAAATAATAATGTAGTTGCCTGTGAATGTCCAAGGAATGTAGTAGTCTCTCCCCTTTGTTTTGAGGATTGGGGTAAAAGGTAGGTAAGTGGATAGCCTGATTCAAGGCTACCCTGGATACTACCTTTGGCATAAAGGAAGGATTGGTTCGTAAGGGAACTCTGTCCTGATGGAAAATGATGAAAGGCTGCACAGCCATGAGGGCTTGTAGTTCCGAAACCCTGCGAGCCGAGGTGATAGCCAGCAGGAAGGCTGTTTTCCAGGACAAATATTGTAGTTCTGTTGAGGCGACTGGCTCAAAAGGAGGCAAAGTCAGCTTCTCTAGAATGAAATTGAGATCCCAAGCAGGCACTGGTTGTTTCCTTGGGGGTTTTATATTCTTAGCCCCTCTGAGGAATTGTCTTAAGAGGGGGTGAGAGAATAATGGAGGAACAGTGTTGTATTCTGCAGAAATGGCTGAGGCATGGATTTTGATGGAAGAAAATGAAAGTCCACTGCTTAGCATCTCAGCTAGGTACTGTAATATTTGAGGTAAATTCAGTATTCCAGGGTTCTGGCCCTTTTTCTCATTCCAAGCACAAAACCGTTTCCATTTGGCGGAGTAGGCTTTTCTAGTAGAAGGTCTTCTGGCCTCCAAAATGACATCCTGTACCTCCTTGGAGAGTAGGGTCTGTTGTGATTTTAAGGAATCTTCCATGCGGCTAGATTGAGTGTTTTCAGCTGACTGTGAAGAGTTTTGAAGTTGTGCTGAGTCAGTAGAAGAGGCATAAGAGGTAGGATCCATGGTGGGAAATGCGTCAGGCTCCTCAGGAGTGGGTACCAGTGTTGCCTTGGCCAGTCTGGAGCGATGAGAATCATCTTTGGTCTGTCTGCTCTGGTTTATAATAGAACTTTGGGCAGCAGAGGAAGAGGTGGAAAGGCATAAACTGTCATTGTTGTCCAACTGAAAGAGAGAGCGTCCACTTTCCAGGCCTGTGGATGAAATGTCCTTGAGCAGAATTTTGCCAATTGGTGATTTCTGTGGGAGGCAAAGAGATCTATGTCTGGCCTTCCCCATGCTTGAATTATCTTTGAAAAAACTTGAGGATGCAACTTCCATTCGTGTGGATCTGTCATATTTCTGCTTAGGTTGTCTGCCAGCGTGTTTTCCTTGCCTGGCAGGAACTGTGCTTGAAGCTCGATTTGCAATTCTAGAGCCATGTTCCAAAGAGACATGGCTAGCCTGCATAGGGGGTATGAATGGGTTCCTCCCTGTTTGTTTATGTACCACATTACTGTGGTGTTGTCTGCCCTTATCAATAGCTGGCCTGGATGCAGCAGGTCTTTGAAAGCTATAATAGCATTTATCACTGCTAGCATTTCCTTTGGATTGATGTGTAGGTGCTTTTCCTTTTGGGACCATCTGCCCTGAATGCACCGATCTGTCATGTGCGCCCCCCCAGGCGTAATCCGAGGCGTCTGTTGTGATTATTTGACTTGCTTGAGGCTTGCAGAATGGGAGACCTGTGTTTCTTTGGCATGCTTGAGCCCACCACAGAAATTCCTTTTGAAGACATGGAATTAGTGGTATTATTGTTTCCAAGCTGTGGCTGTGCTAAGACCATAGGTTTTTCAGGTACCATTGAAGTTTCCTCATATGCAGCTTTGCACATGGGATTAGTAGGATGCAAGATGCCATGAATCCCAGAGCCTGCAGGATTTTCCTTGCAGTCAGCCTGGTGAAAGTTGCCAGTTTTCTGAAGTATTGAGTTAGTTGCCCTTGTTTCTCTGCCATGAGGTAGGCCATCTGGGTGTTTGTATCCAAGTTGGCACCCAGGAAAATTATTGTTTGAGAGGGTATTAGCCTGGATTTCTTTTTGTTGACTGTGTATCCCAGGGAGTTCAACAACCTTATTACAAAAGCCAGATGTTTCAGAAGTATGTGCTTGCTGTCCACTTGGATCAGGCAGTCGTCCAAATATGGGTATATTTGTATCCCTTGTAGTCTGCAGTAGGCAATTACTGATGCCAGGCATTTCGTGAACACTCTGGGCGCAGTAGATAAGCCAAAGGGCAATGCAGAGAATTGATAATGTGTTGAACCTGCAAGAAATCTGAGGTATCTTCTGCAATCTTGTCTGATTGGGACATGCAGGTATGCCTCCTTGAGGTCCAATGTTACCAGCCAAGACTCCTTGCCCAGGGAAGAAGCTGCTGTAATGTGAGCATCTTGAATTTTGGCACGAGTAAAAATGTGTTTAGGATGGATAGGTCCAAAATAGGTCTCCAATCTTTGCCCTTCCTTGGTACCAGGAATAGTCTGGAATAAAAACCTTGACCCTGTTCTTGTGTAGGTACCTCTTGAATAGCTTTCATGTCCATGAGATCTGAAATTTGTTTTTGTGCCTCTGCCCTTTGATTGTGTGGCAGGATTGGCATGCCTCTCATTTTTGGAAGGGTGTGAAAGTGGAATCTGTAGCCTCTGTCTATAATGTCCAGGATCCACGTGTCTTTTGTGACAATATGCCAATTTTTTGAAAATAATGCCAGTTTTCCGCCGAAAGGTGCTGCCATTTGAGCCTTGCTTGGCATGCAAAGGGGAAAGTCATTGGTTCTGCTTTCTGAATGGCTGTGAACTATCCTCACCACCTCTTTGGGTAGGTGCTTGCCATTGTCTGCCTCTAAACGATCCTTGAGATTGCCCTCTACCTCTCGGGCGCCTGTATCTACCTCTTTGGGGTCTGTCCGTGGCTGGAAAGGACCAATTTTTTAAAGGCCAATTTCTACTGAAACGTGGAGGTTGTACCTGTAGGAAATATTTCACTGTTTGCATTGATTTTGCCTTTTCCTCCATTTTCTTTAATACCTCTTCAGCTTTAACACCAAACAATACATCTTTTTGCAGAGGTGCATCCAGTAATTTAGCTTTGACATGATCTGGGAAGGTTTGCTCTTTGAGCCAAGCATGTCTACGTATGACTGATCCTGTAACAGCAGCTCTACATGAGGCCTCTAAAGCATCAAAACCACATTGCAAGGTATGTTTACCTACTTGTTCTGCACTATGTATCAAATCCTGCAACTCCTTCAAATCTGGTTGTTCAGGTTGTGACATTTTGCTTCTTAACTGTGATAATAGAAACTGTTGGTACTTTAACATATGGAACTGGCAGTTTAATGCCCTCATGGATAAGGTGGCCGAGGTGTATACCTTTTTCCCCCACCTTTCTAAAGCTCTGGAATCCCTCTTTGAAGGTAATGGATTTTTAGCAGTGGAGGCCTTAATTCCCTTGGGGCCCTGTGAGATAGTTTCTGGGTCAGCCGCATGGCTTTTGTATAGGAATTGGTGTGAGTCAGGAACCCGGTAATACCTGTCAGGCTTGACTGGGGCTCGAGGTAAAGAGTCTGGGTTGAGGTAGGACTCCGAATACACATCATCAAGGATATCTAAGACAGGAGGAATAGCCAGAGGCCTGTGCTGAGGGAGCAAGAGAAAATCCCTAAGCCTTTTCTTGGAGTCTGAGTACTCTTGGCCTTCCCAATGGAAGTGTTCCCTCAAGGTATGCAAGGTTTCCCCAAAAGAGTAATCCTCGTGGGGGGGGGACAGAAGGAATGGACTCCTCTGCATCAGAATCTTCAAAAGGGGAGTATGAGTGTTCCTGGTCATCAGAATGTTCTGAAATAATGGAAGCCTGGTCCGAGGAGGGGGATTCTTCCTCCACTCTGGGCCTTTTTTCCGGGGGGGGGGGGGGGTTGAGAACCCATGATAAGTGTAATTAAGTCCTTAGCCATTTTGAGCATCTGCTTTTTAGGCATGGGGCCTGGAGAAGGGCCCTGTGGGGTTTGTTTTTTAGAATGCATGGCTGTCTTAGACTTAGTGAAAGCCTTGATGGAAAAAGAAGTGGAAGGCCTGAAGACACCTTGAGAGGAGGCAGACCTGTCTAAACTCGGAGTTTCACCGCCAAGAGTGGCTTCGGTATCTGTAGTCGGGATGTGGGCCGAAGAGCCTGCGACCTCGGGTACAGAAGACACCGCCAATGAAGTGTCGTCGGTAGTCAGGGGCTGCGTAGGCGCCTCGCTGAGAACCGGACCACCCATAGTCGGCTTTGGCGTGGTGTCGGTAGAGGCCGCGGACCTCATGTGTCGGTCCTTATCTTTGCGTCTTTTAGTCAAAACTGGAGTCGGAGTATCAGACGACATTATGTAGTTAAATTTTTTGCCAAAAAAGTGCTGGGCGAACTCCGCCCGACACTTAATGGTGCGTTTGTTGAATGTAGCACAAAAGCAACAGGCCGAGACGTCGTGGTCTGGGCCTAAGCAAGGAATGCAGAGGGAATGAAAATCCTTATGCGGTATTTGCTTCCCACATGAAATACAATTATTAACTTTGTCTGACATCGGTCTGAGGCAAGAAAAGTTTCCCCAATGGGGTACTTAGCTTTCAAGAAGACTTCGGTTGCAGATACTCGTAATCTCAGGAGCTGGCCGACCCGGCACTTGCGAACTGCTTCTGCTTCGGGCACCGCACGGCAAGAAAGACTGAAGAAAATGGCGTCGGCCGGTTCTTTTATACCCCTGTCGCACTGACGTCAGGGAAGAAGCGACGACAACCGACGCCGGACCTAGACTTTGGAATTCGGCCGACCGAGGACCTGCCTGATGGCAGGAAAACCCATCTGTTATGACTGCAGCTGTATACACGATGAACATCATCCAAAACTTTAATAGTAATACAAAACTAAAAACCATTAAATGCTTAACTTTGACACCATGCTTTTCGTCCCTAGCTCATAAAAGAACGAAGTTTGCAGGTGAGAAAGCAGAGTGTTTTTTTTTTTTTTTTGTTTCATTCACACATACATTCATGCTCTGACAACAATCCTCTGAAAGACTGGAGATAAAATGTATCCTATAACTCAGGGTGCAAGGTATAGAAGGGGCAGCAATCCATAGCAGGAAGTACAAACACACACACAAAAACACTGAAGCAATTTTTAAAGGATCCACCGGCTTACCTATACCGGCTTACCTATGGCATATCTGTGGATGTAAACAGCACCCAAAAAAAACAGACTCAGCTGAAGGCAGCACTCTTCACACATAGCCGGCCTTAGGCATAGGCCAACTAGGCGGCCGCCTAGGGCACCGCTCTAGCAGGGGCACTTTTCCAGTATTTATTTGGTGTAGGCAGACCGAGATAGGGGCACCAGGTGGTGTGGTAGGGGGCGCTGTGGAGCCCTTTTGCCTAGGGCACCAGTTGACCTAAGGCCGCTCCTGACAACACAAGAAACCCAAGTGTTGTGAGGCAGGAGTGCCAACTGTTTCCCTTCTTACGTTTCAGCTGTCGCCGTACATTCGGTATGGGAGCACTTACTCAATATGGCTGCAACTCTCTTACTACAGATAGACATGCTAAGGAGGTGGTTTGGCAGGCAAATGTATTATGAAGATAAAAATGGAACAAAAGCACTATCATGTGCACAGTGTTCTTTGGACATTTCTTAATAAAAGCAACATTCTGCAAAAACATGTAAACAATATTGTTTTAATTCTTACCCCTACATACAAACAAGCTTCCTTGTCACTGCTGCTACTCAGATGGCCTAACCAAAAACTTCCTATGATATTCTTCATAAAGACACACAAATGCATCACACAATAAAAACAAAGAACGTTAAGTTACAATAATACAAATGATAAATTATATTGTACAGTGAATAATGTCATCAGTCAGCACAAATAAAAAGCAGCCTGCTTTCAATAATATGAAAACAGTTTTGTAAAATACACGTAAATATATGAAAACATGAACAAAGGGCATTTTTCTGTAAAGTCATCTGCTGTGAAAAAGACTAAGCTTTCCACAACATATGTAAATATTAATACAGATAAAATACACATGAATACTTGTACATCAGAAACAGTTACAGCAAAAAGGTAGGCATGTTGACACTTAGAATTAATGCATTAGTTATGTGGTTAAAAAGGACTGTAAACAGCACAATAAAACATTTTTGTTCCTGATGGTACACAGCTTTTTCTACATAGCAAATTTCAGTCAATAAATACAGGTCCATAAAAACACAATCATACATACATACATACATACATACATACAATGCCATATGTGCATAGCAGGGCTTATTTTCAAAAAGCTACTCTTAGATTTGCTGCATTGCACTTTATAAACCCACTGGACCAATAAGATTATTACTGGGTAGCTTATTTTTAAAAAAGCACACATTTTAGCACCAAAGAAAGAAATCATTGCACTCCTACAGCTCTGGCCAATGTATTTTTTTGTTGAACAATTCTCCATACAAAACAAACAAACAGTGCAGTGAGTGTAGGAGGCTCCAGCTGAAAACTAACAGAAATCACTTTCATAATCTTACCACTCAACTCACCAGCAATTTTTTGTTAGTATTCTAGCCTCAACAATGTTATACTAAAATTGTGCTTACCTGTACTCCCTTTATTTTCAGATATAAAGCATTAAAGCCTTACCACCCAAAGGTTTTTTATTTAGTTAAAATTTCAGTTGGTCTAGAGCATCAGCATCTTCAAAACACCATTGAAAAGTCAGTGCGTTCCTCTAACTAATGTTCTGCCACTTTTGTGACAAGTTCACACAATGCCTTCATCCCTAAAATGCTGCTTTTTAGTGCAAAGAGTATTAAAGACTACATGGAAATCTGTCTGTGGAAAGTCAAGTTCCACATTTTGACTATAGGTGGGCTCTTCCCCATGGAATATCAAAGCTTTTATCTTTCCAGCCTAAAAAGCTGAGGAGAGTACAGTATTAATCTTATATAAAGCCATGAACACTTCCACTCTGTTTAGCTATGAATTTCTTAAACTATACCGATACATCCAATTACCAGACTGTATGGTAGTTATACTGAGAAAAGTCCTGATAATAATGAACAAATGTAATAGTAACTTTTTAAATATATGCCATCTAATAAGTATCTGTATCACTATAAAAGAGAAACTTGAGTGGCACTCACATTAACTCAAATGTTTTATCCTTAGTTTTAATCAGGTTTGGAGTGACAACATTCTGTGCACCATCACTCAAACTAACAGCAGGAAAATTATCACAAAAGTTACCCGGGTATGTGCCAGACAGACAAGTTTTGTTAAATATATGTGCTTTACATACAAAAGCAGAAACTAAAATAAGTTAAAATAACATTTATTTCCCTTGAGAAACTGTTGCCAGTAAAATGACCCCTTATTTCTGATCTAAGTATGGATTTCTTGTACAATGTCAATCTCATACTGTTAAGTTATAAAAGTCTTCTGCGCAAAGAGATATCAAAGAAACTAAAGGTGGAGCAAAACACCACTTGTAGTAAAGATCAGAACTAACCATGGGAGCCAAGTTTGTCAATCTCAGTTATTTAAAGCTACATGCAACTTTAAAAAAAAATGGTCATAAAACTCAAAACTTTCTTGTGCACTAATACTACTGCTCACTTAATTTATGTTATGCATTTTAAATACTGCACTTTCATGTCAAACATTTGGTGATGCATCTCCGAAAACCAAAACAATGTAAGGTTGCCAGGAGCTAAAATCAGTCCTTCACCAAGTGTGGTTTGAGAAAAAGCACAATCAAAAATGTTTGACATGGCAAAGACGACTACTACAGGTAAAGGCTGATTACCAGAGAGCAGCAAGGAAAAGGAGGCATAAAAAGATATGTGTGGTGGTGGTGGGGCATCAGAAAATGAAATCAGTAATGCTGTTACTCGAAACACCAGTAGAAGGTTTTAAATGTTACTAGGGGGGTGGCGAGCTTTAATGTATGTGCTGCGCCATCTTTATACACAAAACTCATTTTCGTTAGTGAAAATTTATTTTAGCTTATTGTCATTATTTTTCTCCCTTTAGTTCTCCCGCAGACAGAAACAACTGGAAAACCATAAATACAAGGGCAATGAGAATGCAAAGAATTTTTTCCTTCCTAAGAATTCTTTCTACCAATGCCCATTTTTAATATAAAACTAGACCATTAAATAAGAATCGCTATATAAAAATAGCTAAAGGCAACAACTGCTTGATAGCTAAAATTTAAAATAGGCAGCTGATCTAAAGTAAAGTGTGCAAAACTGTAGAATGGTACTTATAATGTTACATTAAAAATAGTTTAAAGCTTGCTCTAATTAGCTTGAACAAGACAGTCTATACTGTTTTATTACTTTGCAAGAAAAACAGCTAAACTGATTCAAATCTCAAGACGCTATATCAGTCAATACAGGTTACTATCACCCATATTCCTCAAAAACTGATATACTTCTGTATATAAATGCAAAGTAGGATAAGAGTAGTCACATGACATGATGTAAATTCATGAACATACCAGCAATGTTTGGCAAGTAACAGCTACAGTATATTCCACAGTAGTGTGGTTACTACTGGTTTATGCCAGAAAACATTTGCAAAGCCTGAAAATATGCCGTTCAAGCTAAGGTCTACAATGACACATAGTCAATTAAAACAGCTCTATGCCAAATACAAGAATTTAAAAATATATATCTATATTAAATATGTATTTGTAAATTAGAATTTTAGAACTGTGTTATAAACATTTCTGAAACAATAAATCATTTGTGAACTGCATAATGCAAGTTAAATGGCAACTATTCTACAGCAGATACAACAAAGAAGTGAAGTACAATGAGAGTTCAGTAATGCCAGAGCAAATTCAGAGAGCGTGTATTTTTATGAATGAGTCTCACCATGTTTTAAATGCATTAAAGCAACACACTGCATGGTACCATTTGTGGTCGAAAGCAGCTGCAATTCGAAACAGAAATGACAAGAGTGAACTTTAACTTGCTTCAGTGGATTTAAATACCAACTTGTACAGCAGCAACTGTTTCCTTCTAGATCATCTAGAACTTAGCCTCTGACCCAAATCTAAAAATAGTTCCTTTAAGTCTTTTTGTTAAGGTCTATAAAAGAAAAGGATTAGTAGTATTTGTCTGTTGGACAGTGCTTGGGGGGATTCCAGAATTAGTTAGAGGCTGAGGCAAAGAGCCAACTACACTCATGTTCACTCCTGTACCCACTCTACTCAGTGGTACTACTCCACCCATGGCTGGTACAGAAGCAGTTCCCATGGCAAGAGGTGGTGTCACGGCAGAGAGAGGCAATGGCTCCATGTTCATAGTAGGTAATGTGCTAAACGTCTGCTGCCCCACTCCGATGATGGGTCCTGCTCTCATCTGGTTTAATGTCAGAGGCTGAGGTTGGTTAACCTGAAAAGGGTTGACTGGAGCTGGTGCAGAAGAACCTAAGAAAAAGACACAAACAACTGACATTAAAATACACATTTGCAGCCATTTAAAATACACTCTCTGTAATACAAACTATACATTTCTGGTAATGATATCAGTAAAGTGAAAATGACTACTGAAATGACCATAGGACAAAGCACCTCCAGTACATCAAACAGGCACATGGACAGTAAATGATTTGCAGTGAAGTAATCAGAGACACTCTCCAGCACAGGGGATCTCTGACCAAAGTGTTTCCCAGAAGGCAGCTGCAAAGCACCATCTCCCCTACTGCTAGGCCCACTAGCATTAGACTTCAAGAAATCATTCAGCTTGGACTACCTTTATGATTGTCGGCTCATCTTGTTTTCCATTACACAGGAAAGCAGTATTTTTGTATCTTGCCACAATTTCTTTCAGGCAAGCTGCTTCTTAACCCTGTTCACTGAAGCTGTGGCCACAAATTCTCCTACATAAATGTTGCAGGTTTCAACTCAGGTAATACAAATATTAACATGCAAGAGGTTCAATCCAGATCCAATAGAAAAACAAAAAACAAGGAAAGAGTCCTGATCTGCTGTTTACTGGCATTCTGTTTCACACTGCCATAATAATAGACAGGATACAGCAATGTGCAATCCCCAAAGTAGTAACATCTACCAAAGCTGTTCTCATACTTGCATTAACAGGAGATGTTTGAAAACAAGATCACTACTGCAGAAATCACTATATAGGTGGCATAATTAGTCAAAGGTGGAATCAATGCCTCAGTGAGCTCTCTGTCAGAACTAAGAAATTCCTGTGAGTGATAGAGGTTGCATTCTTGAGTCAAGACCACCAAGTAGGTTGCCCAGCTATAGGCGAGGGTGCACCAAGCTCTTTTCTTTTTGGAGTCAAGCAAGAGGCAAACAAACCACTGTAAGAACAAATGCCCTAGGACAAAGCCACATAGGTCCAAGAAGGAAAGACCGTAGTAAAAAGAAAAACAAGACTTTAACACCCATAAACTATATACCAGATATAAAAGTCTGAAAGGAAGAAGCAAATAGTTTCAATTCCTAAGCATACCTCTCAACTGTACAAATTTTCACAGACTGTCCAGATTTTTGCCTCATATTTTTGGTCTGTTTTTCATAAAATTGGGGTTTTCTGGGAAATCATTAAAGACTGGAGTTAGAAAATAATGACAGACAATTGAGTTTCAGAGTTCATACCTTTCAGAAAATTCATGCTAAAGCAAAAAAAAACGTTATTCTATCAACTTTCTAAATTTATAAGAACAATATTTTAACATTTTCACTATTTTTGGGCCTTTGTCCCACTTTTATTTTTGGCTTTGTCCAGACTTCTTGCTCTAAGAGGTTGAGAGGTATGTTCCTAAGGTATATAAAATGACTTAAAAGTCAAATAAGGTGAATGAAAAATTGTGAAATGACATCCTAAATGAATACAGGCAAAAGAAACAAAAGTAAGACTGTAAACAAAAAGGTTAACTTGATCCAAATGTGGCCAGCCCCATAAGTGATGCAAAACTAGGTGAATGAGGGTTGCAGCACATTCTGCATCTGGCAGATATTAACTACCTAATCAATGACTAGGTAAGCTACTCAGCATCAAATAATTATGCCTTATTACTGACTATGAAAAAACAATATGGAATGGACTTCTTGATCACATGTGCCCTTAACTGCTCCCCTACTAGTTAGCTAATTTTTGTTAAAACAGGTAAGTCACCCGGGAGGTGTTTACACTGCTTAAGTATTGTAACGTTTAAAAAAAATGAAAAAGAGATTAAATCTATGAACTTTCTAGTTACTGTAGCCAAGTGTAGATGGCTTAAGTGGTTAGATATACCATTCTACAGGAAAGGAGGAAAACGAACACTATGAGCCAAAGTCAAAACTGGAGCTGACTTTGTCAGACATCCAGAAATAAAGTTAAAAAAATGGATAACTATGTCCAGGAACCTCACAAGAAATGCCAATGTGGATACAATGGTCACAGACCATTCTTATGCCCTGACAAATTTATGAAAGGATAAAATCTTGCTGAAAAAATAAGGTAGCTGAATTGGAATCTAGCTTGGAAAATGGGCAAGAAAAAGCACATACATAATAAGAACAGGGCTAGAAGAAAGAACCTTCACTCATCAGTATTTCAGAAAGTCCAGAAGGAAAACACTGTCTGATCAGCAGCACCTGGGCACAATTATATGGTATGCAAGACAGTGAAATAAGGATAGACAGAGTGCACAGGCTGTTTGCTTCAAGTCTCTGTATCCTCACAGAGGGGTCCTAAAATATTCTCATCAGGTTGGAGACTAATGCCCTAAAGGAATAAAATGCTATCTGCAGATCACATAAAATATGTAAAGTGGGACAGCAAAGAACATTTACTGATAAGTTTTTCAACAAAGAAAGGTAGCAGAGGACCCAGTTCCCCAAAAGAGGATTAGTTTCCAATTGATGTAGCCTGCATTTTTTAAACTGATAATGCCAGTGGGCTCCACAACTTTTACTGAGGCCCTGGAAGCTTTGGCCTATGTCAGGGAATTGGTGCCAGAAAGGCTAAATCCTTTGTGGTCTGCAGAAGCAAGTTGGCAGCAGGAAGATCAACAAGAAGAGAAGTTCAAAGCATTTTCCAACTTATAAGCAAAAAGGTATAGTCCTTTAGAAACACAGAAGGAATAACAGCCTGTTGATTGGGTGTGGAACAACAATCAATGGTCTCTGACATCTGAACTTATGGTGGGGAAGCAGTAGTTCACAGCTACTACAGTAAAGCTTATGGTACTGCTCAAAAGAAAGATCTTTGCTATTAAGCAGGCTTTCCTCTTTCCTTCTGCTGTAGTTAGTGGTGGCTGGCACAAGTAAAGAGGCACTACAATTCATTCATGCAGGCTCCTCCTTTTGGAAACCTGTAGTACATGACATATGGGGAGGTCAAGTGTCCTGGGGTACCTAATCAGTTGTTGCTGTTGTTTTTCTTTCAGCTTTTCCCGGTTAGGGGTCACACTACAGCAGAACTCCGGTCCACTAGTGATTGGCAGTAGATTTTTTACGGGTGCCAAGGTGCCAGCTCGACACCCAACCTTCAATGAAAGCACGCCCATTCTACGCATGTCTTTCGAACGCCACTCCACCTGTTACATAAAGACAGGGATGAAACAAACTGAAAAGTACAGATGAACGTCAAGGCAGGAAAACTCAGACCAGACTCGTACCACAAGGATTTTAATGAGCACCTTTGTTATTCTGTAAAAACTTCATCAGATAAATATCTAAAAAAATCTGCAGCCTTTTATATACCAATCAATTTCAAATTCATGATCACATGACTGCCAAACCCCCACCAGATAACCACATTTAAGTAACAGAATAGTTTTTACATGTCAAATAAATAACATTGTAACTACTTATCTTATTACAAATGTCTTCCACCATTTTTTTAAAAACCTTTTACAAACCTAAATCTTTATTTATCTTAAAAGTGTTTTTAATGTAAGAAGACAGGCTACTGATACTTTCTCATTTAATTCTGGCCAGCTATTTGCATGCAATCATAGATGCCAATACAATTCATGTCTTTATAAATGGCCCCCCCCCTCACTTACCAATACTTTTGCTACCATAATAAACTTATAATCATGGCCCTGGTTCTTGTGATCATGTTTAAATAGAGCATTGATCTCCTTTTTTTCTCTTGATTTCTTATACATGCTCGTATATTCGGTCTGAGTTTACATTCTGTTCTTCCAATGTAAAACCTGGGGCATGACATACAACATGTACAAAAAACAACCCTGGTTGAATCACAATTAAACAATCCTGTAACCTTCATCACATTGTTGTTTATTGCAAGTTGGTCCTTAACATAAACACATCTACAATAAACACAATGACCACATTCTTTTTCTAACATGGCTTAGATTTTCCCATTTTCTATATACCACTTGGGGTTTTTCACCCACATTTTCCCTAATTTGTCGATAATCTCTATAGACCAGTTCTTAAAAATACATTTGATCATAATACTATCAGTTGTATACATAACAAATGCATTATTAAACTTATCTTGACCTTCAGTATAATTTTCATTTATATTTCTATAGGAAATATTCCTAATATTTGAAATGGCAGTGACATGTGTTGTGTTATCTAAAACTGGCACAAAATATTTCCATTCCCATTTATTAATGACCTCTAACATAAGGTTATTGATAAAATGAACCAGGTATCCTCATTTTCTAAACATTTCTTTAAGCCAAATGCATTCATCCCAAAAAGGTTCATCAAGAGTGTGATCATCCAGGCAGCATGTACAAACTGCCCTTTAACAACTGCCTTTTTCTGGGCAAGTGGATGTGCGCTTGAGGAATGTAGGAAACTATTAGAGTAAGTAGATTTTCTATGTATTTTGGAGAGCTATGTCTTTTATCAACCAAATATCCAAGTATAAAATGTACACATCATGAAAATCACATGTAAAATTTAAAAAAATGAGTACTCCGATTAATATAATCTAAAGAAATGGGGGATTTTTTCTTTATCATCATCCCGTAGGATGAAGATGTCATCCAAAAATGTGTATAAAACGTACATGATCCAAAAAACCCAGAGTTAAATAAATCATTTTTCTCCCACTATATCATAACTATATTAGCTCCTAACACGCTGACCCCATAGCTTTGTATTGTTAATATAACTGCTTTTCAAATACAAGAAAATTATTTTTAGTACAATTTCCAAAAGATGTTCGTATAAATTTATTTTCTACCGTGTTATGCCTTTTTCAAAACAGGAATTCTGAAAACCACCACCCCCAACTGATGCGGTATACAGTATATAAAACTTTGACATCAATTGTGATGAGGCTAGAGGAATCCTTAAAGGGTATTGTATTTATATTTTGCAAGAACTCTCAGGAGTCATGACAAACATGTTCATCTTGAAGTACTAATACTTTTAATTTTTAACTTTGCATAGGGCTGAGTGACAGAACCACACGCATCCACAATAGGGTGCAATGGGGGCTGTTCAATACTCTCATGAATTCTGGGCAATCCAAAAATGGTGGGGATCATGGGGTTAGCAACCTTAAGATAATTAGACTCATCAATAGTAACTTGTTCAAGAAACATATCTTTAAGATTATTTGTAATTTTCCTACATGCAGAATTGAGTTCATTAATAGACAGTTACTTAAGTATCATTCTCTAGTAATCGTTTCATCTTATTAAAATAATCACACTTATCCATGACTACTAGCCCGCACCCCTTATTGGGCTTCATGATTCTAATTTTCTGATTATTTCTAAGGCCTTGTAGTTTTAATTTTTCATCATTAGATAAATTATTATAATTCCCATACTTAAAATTCACGTACAAAGCATTCTGATATCCAGCTCACATATTTTCTCAAAACGTTGGATGACAGGATGGATGGGGGGGCAGGTTATATGTGCTGGATACCCTTAATGCATTCATAGCAACATTTAAGTTTTTAAATATAACATTAAAATTTAATTTTCTGACATACTGTCAAGTCCATGAGAATGCATGCCACATCCGTATGTCTGCCGGGGACAAAAGTTAAGTCCTCTGGAAAACCAGTCCCTGCATAATTCATCAATGAAACAGGATGAATAATTATGTACAGTAAAATCACTGTTGCTATTTTTCACAATTTTACATGATGGCAATCTATACTCATTATTTGTTTTTTGAATCACACCAATTCAAATTCTTCTGCATTTGGTTCTGTCCTCTCAGGTCGCCCCTCTGTGGGGGCTAGGTGTAATTCCCAGTTTTCCATTGGTTGGTTTGATTCTGTTGCTTTTCCCTTATTCTTCTGGATCTTCTCAGTGGTGGTATTTCTTCAGGATCTAAAAATAATTGTTGGATACTTTGTTGTATACATTATCGGTGGATTCAACCCCTACATTATCACGAGTGTCTTGTTGATGATTATTATTGAATCTGGTACCCCATGTTTGAGAAACTGGTGGCGTAGGGTATGCTTTTTTATCCATATAATCCCTTCTATCCCATTCTATTTTTTTTACCTTTGGGCTACAAATGATTTGAACTTGTTTATTAATACTTTTAAAGAGTCGTGCATGTCTGGATTTATGAGCTTCTTATTGAAGATCATGAATAATCAAACTATCTAAATTTTCAATATCACTGATCAGTTCCTCCATTCTGGTGTTATATTTAACAAGTCCATACACTCACACCAGTGTTTATTAAAGACTGAGTAAATCCTTATGTAACGGGGAGTATGGGATCAGCCTGGTGAGGAAACGCCACATGCGGAGACCTTTCAGTACCATATTGCCTTTATATTTCCCTTTATAGACTATGTGAAATAGGCATTCTTTAGTTGTAGCATTTTTATTTTCAAAAGCTTATAATCATCCTCTGCCCACTAGTGTGGTAACCTCCACTTGTGGAAATGCAGTCAAACTGGTATTAAAATGTAACCAGTCCTTCAATGCCGGGGGACCATTCCAACAACTGCTGCTATTATATCTCAATTAAATCGAACTGTTTACTTGATTGTTAACCAGTGGGTACAATATACCATTTGTTCAATTACACTGATCATCAGATGGATTTTCAGATCTCCTTATATCACTTGCTTCTCTCGATGGGGGATGGTTAGACAAAAATTCATCCATGCTTGAGTCAAATGCTGAATGAGTAATGTCAAATCACCAGCAGATCATTGTAAATCATATATATTCACTTCTTGAAATAACTGAGATTGAGATCTGCCCAAGGTCCCTGTAGCCATGCTGTTACATACTGATTAGGGGGGGGGGGCTTCGGGGAAAGTAAGCCAGGGTGGGGAAGGTAGCAGTTAACTGTGTATACAAAGGGGGCTAAGAAGTCATTCTGATTGCTGAGGAAGGTAGGAGACATGTTGAAAGGAAAGTACACTTGTGTAAGTAAACTTACCATAACAGATGATGTTCAAATGATCACTGCTGCCTAGCCTTAACTATATGGATTACAGCCTGCCAAAATAACAGCTGGCCAGCTTCCAAAGCTTCAGAGCACCTTCAACAGGATCAAACAGTTAGGCTGCTCAGGCTGAGCTGCTTAAAAACATATTGTTTTAAGGGCCAAGTCCTTTAGAGTTTTCATGCTAACAGAAAGAGGACGTTGAACCTGAGAGGACATAGCTAGGAGTAAAAATATACACATACATACACACCCTTGCATAATCAAAAAAAACAAAGGAGAATGTAGAGAATGAGGGAGTGGCCACTGCAGCAGTAATCATTTCAACATCTACTGTTATGGTAAGTTTACTTACATAACTGTACTATGTTCGTCATACTGATCACTGCTGCAGTACCCTTAGCTATATAGGTACATTTCCCTAGCTTGCAACACTTGTGAGGTAGAAGGGGAAGGGTCCAGTCCAGAAGGCTCCTGAAGTATGGCCCTAGCAAAGATCTAGAGAAGGACTCAAACCTGTAGTGCTTTGTAAAAGTACATACGGAGGACCAAGGTATTGCTTTTAGAATAATTCTAGAATCCATCCCTTTCCACAAAGACATAGATGAAGCAAAGGCTGTAGTAGAGTGAGTGAGCCTTGACCATCCCTGTTATAATTTTGTTATGGTGAGAATAACAAAGCTAATAGCCTAAGACAACCACTTGGAAATGGTCTGTTTAGGCACAGGTTGTCTCTTCTTACCTTCACAAGAAACCGATCTGAAAAATTTTGTTCTGTCAAGATACTGCCAGAGTTGTCTGTGACATCCAAGATATGGAGCATCTTTTCTCCGTCATTTTTAGATTCAGGAAAGAAAACAGGGAAAAAGGTAGTTTGACTTAATGTAAACTCATAGGTTTATAGGTGAACACTAGGCTAACTGCCCTAAAGTGCTATTTTAAGCCTAGCCAATAACCCTAGGTCAGAATCAAACCCTGCACCCTGTGCTTATAAAGTGAAGACCTTAACCATTATGCCAAACCCACTAGAAAAAATAACACTGGGTTAGAATCAAACCCTGTACTTTGTATTTATGCCAAGCCCCTATGTACTGTTTTAGACATGAATGAAGGATCTGAGTCCAAAAAAAAAAAAAAAAACAGTCATGGTGGAAAGTAAGATTGGGTTGACTCACCATTAAGAGCTTGCAACTCAAGTTCCTGCAGAGGTCACAGCAATCAGTAAAACAGTTTTCCATGTTAAGAACCTCAAGCCAGCCTGATAAGCTAGTTCAAATGGAGCAAGTGTTAGCTTCAACACAAAATTAAGACCCCAAGGAGGAGTTAAAATTTTTCTTGCAGATCTCTTATTCAAAACCCCTTTCAAAAACATTTTCACATGAAAATGCATTGAAAGAAGGGGATTCATGGGTAGACATACTGAAATGACTACCTTGATCGAGGAGTAAGAAAGGCCAAAGGATAGTAACTCATAAATATTGTAAAAACAGAGAAACACTAGCCCTGAATGGGTGCTGGCTATGTTGCTGACACCAACCAAAAAAACTTTTCCAGTTGCTAATATAGAATTTTCTCTTAGGAAACATTCTTGCCCCCATTAATACCTGCTGCCTGTCCTCAGTAAACAAGTGTCTAAATGGAATTAAGGCCCTATCATCCACGCAATCAACTGAAGGTGAAAGGAGTTGATGTATTAAACAGCTATTCTTGACCAAGTAGATCCATTTTGTAAGGAAGCTTGTGGAATTGCCTCTGGCCATTGCCAAAAGAAGGGAGAACATACAGTTGTGTCACACTTGTACTGATAATTGGATCTTCCTGCCATGCAGACGCGTGACCAACCTAATTTCCAGTGTTTTTACACCGTCCCTAACTGACAGGCGTCTGAAGACAGATGCCAGGGTATTAGAAGGGTGTCCAGTGGCACCATCTTCAGGTCTTCCTAAGCAGCAAATGAGCAATCTGATACCGGAGGACAGCACAACCTTTCCTGATAATCTGGATTTAAGTGAGAAGAAGGCAGAAAGAAGATAATGGAAATAAGAGGACTACCTGTGGGAAAAAATCCTCTGTCCCTTGCACCTAAGCAAGGGGGAGAAATAGAAGTTATGTTCTTACCATAACGTTCCATGTTAGTTGTCTTCTTCTCGCCTTCTTTCTTGCTGGATGGGGTTCGGAGCCGACCTCGGCTCCGACTCGGCCACTCTAAAAGCTCGAGAGTTGGTTCCACCGGCTCGAGGCTCCCCTTATATCCCACAATGCTAGGCGGTATTACCTCAGATCTCGTTTGTAAGCTAGGCCCAGCCAATAATAAATCCAGAACTACTGGAAAAGGGAACACCACCTCTATAAAAGGAGAGGAGGAAGGTGACCTGAAACCTGATGAAGGGATATATGCAAAGTATAGCATATACATATACAATAGAGGTGGAAGAAAGAGAGGTCACAATCAAACTCCTCTAGGTCTGTCCAGGCTAGGGGGAAGGAGGGTGGGGAAGAAAGAAGGCGAGAAGAAGACAACTAACATGGAACGTTATGGTAAGAACATAACTTCTATATGTTAAGTTGTCTATCTCGCCTTCATTCTTGCTGGATGGGACCGCGTCCCTAGCACCTTGTCCCGGGTGGCCTATCGGAACAGACTCTTGAGAACAGTGGAACCAAAATTAGCTCTATGTCTAGAAGCTAGATCCAACTTATAATGAGAAATGAAAGTGTGAGGAGTAGCCCATGTAGCTGCTGCACAAATGGTATCAATAGGCAGCCTGTCCTGGAAAGCTAGAGAGGTAGCCAAAGCCCTAGTCGAATGAGCCTTAGGTTTGTTAGGCAACTTTTGGTGTCTAATTTCATACACAAAGGAAATCAGGGATGTTAGCCATCTGGATAGTGATACCTTAGAAACTGCAAGGCCCTCTCTACCTTCTGCATAAGAAACAAACAACTGGTCAGTTTTTCTGATCCGTTTGGTCCTGTCCAAATAATATCTCAATTGACGATGAACATCTAGCCAATGCAATTTTTGTTCAGACCGGTTAGAAAAATTAGGAAAAAACACAGGGAGGTCTATGTCTTGATTTAGATTTGCCACAGAGGCTACTTTAGGTAAGAAGGATGGATTGGTCTGTAAGGATACCCTATCCTTATGAAACAACAGATAGGGTGGTCGACTGCTGAGTGCATGAAGTTCTGAGACCCTTCTAGCTGAAGTAATGGCTACCAGAAAGAGAGTCTTCCAGGATAGCAATTTCATTGAACAAGAAGCTGCAGGTTCAAAAGGGGGAAGAATCAAAGATGTGAGAACTAAATTAAGGTCCCAAGAAGGAGGAGGAGTTCTTATCGGAGGCTTAAGGAGAAAAACTCCCTTCAAGAACGCTTTGCAAAGCTTGTGGGACATGATGGCAGAATCTGAGATGCCCACATGAAAGTTGGATATAGCTGCCAATTGAACTTTAAGAGTAGAAGGAGATGAACCTGCATGAAAAGTTCAGCTAGAAAATCCAGAACTGTTTGGATGGGAGCAGTAAACGGATCTAAGTCCCTTCCTTGAGCCCAATAGGCGAAACGTTTCCATTTACTCAGATAAATCTTCCGAGTGGAAGATTTATGGAAGCTATCAAAATATCTCGAACAGAGTGAGATATTTGAGGAAGCCTGGCTAAGGTTGGAACTGGAGGAACCAAGCAGTGAGGTTCAGAGAGGGGAGGGAGCGATGTAACTGACCCGACTGATGGATCAAAAGATCTGGAACTAGGTCCAGATGCCAAGGTTGCTCCAACAGAAATTGATGTAGAAAGGGGAACCAAACCTGTCGAGGCCAGTAAGGATCAATGAGGCCTTCTGAGCGATAGCTTTCTGTATCACTTGAGAGATTAGTGGGAAGGGAGGAAATGCATACAGAAGTCCCCGGGGCCAAACTTGGACTAGAGCGTCTCTGCTGGGCTGGCCTGGTAACGGGAATAGGGTGAAATAATCTCTGCACTTGCTGTTTTGGGGAGTAGCAAAAAGGTCGCAGCAAGGCTGACCCCACTTGAGAAAAATTTTCTCCAAAATAGAATCTTTCAGAGACCACTAGTGAGGCATGAGGATAGCTCTGCTCAACTTGTCCGCGATAAGATTGGACCTCCCGGGGATGTGCGTTGCAATCAGAAACCGCTGAGAAGAAATCGCCCATTGCCACAGTCTGAGTGCTTCTCGACACAGGGGATAGGACCTGGTTCCGCCTTGTTTGTTGATATACCACACTACAGACATGTTGTCCGTCTGGATTGCTATCGTTCCCAAGGGAAGAGAGTCTTGAAGGGCTTGCAACGCTAAAAGCACTGCTCTCATCTCTAGTACATTTATATGCAAGTGGCGTTCGTCTGGTTGCCATATGCCCTGGACTGTTCTGCCCTGATAATGCCCCCCCCCACCCGATCAGGGAGGCGTCCGTTGTCAGAGTAGCAACCGGAGGGGGAGGAACAAAGGGTCTTCCCAGGAAGAGCTGGGGGGGAAGAAATCCACCAAAGAAGATGATTCTTGCATGCTTGCGTAATCATAATGGAGTGGGACATCGGAAGTTGTTGGTACGACGATTGTGTGAAGAGCATCCATTGAAGGATTCTCATGTGAAATCTGGCTAATAGAAGTAGAGGGATAGCAGCCGCCATAATCCCTAGTACTTTCAGAACTAATCTGACTTTGACTCTGTTGCTGTGAAAGAAAAGGGAGACCAGTCTGCGTATGTCTGCTATTCTTTGGTCTGTGAGCCTCGCAGACATGTTGACTGTGTCTAGATTTGCGCCTATGAAGGAAATAGTACGACAAGGTGACAAAACAGACTTTTCGCAATTTATTGAGATACCTAACTTTTGACAAATGCGAAAGGTGTAGTCTCTGGCTATTAGAAGGAGATGCTTGGTAGGAGCTGTGAGGAGCCTGTCGTCTAAGTATGGAAACACCTGGAATCCTTGACGTCTCAGGTGAGAAGCTACCACTGCCATGCATTTGGTAAACACCCGGGGGGCAGTGGTGAGTCCAAAGGGCAGGGCTCTGAACTGAAAGTGACTGGTTCCCAGCCTGAAGCGGAGGAATCTCCTGGAGCGTCTGTTCATTTTTATATGATAGTACGCATCCTGGAGGTCTATAGAGCACATCCAGTTTTCCTTTCCCAATAGGGGTAGGATGGATTGTAGCGTGACCATCCGAAATCTTGTTTTCTTGACCGACTTGTTCAAGATACTGAGATCCAAAATGGGTCTCCAGTCCCTGTTTTCTTTGGAACCAAAAAGAACTTGGAGTAGATTCCGGATCCTTGCTGGTCTGCTGGCAGTGGCTGAATGGCTCTTTTTGCAAGCAACTTTGAAATTTCCAACGCTGCTTGATCCCTTTGAGCGGGTGGAACATCTGGAAGGGATTTTTTTGATTGATTTGGAATACGAAAGAACGGAATGGAATAGCCTTCGGAAATGATGGACTGTACCCACTTGTCTTGAGTTAGGGATCGCCAGGCTTCTGGGTACAGTGACAATCTTCCCCCGACTGCCTCCGAAGGTGGACAGTCAGGCAACACCTCAGGGATGCTGGAAGGGCTTATCGGAAAAGGTTTCTCGATTGCCCTGGTTCTGCGGACCCCCCCTGCCCCTAGGGTGACGTCTACCATTGTTGTTCCCTCCTCTGCCTCTGGAGGGGAACCGACTCTGTGCGTCAGGCAAAGTCCCTTGAGATTGCTTGCGGAACCACATTTTCCCACTTTTCTGGCCTTTGGGGTAAGGCCTAGAAGGAGTAGAAAAACGGACTCCGACGGCAGAAAGAGTTTTGCCATCCGTCTCGCACCTTGTCAAGGTTTCTTTCACTTGAGGACCAAAGAGGGATGATCCATCAAACGGGGAATTAGTGAAAGACGTTTTAAAGGGGTCCGCAAAATTGCATAGCCGCATCCAGGCATGCCGGCGTAAGGCCACACCTGTCCCTGCGGCTCTGCTCGCTCCATCAGCCGCATATGAGAGGAGGCGCATGGAGGAGTTAGCTATAGAATTCAGGGTAGCCAGCTGAGCGTTCATCTTATCCTGAAAACCCGCAGCTGTAGGATCCTTTAACATCTCACTCGCTTCCTTGATCAAGTCTCTTTGAAGACGACTGAAATGACAGAGGTAGTTCAGCGAACGCATAGCAAAGGTCGCGGATGAAAACATCCGCTTCCCGTACCTGTCCATAGACCTAGATTCCTTGTTAGGAGGATGGACAGGCACCGAAGGATCAGCTAGCTCCTTCTTAGTGGTGGCAGCTACCACCATAGCACCCACAGAAACTCCCTTAGTCAGAAATTGCTTATCTGCTGGTGCTGTGATAAACTTTGAAGGTCTCCTGGGGGTGGGGTCCACAGAATCAGGAGCCGTCCAAGCCTTTTTAGCTACCACCTGCATGAGGGGGTCAAAGGGGGGGGACACCCAGGAGGTGGAAGGGCGAGAGCCAAACGCCTCAAGATACACAGATTCATCCTCCAAAGGGTTAAGGGCTGGCCAATTTCCCCTCTGTTTCAGGATCGGGGGAACCCTCGGAATCCTCTAAATCCGTGTCAGAGGTGACAGACTCAGGTGAGTCTATGTGCTTCCTCTTGCACTTTCTCTTCCTAGGGGCCTCCCCTGCCAATTCAGGAGAGGCCTCGGAAGAGGATGAGATCCCCACAGGGGATTCTTGAGGAGCTGGCTCTCTGCGGTCTGGGATGAGGGAGTGAGCAGACATAACCTGAGGCACCGAAGAGGGAGGGACGGACGGAACCGAATGTGGAGTTGAACCGGGTTCCAACACACTCCGCATGACCTCGAAGGCACCTCTGTCAGGCAGAGCCAAAGGTCCCCGCTCCGAAAAGCTGAAAACCTCCCTTGGCACTGACAGCGATGGCTCCGAGGCCGATGTCGGAGCCAAACTCACCAGCGCCGAAGCGCCGAGAGGGAGAGCGGGGTCAGACAAGGGTCCGATGCCACTCACCCCCTCGGAGCCGACGAGGGAAGTCCGGCGCCGAGATTCTTCCAAGGAAGAAATCGGAGCCGACGACGGAACCGAAGACAATTGTATCGGTTCCGACGCTACCACAGTCTCGGTTCCGAAACGTCCTGGCTCCGAGCTCAAAGGAGTCGGAGGAGGAACATTTTGAGGGATAGGGTTAAGCATCGACTGATGAGTCGGGCTCTGAAGCATTTGGGCCAGTGCCTCGGACTTAAGAAGTCGACTCACTACCCTCTGAAGGTCATGATCCGAAAGCCTCGATGATCTAGAGGAGTGAGATCTATGGCTCCGTTCAGACAGCAAGGGAGATGCTGGAGCCGAATGAACGGAGCCAAGGGACGGTGACCTGGACCTCTTTCTAGATGTCGGTTCCGATGGTCTGATCGGAGCCGACTCAGAAATTTCCAATGCCTCGGCTCCAGCCGGAGCCGAGGGAACCACAGAAGTAGCAGTTCGAGTCTCATCGGCTCCAGCCGGAGCCGATGTAGTAGTAGGCTTCGAAGCCTTAGGCCTCGACTCTGAAGCTGGAGTCGAGGACCTAGGAGCCTTAGAGAGTTTACCCGAAGTAGCAGTAGGGGGACCCTCAGGCTTAAGCAAGCCTCTTAAGATGAGCTTGTTTTTTCTTTCCTGCAGGACTCTAGGGCTGAAGCCATGGCATACAGCACAAGAGTCCTGCAGGTGTAAAGGTCCCAGGCAGTACACACAAGAAGTGTGACCGTCTGTCAGAGACATTTTCTGACAGCACGAGTCACACTTCTTGAAGCCTGAGACCTTCGAATCCTTGGACATATCAAGGAACAAGTGTAACCACACACGCACACAAACACACCGATTACACTATAAACCAAAAACAGAAACTTAAACTAAGTAATTAGCTGTTTACTGTGTAAGTCCCTACAGAAAACACACACACTCCAAGGGAATGGGAGGGCCCGAAGGCCTAAGGGAAGAACTATAAGTTCTTAAGGTAAAAAGTTAAAGAAAATTAGATTAAAGGGATAAAAGACCTTTTAGGTAAGGGGAAACTGAATGGAAAACTAAATAAAGGGGTTTCTAATCAACTTTTAAAACTAGTTCCTACACTAACCTGAAGCCGGTGAAGCAACACGTCTCGATAGCTGTAGCGGCAAACGAGATCTGAGGTAATACCGCCTAGCATTGTGGGATATAAGGGGAGCCTCGAGCCGGTGGAACCAACTCTCAAGCTTTTAGAGTGTCCGAGTCGGAGCCGAGGTCGGCTCCGAACCCCATCCAGCAAGAATGAAGGCGAGATAGACAACTTAACATTAGTAGTTAGCAGACAGAGGGGCTGGATGGTGTGAGTATATACTACAAAAATGATCTACTCGAACATCTACAATTATTTTAACTGTGTCACAAATGTACCATGTTCTTTGTAGTCAATGTTACAGTACTGATTCTTGACAGAACTCCCAAAGCTAAAAGTTGGATGGTTGGTCATTTGTATAACCTTAGGAAAATAAGGTCAATAAGATTTTGCAAGACTGCAGAAGTAAAACCTGCTCTAGCTCTGAAGACATTGACTAGTTGATAGTGTTTTCTGCCTCTAAGACGGCCTCTAAGATGGCCTGGGTGAAAACTCCTTTGAGGAAAGCAGTGGTAGTTGCCCCATTACTGGTGAAGTGGGCTTTAATACGCCCAAGTAAATCTTTCAGATTTTTATAGAGGTGCTTGTGAGATTCAAGCACTCTGTAGAGCATGTATGGTTTCTTTACAGCAGGGGGGGACAGAATCAGAGTGTAGAGCTATATCTTTGAAGACATCATCCAATACAATGTGTACTAGAGGAAAAGCCATTGTTCTATTTGAAGGTAAACTTACAGCAGTGCCCTGGAGTGGGTCTGGGCCTGGGAGAACTGCTTACATTCCCAAATGAAAACCTCCTTCATTCTATATAGGGTACCACAAAAAGGAAAGGTACTCGTGTGGGAGGTGGAAGACAGTGTGTCACTGGAGTTTTGAGTAAGTCTATGGCGATAAGTGGTCAGAGCAAGACAATTCCTCCTCATCCTCTGAGCTACAGAAATAGTACAGTTGTTTACACTTACCAAATATGTAGATGGTCGAGTGTATTCACTCCTCCTACAACCAGTGGATGCCCTTACTTGATGTCAGCACACTGGGGTATAAGTGGAGTTGGACCACTTCATGACCTCAGTTATTTTCTTGCCCTTTGGAGTTTAGAGCCCCTCAACAGGAGCAGAAAGTTAAGGTCAGAAGGCTAGGACAGGGATCCCTAGGCAGACAGGGATCCCTAGGCAGGCAAGAGTCAAGAGCAGGAGTCCTAGGTAAATAGGAAATAGTAGCAGCCTACCCTGTAGGCTAGGGGGGAGGCGGGAGGAAAGAGGACTGCAACAGTGAAGACACTCGAACATCTACATTTATGGTAAAGTGCACATAACTGTACTATGTTCTTCATATTTCAACTGTTGTAGTCCTGACTTGTTGGATGATTCCAAAAGATGAAAAGAGGGGAGGATGGTAAAGTAAAGCGAGGAGAGGAAATTTTGTAGGGTAATTGAGGCAAACCCTACTTTGGACTAGAAGAAGGATGACAGTGGTAGTGCATGGTGAAAGCATGCACTGAAGACCAGTTGGCAACCTCCAAGATCTCTTGGTAGATGCACTCTTCAGGAAGGCAGTAGGAGACCTAGTTGCCGTAGTGGAATGGTCCCTTACACCTTTAGGTGTGTTCTTACCATGAAGACTAACAAAAAAGTGGTAGTGAGAGATTCTATTGGAAGTGGTCTGCTTGCAGACGGGGTTTCCTTCAGTACTTCTAGCAAAGGTTACAGACAGTTGGTCAGAAATTCTGATGGGTTTTGTGTCCAATTGGTAGGGTAGCTGCCTATGGATGTCCGAGAAATGCAAAATTTCCTCCACCCAATTTTGTGGATTTGAAGAGAAGACAGGTATATGCATTGCTAGATACAAAGAGGCATCAGTCACCACCTTGTGCCTAAAGGAAGGAGTTGGCCTGAGAGAGGGACTCTGTCAGGACAGAAGATGATAAAAGGTTCCACTGTCATGACAGCCTGGATTTTCTGAAACTCTCCTAGCTGAAGAGATATCTAGTAAGCAGGCAGTCTTCCATGCCAGGAATTTTAAACCTGAAGGAAGTGCAAGCCATTCTAGGACAGAGGCTAGTTTGCAAAGTGGTGTATGAGATCTCCTGGGAGGCCTGGATGTGGTTGACCCCTATAAGGAACTGTTTTACCAGTGGGTGAAAGTAGGGGTGTGGGTGGGAAAGCAGGCCGAAAAAGCTGTAACCTGAATCTTGAATGAGGAGGAAGAAAGGTCTTTGTCAAAGAGATTATCCATATAGGACCAGCTAACAGGGATCTTGGTCCTCAGGGGATCCTGATTAGGCTGTACACAGCCAATTTGAAAACTGTTCCATTTTCTTGCAGAGGGTTTCCAGGAGCTAGGCCTCCTCTCTTTCCCTAGGATGTCCTGTATCTGCTTATTCAGGGGGAGGACCCCCCCCCGGGGTTAGAATATCCTTTAATAGATAGACTGAGGGAAAAGGTATCCTCTAAGCTGACAGGTAGAGGGTTTGCAGGTTGGAAAGTATGAATTGTAATCAAGAAAAAGGCCAGCACTGAAAAGTGTGGAACTCCATAACAAAACTTTTTAAACTTATAGTAATAACACCATGTGTGTAACGTGGATCCACAGTACCCAACAAAGAATCAGACCGGTTTCGGCTGTAATAGCCTTTCTCAGTACAAATGAACAATACATAAAGTTAAACAACAATTTACATACAGCCTGCTCACAGGCATAGCAATTTCCTTGGCTAATCATAAATGCTCATTCAAATGAGGGGGAAACAACCCTCCCAATTTAACAATCCAATTTTTCTCTTTATTATTCAGTATAGTATGCCAACCCATTTTATTAATTCTGTCTCTTTGTATCCTGTCTACAATAATAAATCTAAAGCGTACAGTAGTACGTTTCACAGAATGCTTATACAAAGCATTAAAATTTCTTTTATTCCTGAAATCACTGACATGTTCTGATATGCATAAACGTAATGGACGAGAAGTCTGGCCAATATAAAATGCAGAACATGTACAACGTGGCTAAGTAGATGATCCAATCAGTGCTGCAATTTGCAAGAAATTTAATGTCATAGACAACAGCTGTATTCTTGCTAGAAAATTCTTTGGATTTGACAACACAAACAATGCGTACAATATCCACAGGGGACACATCCATATAAAGGTTCCCCAGTAATAGTTAATTGTTAATTTAGAACTAATGGGCTCAGGCCATTGTTTGTAGTGACTGAAGTAAGAACCCGATGTCTGTCCCCTCCGAAAAGAGAACAAGCATTTAGAGTTAAGTATTGCAGACAATCTGGTCTGCCAATAATATGTTCCAGTGCTAAATCACAATATCCCCAAGTAAATTAATATTTCGATCAAAAGTAGTTACTAACAGAATATGTGAAACACCCCTACAATGTTGGTCCTGATATTGTAATAATTTATTTCTGTCCTACATAGAAGCCCAACTGCTGGCAGAAGTAATACTGTCATATCCATACCCCTTGTTCGAAATCTATTGATGAGATCCTTTTTATGATTTTCAAAAGAATCCTGAGTTGAACAAATACGTCTCATGTGTAGAAAGTGTGACTTAGGAATGTTACACATGATATGACAAGGATGGAAGCTGGTGGCATGTAGTAGTGTGTTGTATTCTGGGTATTTACGGTATACTTGACTACTGAGAGTATTATCAGCATTTCTAATAACTGTAACATCAAGAAAATTAATTTGTTGAAGTTCATAATTAACCGTAAATATAATTCACACTACCATTAAGATATTTTACAAATTCTTGTAAATAGTTAATATCTGCCCTCCAGACCATCCAACAATCATCCAAGTAACGTTTCCATACATCTATCTCATCCAAAAATATGTTGTGACTGGGGTCATAGATCAGTTGTTCCTCTAAGGCGGCCAAAAATAGATCCGCATAAATGGGAACAAAAGATGCCCCATAGCAGTCCCTTGTACCTGCCAATAACATTAACCATGAAATTAAAAAGCATATTTAGTAAGAACATGTTCCACCAAGCAATTTAGGAAAGTATTAAACCCAGGTGGATACAACTCAGCCCTATCAAGCCAATACTGTAGGGCTTGTAACCCTGCCTAATTGGCAATATTGGTGTATAATGCTGTAACGTCAACAGTACATAAATCCCACCCAGGATCTAGCTGCCTGTCAGAAATAACCTGCAAAAATTGTGTAGTATCTTGTATACGTGATTGAACACAACCTAATAGGGGGGTTCAAATATTGAGTCAAAAATTGTGAAAGGGGTTCAGTAAGAGAACCCCAACCTGAACCAATAGGCCTGCCTGGTGATTTGTGTAAATCTTTGTGAATTTTTGGCAATAAATATAAATACTGATGTTTTGGATCCAGCACAGTAAGGTGGTGCAAATCAGAATCCGTAATAATACCCACTTCCAAAGCCATTCGAAGGAACACAACTATTTCATGTTTAAATCTGAGAGTGGGATCAAGGGGCATATACATAAAACCTGCCATCCATCAGTTGTCTTTGAGCTTCATTGTAATACATTATCCAATCCATCACCACAACTGCTCCACCCTTATCCGCCGGTAGAATTACCAAATATTTGTTATTTTTAAGATTGGCAACCACCTGCTGTTCAACCTTTGTATAAGCATTCTGTGAAAAATACTACTGCACGTTTTAGATTTATTGTTATAGATAGGATACAAAGAGACAGGATTAATAAAATGGGTTGGCATACTATACTGACTAATAAAAAGAAAAATTGAATTATTAAATTGGGTGGGTTGTTTCCCCCTGGTTTGAATGAGCATTTACGATTAGCCAATTAAATTGCTATGCCTGTGAGCAGGATGTATATAAAATGTTGTTTAACTTTATGTATTGTTCATTTATACTGAGGAAGGCTATTACAGCCAAAACCGGTCTTATTCTTTGTTGGGTACTGTGGATCCACATTACCCATATGGTGTTATTACTATAACATTAAAAAGTTTTGTTATGGATTTCCACACTTTTCAGTGATGGCTTTTTCTTGATTGCAATTTGTTTTTTTGGGCCTGTGCACTTGCGGGAGCCATCATACTGCAGAGTATGAAGCATCCCTTCTAAGTAAGAAGATGAATAATCTGAGGTAATATCCAAGGATAATACTGGTTAGGCTGAGAAGTAGAAAACGATCTGGAGCTACAAGTATGGCCCTGGGCACTTTTCCCTTGTTTTTAGAGGGTCCTGGAAAACAGTGGCAAAGCACAAATGAATACTGTTGCCCATATGAATAAGAAAGTATCTGTTTTCCAGGCCGAAAGGGTCTTGTTCCTGGAGCAGAACCTTAGCAACTGTGTGTTTTTCCTGGTGGCAAATGTGAGGTCCCCCACTCCTTGGATATGTTGAGAGTGATCTCCCACTGCAAGTGTCACTTGTGGGTGTCTATAGGCTTCTGCTGATTTTATCTGCCCATTGGTATAGCACACCTGGGAGGTAGTGACCAATAGATGCTGTCCCATGGAGTGAGCTGTGATCCTCATGCCTATAGCCAGGTGGCAAGGTGGGCCGGAATGGGTTTCCCTTTGTCTTTGTGCCACATGAATGAGACATAGTCTATATCTATGACTAGCACCCCTGGTTTTAATTTTTATGTGAGTGCTAGTAATGCCCTTTGTGCTGTGAGAAGCTTCTTTTAGTTTACATGCTTACTCACTTCTGTTGCGTCTGTAACTATTTGAAGAGTGCTCCTCAAACTATCTCCAAGGCATCCGTAGTGAAGTTTGCTGCAAGCCAGAATGGTAAGCCTGGGTTTAGAGTGCAGGCCTTGGTACACCATGCAGATTTGCCTTTTATGTCAGGTATCAGCATTATTTTCACAGATGATCGTGTATGCTGGGCTCACACATTTTTGAGGTACCACTGTAATCCCCACATGTGCAGCCTGGCCAGGGGAAGCATTATAATGAAAGAGGCCATGTAAATCAGGGTGTGGAGAAATACTCTGGCTGTAAGAAGATTGCTGTCCATAGTTTTCGGAAAGCTATTGGTCAGGAAGGATATCCTGTCAGAAGACCAGAGGGTCTTTTGAAGGGTAGTGTCCAGAAGCCCCACCTCCCCCACTACAGTATTATGGTGGTGAGTAGACTCTGTGATTATTTGTGATTCATGGTGAATCCCAGGAAAATAAATATGAGCTGGTGGACATCAAGTCTGTGCTGAGTAGTGCCAGGCTTGTAAACTAGAGGAAGCAATCCTCCACAAAGGCGTAAATTTATAGCCCTTGTTTTTAGCAGCAGGCAAGGAGCGGAGCTAAGCATTTTGTGACTACCCTGGAAGCATTAGAGTAGACAAAAGGGCAAAGGACAAAATTGCATATGTTTGGGACTTACTAAAAAACTCCAGGATTCTCAGCTTGGTCCTACAATGGGAATATGAAAATGCATGCTTTAGAACTAGGGCCCCATGAAAGCCTTTGGGAAAAACACGGGCAAGAGTTAGAGAAGTGTCAGCATCCTGAATTTGGGAACATCTGCTTTGAATAAGTTGAGGACCCTGAACAGTGCTGAGGAAAAGGCCCTTCTTATCTGATGTAGAGGGGCTGCTTCTACTGAGGCCTGTATATGAAGTTCTGCCATATGTGAAAGAACCTCTGCTTGTTTGGGATGGTGATAAACTGGGAAACCTGACTGCTTTGGGGATGTATAGGTTTGTGGTGATATCCTCTGGAAAGGATATGTGGTACTCATTGGTCTGAAAAAAAAGACCAATTTCTCTGAATAGTCTTTCTTCAAGTCTGAGAATAGGTTGGGGGGGGTGCCATGAAAGAGTCACTACTGCTCCTTACTAGGGACCCGAGTAGTGGGAGTCCCCGATGTTGGGGAAGTAGAGTGGCCTTGCCTAGGACCCTGGTGCTGACTGTGGTACACTTCCCTATGGGCCTTTCTCTGATCTGGTCTTGGTTGGGAAGGAAAAGACCAGAGCTTAGTAGTATAATTTCTACTGAAAGCGTGGCTGTACCTGCAAGAAGCCTCTGGCTGTTTGCATTGACTTAGCTCTGTCCTCCATTTTTTGAGCACATCGTCTGCTTTAGAACCAAAGAGAAACTCCTTATCCAAGGCAGCATCCAAAAGATTGGATTTAACATGCTCCGAACAGCTTGTTCCCTTAGTCATGCATGCCTCTTTTAATGACAGATCCAGTGACTGCAGCCCTGCTGGCAGCTTCAAAGCATCAAATCCACAGTGTAAGGAATGCTTGACCACTTGTGAAGTGGAGCTGCAAATGTCTAGTAATTCCTTAGATAAGCTCTCATTTTCAATGGTCAAAAGCTTTTGTCTCATCTGTTCCAGTAGTGTTTTTTGGTGTTTTATTATGTGGAAATGACAGTTTAATGTGCCCTCATAGACACAGTGGCAGAAGTGTATACCTTTTTGCCAAGTCTCTGAAGTGCTCTGCATTTTCATCATTGGGTGGGAAGGTTCTGGATGTGCTGGCTCTGGCACCCTTGGGTCCAGGACAAAAAACCTCTGGGTCTGCTGAAGGGTTTTTAAAAAGGTGCTTATGTGAATCCGTAACACTATAGAATCTTTCAGATTTCCTGGGTGCAGGAGGAAGGGAGTCTGGCTTCAAAGAGGATTCTTGGAAAACATCATCAAGCACCTCTAAAACTGGGGGAACTGCCAGATGTTTAAGTTATGGGAGGTGGAGGATAGATCCTCAGGAGGGAATGCAGAAGGCAAAGTTTCCTCTGAACCAGACTCTTCAAAGGAAGCCAGAGAGGGATCCTCTTCAAAGACAGAGACCTTCTGTTCAGAGTCCTGCCTAGTCTCAAAGGGACCAGCAAGAATCCCTGGGACTGGATCTCTTCTCCTTTTTGCTGAGGGGGGGGGGTGTCTGCCCCTAACCACAGAAAGATCCTCTGCCAATTTAAGAAAGTCCTGCTGACAGGCCTGAGACTGGGAGCTGGTAGGGCTGGAATGAAAAGGAGATGGCTTCCTAGAAGGAGCCTTTTTTAGGCCTGGGGACATCAGAAACACAGATGCCCAAATGCCTCAGAGCTGTAGTTGTAGTGCTGTGTTTGCCGGAAGCAGAGGCCTGCAATGCAGTCTCGGACCCAACTGATGAATGTTGCTCAATGTAGTTGAAGGGCCCAATGCCATATCGGACTCCAAAAGGGTCTCAATAGAGGCTTTCTCCACCATCTCGATAATGGGAGGGGGCTGCGAAGGCATCTCACCGACGTCCGCAATAACCAGTCTTGGGGGGGGGGGGGGGGGGGGCTATCAGATGGAAAACAGGTGTCTTCAGTAGACCTGAGCTTGGGTCATTTGACAATTAGGAAGACTGACGTCAGGACAAGTAATGGACACCATACCACATGGAGAACCAGAGGACACGCTAATGAACTTAGGTAAGAGGTCTGCCCTACATAGAATAGTTCTGGCATTGAATCGGGCACAGAAACAGATGAGGATGTCGTGGTCTGGACCCAAATAGGTAACACAGAGGGAGTGAAAGTCTCGGTGTGGAATTTCTTTACCACAACGGAGACAGTTGTTAACTTTCCCTGACATTAGTTAGTTAAAAGGAAAGAATTACCCAACGAGGTACTTTACTTTCTGAAGTTTTTACTCTGGCATGGACTGACCGATGCACATACAGGAAGTCTGCTTCGGGCTCTGACAGCAAGAAAGAACCGAGATAATGACATCATCAGACTGTACTTATACCCCAGCGTACAGCAAACTGATGTCAGGGTGTAGGCAGGAAAATCTTTATTCTGGTATGCCGGCCGGCCAAGGGCTTCCATGGCAAGAAATCTCATAAGTCAGGACTGCAACAGTGAAACATGAACATCTTCCTCTTCCTGAAAAGCTACTTCCCTGCTACTATTAGATGTAGAGTCCTTGGAAGTGGAAGAATGAGAGGGTTCTCTAGATTTCATGAAGGTCATAAACTCCTGTGCTATTTTAAGGAGGTCTTAGGCTTTGGTCTGAGAACAGGTGGTTGCAGGAAGTGGGAAAGCAAACAAAGTGACTTCCCATTTTAAAGGGGTGACTGGAGGATGCAGTCATCCAACTGCAACCTTGTTTGTGGCTTCAGTAGTCGGAGGAAGTACAGAGGCCTCCCTCGAGAGCCACATGGAGGATGTCGGAAGCAGAGGCCTGCAGAGTGACCTCAGACCTAACCAATGTGTAAACCGTGGTGGCGTTCGTAGGCAGGCCAGAAATCATGAAGGCCTCCCGAGGGGTTGTGCCTGAGGTTTCAGTCTCTGGAACAGGGGGTTGCCAAGGTGTCTCACAAAGGTCACTGGTTGACTTAAGAGCTATAGTCGTAGCTTTTTTTTTTAAATTTTGGGGTCCTTTGCTTTCTTTCTGTTTTTTTTTTTGGAATGATGCTAGCAGACAGTGGAGTTTGTGGAGGCCCTGCAGTAGCAGTGGATTGCATCACCATCCAGGAAGCTGAAGAAGAGGACTTCATATGGGTAGCAAGTACCTCGGTCATATGTTTGAGAATTTCCATATGAAATTTTGCAGTCAGGACAGTTAGAGATGTTGTGCTGTGGCTCCAAGCAGAACAGACAAAATGAGTGAAAATCTTTGTGTGGGATTTGCTTCCCACACTTCAAGCAATTGTTTACTTTCCTGAACACTGATTTACAGAAATTTCCTCAACAGGGTACTTATCTGATTGGAAGAAAGGACTCTGGAAATGCAAGCCCATGGATGGACTGTGAGCAATACTGAACAGATGTGAAGCACATTGGACTACATGGCTAGAAAGAACTGAATATAGTGCCGATGAATGCCCTTGTTACACCCTGATGTTCAGACATTGGTCTTTGAATGCCTGTCGGCTAGGGATGATGTAAAAAAAACTAAAAATCTGGCTAGTTGCAGGCTTCTGCATGCCAGGAAGACCCAAGAATCAATACTGCATCACTGACTATGAAGAACATCCACTGTTGCCTGGACGAGAAGGAAGTCACCACAATGACCTTGGGGAATTCTTCTGAATATTCAGAAGTACCCTAGGTATTAGTGAAAAGTGTGGAAACGCATACAGGAACATTTCTGTCCAAGGAACGGAAAAGGCATCTGTATTACAGGCCTTCTTTCATGGAGTCATGGAACAGAATTCTGCCGGCTGATTGTTCAGACAGGAGGCAAAGAGGTCTACTTGAGGAACTCCCCACAGATGGATAAAATACTGGAAAACCCCCTGATCTAGTTTCCATTTGTGAGGGTTTGCCTTTGTCCTGCTCAGCTTGTCTGCTACACAATGTTACTCTGACAGGATGCCTGTGGAGTGAGAATGTGCTGTAAAGTTATATCCCAAGCTAACATGGATGGTCTGTAAACAGGGTAAGACCTGGTTCCCCTTGCTTCTTGATGTACCACATGACTGTGGGATTGTCTGTAGCAACTTGAAGAGGCCCAGCGGACTAAAGGTCATTCAATAGGATTGAGTACCTTGATTAGAGCAAGCATCCCATTCATATTTGTGCACTTGCATCTGTCCTTGGTGTCCAAAACACCTTGCACTTTTATTGCTCCTGAATCTGTCCCTCAAAGCAAAGTCCAAGGCATCTGGGGTGACTGACTGCTTCGGAGCAGGAGTGGGGAGTGAAGGGGAGACCTAAATTCTTAAACTGAAACAGAAAGGAACTATGTTGGGGGGATTCTTAATATGGGGAAAATACATTTTGGAACAAAATGTTATAGGTTCTAGTGTTAGAGAGCCATAAATAATGCTGAAGCCTCTTGTTAAAATTGTTTACTCATGAAGTATAATCTACAGTAATAGGAAGGGTGTGAAAGAATGCCTTGGTGGGATATGACTCATGGGTTTCAGTGTAATGTGCGAGGAAATGGTGGAATACCATAAGGAAACTGTGAAATGGAGGCTATGTAAACTTTCATTGAACAGTAATCTGTTCTTCACTAAATACAGTAAGGTACTGAAGGACCTGAGGAACAGAAGCAATAGTAGTGTCTTGATCATAATTTCCTCCAAGAAAATCTATGTCACTCAGATTAATAACTTCTTTAATGTCTCTGTGAGCAAAATAAGTGAGGCCTTTCATGGTACAAGATTGGGAAAAGTATAGTTGTGTTCTCTACTTAGCATAATGCAAGTGTTCAAGTGTGGTCACTGCTGCAGCCATAACTTAAATGGATCTCTGAGCTGATCAAGTCTGATTTCTGCATCGGATGCTGTCGCTTCTTCCATGACGTCAGGTCGTCAGGGGTATAAAACATGCAGCCAACACCATTACATCAGTTTTTCTTGTCCCAGATGTCAGGAGCCCCCACAACAGGAAGCAATTACATGGTGTGGAACACCCCCAGTAGAAAGTAAATACCAATGTTATAAGATATGGCCAAACAAAAAAGAATAGGTAGAAGTATAGAGAAGTCAGGGGGCTGGAGGAAGGGTAACCAGGATTGCAACAGTGAATACACTCGAACATCTACATTTCTGGTAAGTGTACACAACTGTACTATGTTCTTCGTGTTTCACTGTTGCAGTCATCAGATTTGGGTTGATTCCCAAAGCTGAGGATGGGTGGAGGCAGTTAAGAAGCATTAGGGCTGGCAAGCAGGCCCTGTAAGACTGCGGTGGCAAATCCAGCTCTGGATTTAGAAAAGATAGGTAAGTGGTAATGCTTGGTGAAGGTGTGTACAGAGCTCCAGGTTGCAGCTTCCTGGATGTCTCTGTTAGAGACTCTCCTGAGAAATGCTGTAGAGGTTGATGTAGCCATTGTGGAATGTGTTCTCATCCCCTGTGAGGTAGGTTTCCCATGGTGTTTGTAGCAGAAATGGATACAGTGTGCTATCCATTTAGAAATGGTTTTGAAATGGTCTTGCCTTTTGCCCCTATAGCAAAGCTGACTAGCAGCTGGTCAGACTTTCTGACCGGTTTAGTCCTGTCCCGATAGAACCTAAGCTGCCTGTGCACATCCATGGAGTGCAGGATCCTTTCCCCTTTATTCTAAGGATTAGGGAAAAAGGTTGGCAAATGAATGGATTGGTTTAAAGCCACACTAGATATCACCTTGGGCATAAATGATGGGTTAGTCCTGAGGGAAACCTTGTCCGCATGGAAGATAATGAACGGTTCCTCGGCCATAAGGGTCTGCAATTCAGACACTCTTCTTGCTGAAGTGATGGCTAGAAGTAAAGCTGTTTTCCAGGAGAGGAATTTTAACTCTGCTGAAGCAGCAGGTTCAAAGGGTGGAAGCGTGAGTTTTTCCAATACAAAGTTAAGGTCCCAGGCTGGAGTGGGAGCTCTCCTGGGGGGTCTTAAATTTTTGGCTCCTCTCAGGAACTGTTTGACCAGAGGATGAGAGAAGAGGGATGGCTCAGTATTATAATGAGCTCAGATGGCAGAGGCATGAATCTGAATTGAAGAGAAGGATAGGCCTTTGGGGAGCATTTCTGTTAAGTAATCTAGTATATGAGGTAAGCTGGACACAGTTGTGTCCATTCCTTGAGACTGGCTCCAAGAACAGTATCCTTTCCACTTTTCTGAATAGGATTTTCTAGTACAAGGCCTCCATGCCTCAAGGATGACATCCAGCACCTGTTTACTGAGGGTTGCTGGTGATGAGTTCAAGGGATGAGCTATGCTGCTAGGTTCAGGGTTTGTAGCAGAGGGTGCAAAATCTGGCTCTCCTGCTGGGACAGCAGGGAGGGGGTCTGAGGCAGGTGCCATGGTGGCAGTACTGTCAGACTGCACAAAAGTGGGTACCAGTGCTGGCGTGGCCAGTTTGGTGCAATCAGGATTGTCCTTGGCTTGTCCTGTCTTATCTTTAGTAGAACCTTCGAGAGAAGGGGCAGAGGGGGAAAGGCATAGATTGAGAGGTTTTCCCATGTAAAGGACAGAGCATCCACTTTCCATGCTTGGCTGTGGAGAGTTCTGGTGCAATATTTGCTCAACTGATAGTTCTGAGGGGAAGCAAAGAGGTCCACCTCTGGTGCCCCCTACTTGTGGATCAGAACTTGAATGATTTGGGTTCAGTTTCCACTCGTGTGGGTCCATTAGATTTCTGCTCAAGTCATCTGCCAGTGAATTTACTTTGCTTGGCAGGAACTGGCCTTGCAGGTGCACTTGATTGCTCAAGGCTGTGTTCGACAGAGCCATGGCTAACCTGCAGAGTGGGTAGGAATGGGTTCCCCCCTGCTTGTTTATGTATCACATAACTGTGGTGTTGTCTGTCTTTATCAATAGCTGTCCTGGAAGAATAAGGCATGTGAAGGCTGTCAATGATATGCAGGTGCATTTGCTATGGGCTCAATTTGCCTTGAATACATTGTCTTGCCACGTGAGCCCCCCATGCATAGTCTGATGCTTCTGTTGTTAGGGTTTGGGCGGCAGGGGGTTGAGTGAAAGGGAGTCCTTTGTTGCAGTAGCAGGCCTCTGCCCACCAAAGGAACTCTGCCCTTAGGCATGGAATGATAGGAATCATTGTTTCCAGGTCCTGAGAATGCTGACACCAGAGACTTTTTAAGTACCACTGAACTTTCCTCATATGCAGTCTTGCATATGGAATTAGTAGAATGCAAGAGGCCATGAACCCTAGGGCTTGCAGTATTTTTCTTGCAGACAGCTGGGCTTTGGTGGCCAGTAGACTGAAGTAGTTTGTCAAATAAATTTGTTTTTCTGGAGTGAGGAATGCCATCTGGGAAGTTGTGTTCAAGCTTGCTCCCAGGAATGCAATCTGTTGGCTGGGTACCTGATGTGATTTATTTTCATTTACTGTTTACCCCAGTGAAGTTAGAAGTCTCTTTACAGATGTCAGTTGCTGGAGAAGCAATTCCTGACTGTCCGCCTGAATCAGGCAATCGTCCAAGTATGGGTAAATTTGAATTTTTCTCTGCCTGCAATATACAATGGCTGGAGCTAGGCATTTTGTGAACACCCTGGGCGCAGTAGATAAGCCAAAGGGAAGTGCAGAGAACTGACAGTGCATACAGCCTGCTCTGAAATGTAGTATTTCCTGCAAGATTCCCTTATGGGGATGTGCAGATAAGCTTCTTTTAAGTCTAGGGTGGCTAGCCAGGAGTCCTTGGCTAGCATAGGAAGCAGCTGTTGAAGAGTAAGCATTTTGATCCTTGGAACCACCAGGAAGGTGTTGAGAATAGACAGATCCAGGATAGGGCGCCAAGAGTTTTCCTTTCTAGGTAGCAAAAACAGTCTTGAGTAAAAACCTTGTCCCCTTTGCTCTGCTGGGACAGGTTGAATAGCCTTGATACTGAGAAGAGAAAGTACTTGCTTTTGGGCCTCTGCCCACTTGGGGTTGGCAGTGAGTGGAAGTAGAATCTGTATCCCTGGGATACAATGTTCAAGACCCATCTGTCTTTGGTGATGTACTCCCAGTTTTCTGCATGCAGGGCAAGTTTTCCTCCTAAGGGTGCAAGTACTTGGGGAAGGCTTGGAAGAGTTAAGGATAAGTCACTGTGAGATTTTACCATAGGATGGTGGCTTACTACTCCCTGTTTTAGAGGTGGGAGCACTACATTGCTTAGATGTGTGCATACCCTGAGACTGTAATCTTGGTAGTCTACTGTTCTTGGGTTTGGACTAAGAAGGTCTGGGAGGGACTGGAAAGGACCACTTTTTAGAAGGCCAATGCCTTCTGAATCTAGGTGGCTGTACCTATAGGAAATCTTTTAACAGTTTGCTTAGATTTAGCTTTTTCCTCCATCTTTTTGAGGACTTCTGCTTTATTGCCAAACAGTCATTCTTGATTTAATGGTGCATCTACTAATTTTGCTTTGACATGGTCTGGCAAGATTTGTTCCTTAAGCCAAGCATGCCTTCTAACAACAGACCCAGTGACAGCAGCCCTGCAAGATGCTTCTAAGGCATCAAAACCACATTGCAAAGTATGTTTTCCAACTTGGTTAGCAGAATGCATTAACTCTTGTAAATCTTTATTTTCTACACAATCAGGAATCAACATCATTTTCTGTTTAATTAGCTCCATAATATATTGCTGATACTTTAACATATGAAACTGGCAATTTAAAGCCCTGATGGCAAGAGTAGCATAGGTGTATACCTTCTTACCCCATCTGTCTAAAGCCCTAGAGTCCCTGTCCGAAGGGGTAGGGTTTTTGTCCGAAGGGGTAGGGTTTTTGGCTGTAGTAGCCTTAATGCCTTTATGTCCCTGGGAAATGGTCTCTGAATTCGCAGTAGGATTCTTAAAGAGGAACTTGTGGGAGTCAGGTACTCTGTAGTACCTGTCAGGTTTCCTGGGAGTTGGAGGTAAAGTATCAGGGGTAAGGCTGTATTCTAAGAAGACAACATCTACAATTTCCAGAACAGAAGGGATAGATAGAGGCCTGTGCTGAGGCAAGTTTAAAAATTCCTTGAGTCTCTTTTTGGACTTTGGGTAGTCCTGGCACTCCCTGCGGAAATGCTCTCTAAGGGTACATGCAGGGTTTCACCAAAGGAAAAATCTTCTGGTGGGGAAGCAGAGGGAATGGAATCCTCTGCATCAGAATTCTTATAGGTAGATAAGGGTATGTCCTGGTGATCAGAAGGATCAGAGTCAACAGGCTCATGATCTGAAGAATCGGAAGTAAAATCAGTTCTTGGTCTTTTTGAGGGGGAAGGCTGGCTTCCCCTAATTAAAGTAATAAGATCTTCAGCCATTCTAAGCATTTGTTTCTGAGGCAAGTTGGCCAGAGAATGCGCTTTGGTCATCAGTTTCCTAGGCATAGAGCAAACTCTGAGCCTGAGAACTTCGGTATTTTTGGCTTGAAACAAAGTTGTCTGTTTAATATGAAAATCAGAAGGCCTGAATACACCCTCAGAAGCCGGTGCCTGCACAGTGGCTCCGGACCCATCCAAGGTAGAGACATCCATAGGTTCCATATTCGAAGAAGCATCTCGCAGCATACTGGACTCCAAATGGGTCTCAGTAGAGGTCTGTGAATCTGTAGAAGCGGGTATTCATGGGCTGTGAAAGCACCTCACTGATTACTGATGGACTGGCAACTAGCTTAACGGAAGCGTCGTCGGCAGTTTTGGACCAATGCGGTCTGTCTCTCTCTTTATCCTTACATTTTTTTCTGAAGATCAGCAGTCGGAAGGCTTATCGAAACCATTTTGGAATACAGAGAATGAGAGCAAAAGAATTTAGCGACAAAAATAGCCCGACGATGAACCGAGAGCGAGGAACGTCGTGGTCTGGGCCTAAACAGGTGATGGAGTAATAATGAAAATCTCTGTGAGGTATTTGCCTTCCACAGCCAAGACAGTTATTAACTTTTTCTGACATCGGTTAGAGCAAGAAAAAAGGATCCCCAACGGGATACTTATCTTTTAGAAGACTTCAGGTCTGAAACGCGAAAAACGAAAATTTCAGGAGGCGGACGACCGGCACTTGCAAACTGCTTCTGCTTCGGACACTGCACGGCAAGAAAAGCTAATGTAATGGCGTCGGCTGCATGTTTTACACCCCTGACGTCATGGAAGAAGCAATAGCATCCGACGCAGAAATCCCAAGACTCTGGTATTCAGGCCGACTGAGGGCTACCTGCAGGCAGATAACCCAAATGTGATGACTGCAACAGTGAAACACGAAAAACATCAGAGATGAAGGGAGCAGGGCTATAAGGTGTGGATGGGGAAGCATTACAAAGATACCCAGCCTGGCCCTTCATGTTTCCATACAAAAGATAGGATAGAAGGAGGAGAAAAGTACAGTTTTGTACCTACCATAAATGTAGATGTTCGAGTGTTTACCCTGCTGCAGTCATCACACTTGGGTTATCCTGCCGTCAGGCGGTCCCCGCAGTCGGCCCGAATTCCAAAGTCTTGGTCCGGCGTCGGTTGCTGTCGCTTCTTCCCTGACGTCAGTGCGCCAGGGGTATATAAGAGGCATCCAATGCCATTTTCTTCAGTTTTTCTTGCCCCAGATGTCAGGTACCCCCAAAAGGTATGCAATATATATATATATATATATATATATATATATATATATATATATATATATATATATATATATTTATATATATTTATATATATATGCATATGACTATATAAAAATAAAACAAAACCCTTAGGTACAAGCAAATACACCACATAGGTAGTATAGGATAAAGTGGTAGATATAAGTTCAGCTAGTTCAGAGGGGATGGAGGGAGGGTAACCTGGACTGCAGCAGGGTGAACACTCGAACATCTACATTTATGGTAGGTACAAAACTGTACTATGTTCATCGTGTTACCCTGCTGCAGTCATCACACTTGGGTTGAATCCCAAAGCTCAGGAGGGAAGGTGGAGTCAAACAGGGTTAGAAGAAGCTAGTAGGCCCTGCAAAACTGCAGTGGCAAAACCAGCTCTAGTCTTAGAGTAAAGAGGAAAGTGAAAGTGTTTGGTGAAGGTGTGCACTGAACTCCAAGTAGCAGCTTCTAGAATATCCTTGGTTGGCACTCCCCTGAGAAAGGCTGCTGATGTAGCTGTAGCCCTGGTAGAGTGGGACCTAATGTTAGCAGGTACTGGTTTCCCATGATGTGTGTAGCAGAAACTTATGCAATGTCCTATCCATTTAGAAATGGTCTGTTTTGAGATAGCTTTTCCTTGTGATCCTGTGGCATAGGCTACAAAGAGCTGGTCAGTTTTTCTGAAAGCCTTAGTTTTACCCAAGTAGTAACGTAATTGCCTGTGAATGTCCAAAGAGTGCAGGAGTCTTTCTCCTTTGTTCTGGGGATTTGGGAAGAAGGTGGGCAAGTGATTGGTTTGGTTTAGGGCCACACTGGATACCACCTTTAGCATAAAGGAAGGATTAGTTCATAGAGAAACTCTGCCTTGATGAAAAAGGAGGAAAGGTTCCACTGCCATTAGTGCCTGTAACTCTTCTGGCTGAGGTTATTGCTAGTAGTAGGGCAGTTTTCCATGAAAGAAATTTTAAATCAGTTGAAAAAGCTGGTTCAAAGGGTGGCAGTGTAAACTTTTCCAGGAAAAAGTTGAGATCCCAAGTAGGTGTTCTAGCTCTCCTTGGCGGTCTTAAGTTCTTAGTCCCTCTGAGGTACTGTCTTAGGAGTGGATGTGAAAATAAAGGAGGATCAGTGTTGTAATGAGCTGAAATTGCTGAGGCGTGGATCTTAATAGATGAAAAGGAAAGCCCTTTGTGTAACATCTCAGTTAAATATTGTAGAATCTGAGGAATGTTCGGCTCCAGGGGATTTAGGCCTTTAGCCTGGTTCCAGGCACAAAATCTTTTCCATTTGTCTGAATAGGTTTTCCTGGTGCTGGGCCTCCTGGCCTCCAGAATAACATCCATAACAACTTTGGATAAAGGTGTTGGCTGGTTGTTTAGGTAATTTGCCATGCAGCCAGGTTTAGTCTTGAGCTGGCTGTGTAGAATCAGTCTGTCTCACTGGGTGAGCAGGTGAGGTATTTGTGGCAAAATTCATGGTGGGCCCTGGGCCATGTTCCTTAGAATTGGATACCAATGTTGGCGTGGCCAGTCTGGTGCAACGAGAATCATTTGTGGCCTCTCTAATCTGACTTTCAGCAGTACCTTTGCTAGAAGAGGCAGTGGAGGGAAGGCATATACTGTTAATGTTTTCCAACTGAATGAGAGGGCATCCACTTTCCAAGCTAGTGGATGGAAGGTCCTTGTGCAAAATTTTTGAAGTTGGTGGTTGTGGTGGCTTGCAAACAGATCTATGTCTGGGCGTCCCCATTTTTGAGCTATCATTGCAAATACTTGTGGATCTAGTTTCCATTCGTGTGGATCCATGATGTTTCTGCTTAGGTTGTCTGCCAATGTGTTTTTCTTTCCTGGCAGGAATAGTGTTTGTAATTGAACCTGGTAAGACAGTGCAGTGTTCCACAAGATCATAGCTTGCCTGCATAGAGGGTAGGAATGTGTGCCCCCTTTGCTTCTTTATGTACCACATAACTGTGATGTTGTCTGTCCTTATTAGTAGTTGTCCTGGGTGTAGAAGGTCCTTGAAAGCTGTTAGGGCATTCTGCACTGCTAGCATTTCTTTTTGATTGATATGCAGGTGTCTCTGATCTGTAGTTCATTTGCCCTGAATGCACTGTCCTGCCATGTGTGCTCCCCAGGCATAGTCCAATGCATCTGTTGTCATAGTTTGCCTGGCTGTGGGTAAGGTGAAAGGCTGACCCTTGTTGAGGTGACATGCCTGTGCCCACCATAGAAACTCCTGTTGAAGGCAGGGAATGAATGGAATCATTGTTACCAAGCTGTGGCTGTGCTGAGTCCATACACTTTTCAGGTACCATTGTAATTTCCTCATATGCAGTTTTGCAAATGGTATTAGTAGTATGCAAGATGCCATGAATCCCAAGGCCTGCAGAATTTTTCTTGCAGGGAGTTGTGTCTTTGTTGCCATTTTGAAATATTGAAATGGCTGTCGTTTGTCTGGCGTGAGATAAGCCATCTGTGCCGTTGTATTCAAGCTGGCACCCAGCAATATTATGTTTTGTGAGGGCACTAGTTTTGATTTCTTTTCGTTTACTGTGTACCCTAGGCAACTTAGAAGGTGTTTGGCAAATGCCAGATGCTGTAAAAGAAGGTCCTTGCTTTCTGCTTGAATAAGACAGTCATCCAGGTATGGGTATATTTGAATTCCTCTTTGTCTGCAGTATGCAATTACTGGTGCCAGGCATTTTGTGAAGACCCTGGGCGCAGTAGATAAGCCAAAGGGCAGTGCAGAGAATTGATAATGCGTTGAACCTGCAATGAAGCGGAGATATCTTTTGCAATTTTGTCTGATAGGGACCATGCAGGTATGCCTCCTTGAGGTCCAAAGTGACTAGCCAAGCATTCTTGCCCAGCATGGGAAGAAGCTGCTGTAGTGTTAGCATCTTGAATTTTTGGTACTTGCAGATAGGTGTTCAGAATTGAAAGATCTGCTTTGTCCTTTCTTGGAACTAGGAAGAGTCTTGAGTAAAATCCTTGTCCTTGCTCCAGTGTAGGTACCTGCTGAATGGCTCTCATGTTCATGAGAGCTGTAATTTGTTTTTGTGCCTCTGCCCATTGATTTGGTGGCAGGTTTGGCATTCCTTTGATCCTTGGTAAGGTATGAAAGTGGAATCTGTATCCTTGAGAGACAATGTTTAGAACCCATTTGTCTTTTGTGATGATGCTCCAGTTGTCTGCAAAAAATGCTAGCTTTCATCCCAAGGGTGTTGTCAGGAGAGATTTGCTTGGTAGTTTGAGGATAGAGTCATTGTGTCTGCCTTCTGCTAGCTTGGGGCCTGTCTTCTCCTCCTTTCTGGGTAGCAGTACCCCATTGGCGAGGTTTGTAAGGGCCCTGTGGCTGACCTCTGTCCCTTGGGCGTCTGTATTTGCCCCTCTGTGATCTGTCTGAAGCTGGAAAAGACCAATTTTTTGTTGGCCAATATCTGCTGAAGCGAGGGGGCTGTACCTGCAAGAAATCCTTGACCGTTTGCATAGATTTAGCCTTATCCTCCCTTTTCTTTAAAACCTCTTCTGCTTTGACACCAAATAATACATCCTGTTGTAAAGGTGCATCTAATAATTTTGCTTTAACATGGTCAGGGAGGGTTTGCTCTTTTAACCAAGCACGTCTACGAATGACAGAGCCAGTAACAGCTGCTCTACAGGAAGCTTCCAGTGAATCAAATCCGCATTGTAAAGTATGCTTGCCCACCTGTTCAGCTGCATGCAACAGATCCTGCATTTCCTTGAATTCAGGCTGTTCTGAATGTGTGCTCATTTTTTGTTTTAACTGAGACATCAGGAATTTTTGATATTTCAACATGTGTATATTTTCTTTCCCCATCTATCTAGGGCTCTGGAATCTCTTTCAGAGGGCACAGGATTTTTAGCCATAGAAGCTTTTGCTCCCTTAGGACCCTAGGATATGGTTTCTGGGTCAGCTACACGGCTTTTATAAAGGAATTTGTGAGAGTCAGGTACTCTGTAGTATCTGTCTGGTTTGGCTGGAGCAGGAGGTAGAGAGTCTGGATTTAAACTGGACTCCAAGTAGACATCATCCACAATATCTAAAACAGGAGGGATAGCAAGAGGTCTGTGCTGGGGTAATAAAAAGGAACTCTCGGAGCCTTTTCTTAGAATCTGAGTAATCCTGGCCTTCCCAGTGGAAATGTTCCCTCATGGTATGTAATGTTTCCCCAAAGGAGTAGTCTTCAGGGGGAGATGCTGAGGGAATAGTATTCAGCATCAGAATCCTCATAAGGTGGAAAAGTGTAATCCTGTTCCTCAGAAGAATCTGAGGAGAGAGAAACCTGGTCAGAGGATGCGTAATCCTCCTCTTGTCTTGGTCTTTTATATCAGGAGGGCGATGGGAACCCCTGATAAGGGTAATTAAATCTTCAGACATCTTAAGCAGCTGTTTCTTAGGCATGGGGCCTTGACCTGTAGACTGAAGAACAGTTTTCTTAGGTTTTAAAGGAGTTTTAAGCTTAGCATAAGAATTAATGGTGAGTGTAGTTGGTCTGAAGACACCTTCTGCAACCAAAGGTGTTTCCTCTGCACCGGTGTCTAATTCTGCTCCAGTGTCGGTAGATGGCTGCGTCGGCCTAGTAGACTCCGCTTGGGAGTCGGCAGCTGTCTGGGGTTCCAGCTCTGCGGTCGTCAGGGGCTGAATAGGGACCTCACTGAAAACCGGAGAACCGGCGACAGGCCCAGCTGAGGCCTCAGGGTCTGGCTTATTCCTAGGCTGCCTGTCCTTATCCTTGCGTTTTTTATGAATTGCAGTCGTCGGCTGCTACGACGGCATGATATAATTAAATTTCCTATCAAAGTAATGCCGTGCAAAGTCAAAACGGCATTTGATAGTGCGTTTATTAAACCTAGCGCAAAACCGACAACCTGTGACGTCGTGGTCTGGCCTAGGCAAGGAATACAATAGGAATGGAAGTCCTTATGAGGTATTTGCTTCCCACAAGAAATGCAATTGTTAACTTTTTCTGACATCGGACTGAGGTAAGAAAATGTTCCCCAACGGGGTACTTAGCTTTATTGAAGACTTCGGACTGAAATTCAAATCGAAAATCTCAGGTGTAGGCCGACCGGCACTTGCGAACTGCTTCTGCTTCGGGCACCGCGCGGCAAGAAAGACGGAAGAAAATGGCATCGGATGCCTCTTATATACCCCTGGCGCACTGACGTCAGGGAAGAAGTGACAGCAACCGACGCCGGACCTAGACTTTGGAATTCGGGCCGACTGCGGGACCGCCTGATGGCAGGATATCCCAAGTGTGATGACTGCAGCAGGGTAACACGATGAACATCAAGACTGCAACAGTGATCATTTTAAAGCATCTACTATTATGGTAAGCTGCTTCACACAACTGCACTATATCTTCAATCACTGCAGCAGTCATAACTTATAGGGAATATTCTCACTCCTGGCCCAGTCCAGGTTGGGTGACTATCATGACGAGGATTAGATGATTACCTTCAGGGCATTTATTTAATTTTTAATTCAGTTTGATAACCAGGTAAATGAACTGATTGACAGAACTTTTTCAGCCACAATCCTAGCAACATGGTACAAAATAAACTGCAAATTATAACTATACCAAATAATACACAGAGTTGCACACAGTGCAGTAAAAGTAAGAGACAATGCACCTGTATGTTATTTATAATTACACATGCAAGTAAAAATATTATACAGTAGAGGCAAACCCAGTCCTTGCCACCGAGATCACACGCAAACTGTTGCATTTTGAGAAGGTGTGAACTGAGGACCAGGTTGGTTGCTTCTAAACCGGTAGCAGCAGTTCCCCCTGTGGAATGAGTGGTTACTTTTTCTTGCTGTGCCTTGCCATCAGTCTTACAGTAGAAGTTAAAGCAGTCTGATAGCCAGTTAGAAATTGTTTGTCACTGGTAATAATTTGTTTTCTGCAACTGAGACAAACAGCTGCTTTGATTTTTAGAAAGAAGATTTAGTAGTGTCCCAAGTAGCATCTCAATGTCTATGCACATCCATTATTCTGCAACTGAAGCATCCTCATGTGCAGTTCAGCTAGTTGCACTTTAGAGTAGAGTGGATGCCAAATACCCCAGAATTGTCAGAAAAGTACAGCTGTACAAGTAAAGTTATTGTAACAGCTGACGCTTAAATAAAGCACATTTGCATTAGCCTAAGCTATTGTGGTTACATCCTGTCAAAGATATGACCAATCTGCCCACCTTTTCAAAGTTTGACTGTGCCTTCCACATGCTCTAAATGCCAGAAGCTCAAGCAGAGTACCATATAGACGGCAAAGCTTTACTGCCTCAAGAAGTGAAACAATAGCTGTGAAAGGAAAGATGGTAGGAAAAATAAAAAGCAAGAGTAACGCACATTTATTTATATATTGAGAGGGAGAGAAGGTTGGATGATGTAGGGATAGTGAATCATGAAGTACAATGGATTAGCAAGGAGGAAGTAAGGATAGCTATGAACAGAATGAAGAATGGAAAGGCTGTTGGCCAAGATGACATACCTGTGGAAGCATGGAGGTGTTTAAGTGAAATGGCAGTGGAGTTTTTAACCAGATTCTTTAATGAAATCTTAGAAAGTGAGAGGATGCCTGAGGAATGGAGAAAAAGTGTTTTGGTACCGATTTTTAAGAATAAGGGTGATGTGCAGAGCTGTAGTAACTACAGAGGGATTAAATTGATCAGTCACAGCATGAAGTTATGGGAAAAAGTAGTGGAAGCTAGGTTAAGAAGGGACGTGATGATTAGTGATCAGCAGTACGGTTTCATGCCGGAAAAGAGCACTACAGATGCGATGTTTGCTCTGAGAGTGTTGATGGAGAAGTACAGAGAAGGTCAGAAGGAGTTGCATTGTGTTTTTGTAGACTTAGAGAAAGCATATGACAGGGTGCCTAGAGAGGAGTTGTGGTATTGTATGAGGAAGACAGGACTGTCAGAGAAGTATGTAAGAGTGGTACAGGATATGTACGAGGGTAGTGTGACAACGGTGAGGTCTGCGGTGGGAGTGACGGATGCGTTTAAGGTGGAGGTGGGGTCACATCAAGGATCAGCTCTGAGCCCTTTCTTATTTGCAATGGTGATGGACAGGTTGACAGACGAGATCAGACAGGAGTCCCCGTGGACTATGATGTTTGCAGATGACATTGTGATCTGTAGTGAGAGTAGGGAACAGGTGGAGGAGACCCTGGAGAGATGGAGATATGATCTAGAGAGAAGAGGAATGAAGGTCAGCAGGACTAAGACAGAATATATGTGTGTGAATGAGAGGGAGGATAGAGGAATGGTGAGGATGCAAGGAGTAGAAGTGGCGAAGGTGGATGAGTTTAAATACTTAGGGTCAATAGTTCAGAGTAACGGTGAGTGTGGAAGAGAGGTGAAGAAGAGAGTACAGGCAGGATGGAGTGGGTGGAGAAGAGTGTCAGGAGTGATTTGTGACAGACGAGTACCTGTAAAAGTGAAAGGGAAGGTCTACAAGAGGGTAGCGAGACCAGCTACATTACATGGGTTGGAGACAGTAGCACTGACAAAAAGGCAGGAGTCTGAGCTGGATGTGGCAGAGTTAAAGATGTTAAGATTTGCACTGGGTATGACGAGGTTGGACAGGATTAGGAATAAGTATATTAGAGGGTCAGCCCAGGTTGGAAGGTTTGGAGACAAAGCCAGAGAGGCTAGATTACATTGGTTTGGACATGTGCTGAGGAGGGATGCTGACTATATTGGGAAAAAGATGCTAAGGATGAAGCTACCAGGTAACAGGAAAAGAGGAAGGCCAAAGATAAGGTTTATGGATGTGGTGAGAGAGGGCATGCAGGTGGTTGGTGTGACAGAGCAAGATGCAGAGGACAGGAAGAAATGGAAACAGGTGATCTACTGTGGCGACCCCTAACGGGAACAGCAGAAAGAAGATGATATATATATATGTATACATAATATATATATATATATATATATATATATATATATATATATATATATATATAACTATTGGAGCAGAGTCAAAATATGGCACAAATGGTGGAGCAAGTGCAGGTGACTTCAGCTAGGCTGAGTTATGAATCAAACAGCCACAGTGACAACAGTCAACATTCCATTGGAAGTTTTTCCACCTCTGGTACATCTTCTGATAAAAACACCAAGACTATGGTTCACAATTTATTGGTTCAGGATCCTAATTTGTTGCAGAACATCCTGCAAGTTCCTGAAGTCAATCCATTTTCTAGTGCATGCCAAATTAGTTTCCTTTGTTTAACAACACTAGGCTTGAAATGATTAAGATCTTAATCAAGCATAAATCCAATTTAATACGTAATGAAGATCAGATTCTTAATGAACAAGCTGTTAAACATCCTAGCTTTTATCATTTCTGTTTGTTGCATGGAGATATTCTGAACAAAGTTGATCGGAATGTTGCAGTTCTTAAGTGTTAAGACAAGAAACTTAATTGTGATGGTCAACTATATTTTTTGAATGAGGCTTATCCAATTTCTAAAGCAGATCTTAAGCCTTTGGACAATTATTCTCTTTCATCAGGTAAAGTTTCCGCAGGGGCCATTGTTTCTCAATTGGATGATTTTTCAGGAGCATGGCTGGACCATGAGAACAGTTCTCATGTATAGATGTCTGCTAGTAACATCAACTCCAACAATACGAATGAAAACATTGGCAATTGTTCCATTAATAATTCTGAACCAGTTATTAACCACTGTGAAACTACTATTTCCTCTTATTTTCAAGCAGGAAATTTTACACTGAACCAACCCATGTTGAGTCTTCCCAAGAACAACAGACCCAAGAAGAAAAGAGGGGGAAGGGGAAAAGGAAAATAGATGACTGTCCGATATTTAATTTGACTGATTATTTATTTAGTACTGATGAATTTAATGTCCTTTCGAAAGGTTTTTCTTTCATTCCAAGTATGTGAGCTAATTATAAAAAAGTACAGTTGTGTACCTACCATAAATGTAGATGTTCGAGTGTATTCACTGTTGCAGTCATTACACTTGGGTTATCCTGCTGGCAGGCTACCCGCATTCGGCCTGAATTCCAAAGTCCTGGTCCAACGTCGGTTGCTGTCGCCTCTTCCATGATGTCAGTGCACCAGGGGTATAAAAGATGCAGCCGACGCCACTTTGTTCAGTTTTTCTTGCCCCAGATGTCAGGTGCCCCCAAAAGGGTAGGCTAAAAAATTCTGATTATAAAAAAGAAAGCATGCACATAACCTTCATCTACAAGCAAATACACCACATAGGTTGTATAGAATAGAGAAGTACAGATAAGTCCCAGCAATGAAACGGGGATGGTGGGAGGGTAACTTGGACTGCAACAGTGAATACACTCAAACATCTACATTTATGGTAGGTACACAACTGTACTATGTTCATCGTGTTTCACTGTTGCAGTCATTACACTTGGGTTGAATCCCAAAGCTGAGGTTGGGTGGCTGTGCCTAAATAGAATTAGGAGTGGCTATGAGGCCCTGCAGAACTGCAGTGGCAAAGCCTGCTCTGGATTTAGAGTAAAGAGGTAGGTGGTAGTGCTTTGTAAAAGTGTGCACTGAAGTCCAGGTTGCAGCCTCCAAAATGTCCTTGGTTGGTACTCCTCTAAGGAAGGCTGCTGAAGTGGCTGCTGCGCTGGTAGAATGTGGCCTAATGCCTTTAGGCACTGATTTGCCATGTTGTGAATAGCAGAAACGAATGCAGTGGCCTATCCATTTTGAAATAGTCTGCTTTGAAATAGCTTTTCCTTGCGATCCTGCAGCATATGCCACTAAGAGTTGCTCAGTCTTTCTGAAAGCTTTAGTTTTGTCCAAGTAAAAGCGTAGCTGTCTTGTGTATGTCCAAAGAATGCAGAAGTCTCTCCCCCTTATTCTGCGGGTTTGGATAAAAGGTAGGCAAATGTATGGTTTGGTTAAGAGCCACACTGGACACTACCTTAGGCATAAATGTTGGGTTTGTCCTGAGAGAGACCCTGTCCGGATGGAAAATAATAAAAGGTTCCACAGCCATTAGTGCCTGTAACTCTGAGACTCTTTTTGCTGAAGTTATTGCTAGGAGAAGAGCTGTTTTCCATGATAAGTATTTTTATCTCAGCTGTATTGGCTGGCTCAAAAGGAGGCAGTGTGAGTTTTTTCCAAGACAAAATTGAGGTTCCATGCAGGTATTGGAGCTCTCCTTGGAGGTCTTATGTTTTTGGCCCCTCTGAGATACTGCCTTAGCAGTGGATGAGAAAAAATAGGTGGATCCCTATTGTAATGAGCTGAAATGGCAGAGGCATGGATCTTAACTGATGAGAAGGATAGGCCTTCGTCCAGCATCTCAGTTAGATATTGTAAAATCTGAGGAATATTTGGTACAAGAGTGTCAATTCCTTGTGCCTGGTTCCAAGCACAGAATCTCTTCCATTTTTCTGCATACGATTTTCTGGTGCTGGGCCTCCTGGCCTCCAAAATAACATCCATAACTGCTTTAGAGAGAGGTGTGTTCTGAATGGTCACATTATCCGCCATGCAGCCAGATTTAGGGTTCTGAGTTGGGTGTGCAGGATCTGATTGTTTTGTTGGGTCAGCAAATTAGTTATTTGAGATGATGTCCAGGCTGGGCCTTGAGACAACTCTTTAGGATTGGGTACCAGTGCTGGCGTGGCCAGTCTGGGGCAATCAGGATCATTTTTGCCTCGTCTTGTCTGACCTTTAGGAGTATCTTGTGGAGGAGAGGCAGAGGAGGGAAGGCATATACTGTAAGGGCTTTCCAGCTGAATGAAAGGGAGTCCACTTTCCATGCTTGTTTGTGATAAATCCGAGTGCAGAATCTCTGTAGCTGGCAGCTGTGAGGAGAGGCAAATAGATCTATGTCTGGGCATCCCCATTTCCCTGTTATCATGCTGAAGATCTGTGGATCTAGTTTCCACTCATGAGGATCCATGAGATTTCTGCTTAGATCGTCTGCCAAAGTATTTGTCTTTCCTGGCAGGAATTGTGCTTGCAGGTGTACTTGATAAGTCAATGCTGTGTTCCACAAAGTCATGGCTTGTCTGCAGAGGGGGTAGGAATGTGTGCCTCCATGCTTGTTTATGTACCACATGACTGTAGTATTGTCCGCCTTTATCAGCGGTTGTTCCTGGATGAAGTAGGTCCTTGAAGGCTGTCAGGGCATTCTGTACAGCTAGCATCTCTTTTTGATTGATATGAAGGTGCATTTGGCTTGGAGGCCATGTGCCCTGAATACATTTTCCTGCCATGTCCCCCCCCCCAGGCATAATCTGATGCATCTGTTGTTAGTATCTGCCTGGCTGTGGGTAAAGTGAATGGCTGTCCCTTGTTGCAGTGACAGGCCTGTGCCCACCATCGAAACTCCTGTTGCAGGCAAGGAATGAGAGTAATGTTTCCAGGCTGTGGCAATGTTGAGTCCAAACACTTTTTAGATACTGTTGTAGTTTTCTCATATGCAGTCTTGCATATGGAATTAGTAGAATGCAGGATGCCATGTAGCCCAGAGCCTGCAGATTTTTTCTTGCAGATAACTGGGTCTTTGTTGCTTGCTTTCGAAGTAAGAAGTCAGCTGTCTTTGTCTGGCATGAGATAAGCCATCTGGGCAGTTGTATTTAAGCTTGCACCCAGGAATATTATCTCTTGAGAGGGTACTAGTTTTGATTTCTTTTTGTTTACTGTGTACCGTAGGCAAATTAGTAATCTTTTTACAAATGCCAGATGCTTTAGTAGAATGTCTTTGGTCTCTGCTTGAATAAGGCAGTCGTCCAAGTAGGGATATATTTGAATTCCTCTTTGTCTGCAAAATGCAATTACTGGTGCCAGGCATTTTGTGAAGACCCTGGGCGCAGTATATAAGCCAAAGGGCAGTGCAGAGAATTGGTAGTGCATTGAGCCAGCTATGAATCTGAGGTATCTTCTGCAAGACTGTCTGATTGGGACATGCAGGTATGCCTCTTTGAGGTCCAAAGTTACAAGCCAAGCCTTCTTGCCCAGCATGGGCAGAAGCTGCTGCAGAGTCAACATTTTGAATTTTGGAATGTCCAGAAAAGTGTTTAGGATAGACAGGTTCAGAATTGGTCTCCAGGCTTTGTCCTTTCTTGGTACTAAGAAAAGTCTTGAGTAAAATCCTTGTCCCTGCTCTTGTTGAGGCACTGGCTGTATAGCCCTCATGTCCATGAGAGACGAAACTTGTTTTTGTGCCTCTGCCCATTGATTGTGTGGCAGGTCTGGCATATCTTTTGCCTTTGGAAGGGTGTGAAAGTGGAACCTGTAGCCCTGAGAGACTATATTTAAGACCCATTTGTCCTGAGTGATCATGTGCCAATTTTGTGAAAAAAGTGCTAGCTTTCCCTCTAAGGGTGCTGCCAAAAGATAAGTGCTTGGCATTGGCAGAGGGAAGTCATTGGGACTGTTTCCTATAAGGCTGTGATTTGTCTTCTCCGCTTTTGGAGGTAGAAGCACCCCATTGTTTGGGCCTGTATGAGCCCTGAGGCTGTAGTCTGCCTCTAGGGCGTCTGTATCTGCCTCTTTGTGGCCTGTCTGACACTGGAAGGGACCAATTCTTAGAAGGCCAGTTCCTGCTAAATCTGGGTGGCTGTACCATTTAGCTTTATCCTCCATTTTCTTCAACACCTCTTCTGCCTTAACACCAAACAAAGTATCATGCTGTAACGGAGCATCCAATAATTTTGCTTTAACATGATCAGGCAGATTCTGTTCCTTTAACCAAGCATGCCTTCTAATGACAGAACCTGTAACTGCGGCCCTGCAAGAGGCCTCCAGTGAATCAAAACCACATTGCAAAGTATGCTTTCCCACTTCTTCAGCTGCATGCAATAAATCCTGCATTTCCTTGTTCTCAGAACATTCAGAATTTGTCAACATTTTCTGCTTTAACAGTGACATTAAGTATTGCTGATATTTAAGCATATGAAACTGACAATTTAAAGCCCTTACAGCCAAGGTAGCAGAAGTGTAAACTTTTTTCCCCCATCTGCCCAGTGCTCTTGAATCCCTATCTGAGGGGACAGGGTTTTTTGCAGTAGAGGCCTTAACCCCTTTGGGACCCTGAGATATAGTTTCTGGGTCAGCAGCAAGGTTTTTGTATAAAAATTTATGAGAATCTGGAACCCTGTAGTATCTGTCTGACTTAACAGGTGCAGGAGGTAAAGAGTCAGGAGACAGTCCGGACTCTGAAAACACATCATCTACAATATCTAGAACAGGTGGAATAACAAGAGGTCTGTGCTGAGGTAGTAGAAGAAAGTCTCTGAGCCTTTTCTTAGATTCTGAGTAATCTTGGCTCTCCCAGTGGAAGTGCTCCCTCATGGTATGCAGGGTTTCCCCAAAGGAATACTTCTCAGGAGGAGACGCTGAAGGAATAGATTCTTCAGCATCAGAATCCTCATAGGGAGGAATAGAATATCCCTGTTCTGAAGAGGAGTCAGAGGAAATGGAAACCTGATCAAAGGAATCATATTCAGTGTCTTGCCTAGGCCTCTTATCAGGAGGGGGATGGGAACCCCTGATCAAAGTAATTAGGTCTTCGGCCATTTTGAGCATCTGTTTCTTAGGCATGGAAGTCTGTCCTGGAGAATGCTGTACATGTTTCCTTGTCTGTAAAGCTGTTTTAGTATTTGTCTTGGATGCTGAGGTTGGCTTGATATAAAGCTGTGTAGGTCTGAAAACACCCTCAGAAGCCGGTGCCTTCTCAGCGGCTCTGGACCCATCTGAGGGATTAGTTTCCGAAGAACCAATACCTTGAGTATCCAGAGGCCTAGTTGTCTCCACGTGGGAGTTGGAGGCGTCCTGTGGCTCTGAGGTAGCGGGTGTCAGGGGCTGCGAAAGCGCCTCACTGAGAACCGGCGACTGGCCTAGAAGAGGCTTCGTCGTCGGTTTTGGACCTCGGATGCCTGTCTTTTTCTTTATCCTTGCGCTTTTTATGAACTCCGGTCGTCGGCTGTTCCAACGGTATTATATAGTTAAACCTATGGCTAAGGTAATGAAATGCAAGATCGTACCGACGCTTAATAGGGCGGTGGTTAAATCTAGCACAAAAAGTACAGTTTTGTACCTACCATAAATGTAGATGTTCGAGGATCCACATTGCTGCAGTCCTAACTATTGGGTAGTCCGCTGTCCAGTCGGCCCGAATACCAAAGTATATGGCTGACGTCGGTCAGGGCGCATTAGACTGACGTCAGTACGTCAGGGTACTAATGCGCATGACCGACGTCATATCCTCAGTCTTTTCTTGCCCCAGATGTCAGAAGACCCTGAAAAGATAAGGCCAAAAGCCAAAAATTCCCAACATACCTGCACCAAAATATATATATATACAATATATACAAAAACAGCAGAATATAACTTCACCTACACAACCACCCCTAAACACAGAGGGGAAGGAGGGAGGGTAAATTGGACTGCAGCAATGTGGATCCTCGAACATCTACATTTATGGTAGGTACAAAACTGTACTATGTTCTTCATTCCACATTGCTGCAGTCCTAACTATTGGGTAGAATCCCAAAGCAGAGGTAAGGGAGGCTGGCAAATCATAAGGAAGCAGGAACTGACAACATGCCTTGCAAAATAGCTGTGGCAAAACCAGCCCTAGACTTAGAGTAGAGAGGAAGGTGATAATGCTTAGAGAAAGTATGCACTGAACTCCAAGTAGCTGCCTCCAAAATATCCTTTGTTGCCACTCCCTTAGAAATGCTGTTGAAGTGGCAGTAGCCCTAGTGGAATGAGGCCTAATCCCAGCTGGAATCTCCTTGCCATGATGGGAATAACAAAATGCAATGCAACACCCAATCCACCTAGAAATAGTTTGTTTTGACACAAGCTTGCCCTTTGAACTCAAAGCAAAAGAAATAAACAACTGCTGAGACTGCCTAAAATCCTTAGTCCTGCTCAAATAATAACGCAATTGCCTGTGTACATCTAAAGTGTGCAAAATCTTTTCCCCTTTATTTTGGGGATCCGCATAAAAGGTAGGCAAATGAATAGTTTGGTTTAAAGCCACACTAGAAACCACCTTAGGCATAAAGGAAGGATTAGTACGTAAAGATACCCTATCCTTATGAAAAATCAAAAAAGGCTCCACTGCCATAAGGGCCTGCAACTCAGAAACCCTTCTTGCAGAAGTAATGGCCAACAAAAAAGCAGTCTTCCATGACAAGTATTTCAATTCAGCAGTAGCCGAGGCTCAAAAGGTTGTAGAGTAAGTTTCTCCAACACAAAATTGAGATCCCAAGCAGGAGTAGGAGCTCTACGTGGGGGTCTTATATTCTTTGCCCCTCTAAGAAATTGCTTGAACAAAGGATGCGAAAACAATGGTGGGTCACAATCATAGTGAGCTGAAATTGCTGCAGCATGAATCTTAAAGGAAGAGAAAGACAAACCTTTGTCCAGTAACTCAGTAAGATATTGAAGAGCCACACTCAAATTTGGCTCAGAAATCTCCAAATTGTTCGCTGCACTCCAAAATAAAAATCTCTTCCATTTTTCTGCGTACACTTTCCTTGTACTAGGTCTCCTGGCTTCCATAATCACATTTAAAACTTGTTGAGGAAGTTGAGACCTACTGTCTTTCAAAACAGAATATGCCAGGCTGTTAGATGAAGAGAGTGAAGCTTGACATTGAGCAGGTGACCGTCTCTTTGAGACAACAGGTGTGGAATCAAGGGTAAAGGCCATGGAGGCTTCCTTACCAGACTCCTCAGTAATGGGTACCAGTGCTGCCGAGGCCAATCTGGAGCTATTAAAATCATCCTTGGCTTGTCTTGTCTGACTTTTAGAAGCACCTTTGGAAGAAGAGGCAGAGGTGGGAACGCATACACATGAAGATTTTTCCAACTGAAAGAAAGAGCATCCACTCTCCAAGCTGTGTGATGAAACCTCTTTGTGCAAAACTTTGGCAGCTGGTGGTTTAGTGGAGAAGCGAACAGATCTATGTCTGGAGTTCCCCATGACACTGTCAATTTTTGAAATACATGAAGATCCAGTTTCCACTCGTGGGGATCCATGATTTGTCTGCTTAACACATCTGCTAAGGAGTTCTGTGCTCCCGGCAGAAACCTTGCCTGAAGAGTTAATTGCAAGCTGAGCGCAGTCTCACATAAAATCATTGCTTGCCTGCACAATGGGTAAGAATGTGTTCCCCCTTGTTTGTTGATGTACCACATGACAGTTGTGTTGTCTGTTAGAATCAACACCTGCCCTGGAAGAAGTAATTCCTTGAAAGCCATTAATGCAAACTGGACTGCTAACATCTCCTTCATGTTGATATGTAGATGCTGTAGTCTGGCAGGCCACTTGTCTTGTATCCACTTTCCATTTAGATGAGCTCCCCAAGCAATGTCTGAGGCATCTGTCGTTAGAATCTGACTCGCCTCTGGCCGGGTCACAGAGAGTCCCTTGTTTAGGTGACATTCCTGAGCCCAACACAAAATTCCTTTTGAATGCAAGGTATTATTTGAATGACAGTGTCCAAATCCTGGCAGTGCTGTGTCCATACATTTTGAGATACCATTGTAGCTTCCTCATATGCAGTTTGGCATTGGGAAGCACCAGAATACAAGATGCCATGAACCCTAAGGCTTGAAGGACTGTCCTTGCAGTCAGCCCGGACTGAAGAGATAGTTGATGGAAGTAACTGGAAAGATTCTTTTGTTTGTCCGGGGTTAAAAGGCCATCTGGGCTGCTGTATTCAGTCTCACACCCAGAAAGCACATGTCTTGAGAGGGTACTAGACTGGACTTTATTTCGTTCACAGAATACCCTAGGCATCTTAGCACTGCTATGACATATTCCAAATGCTGTAGAAGGTCTTCCTTTTCTTGAGCCAGAATCAGGCAGTCGTCCAAGTAAGGATAGATTTGAATTCCTTTTAGCCTGAAGTAAGCTATCACTGGAGCCAGAACCTTTGTGAATACTCTGGGCAGTAGATAAGCCAAAGGGCAATGCAGAGAACTGATAATGAGAATTTCCAGCTCGAAAACGCAGATACTTTCTGCAACTTAGTCTTATAGGCACATGAAGGTAAGCTTCCTTGAGATCTAAAGTTACCATCCAGTGATCTTTGCCCAGCAGAGGTAAAAGCTGTTGTAACGTCAACATTTTGAACTTGGGAATGTCCAGATAAGTGTTGAGGATAGATAAATCCAAAATTGGTCTCCACGTGTTCCCCTTCTTTGGTACTAGAAACAGGCGAGAATAAAATCCTAGGCCCCTTTCTGGCACAGGAACTGGCTGAATGGCCCCTATTTGGAGTAACAGAGAAATCTGCTTGTGAGCCTCTTGTCGTTGTAGAGGAGGAATGTCTGGCATGTCTTTGAAAAGAGGCAAGGTATGGAAATAAAACCTGTAACCGTTGTGAATAATATCCAGAACCCATCTGTCTTGGGTAATTAAATCCCAATTTTCTTTGAAAAGAGACAGCCTTCCTCCCAACGGTGCTGCCAGGCGAGAATGAACTGGCAGCTGAAAAGGCAGGTCATTGGGTCTGCTTACGAAGGACTGACCCCTGCCCTGACCAGAAGTCTGAGCAGGGGAACTCCCTGTCCTAGGCCTAAAAGAACCCTGAGCTCTGCCCCTACCACGCCTAGACCTACCCCTAGACTGGGAATCATAAGCAGGATAAGTCCATCCCTTAGTAGGCCAATTTCTACTAAACTTCGGAGGCTGCACCTGCAAAAAATCTTTAACAGTTTGCATAGACTTAGCCTTGTCCTCCATTTTCTTCAAAACTGCTTCCACAGGCGAACCAAACAACACATCAGACTGTAAAGGAGCATCCAAAATCCTTGTCTTAACATGCTCAGCTAAATTCTGATCTCTCAACCAGGCGTGCCTACGAAGAACAGAACCAGTGGCAGCCACCCTGGAGGAGGCCTGCACAGCATCAAAACCACACTGCAAGGAATGTTTACCCACCTGTTCAGACACATGAACTAAATCCTGCAACTCTTTACACTCAATACCTTCGCCAGAGCATCCACCTTAGATTTCAACTGTGAAAGAAGATAATTCTGATATTTTAACATGTGAAACTGACAATTCAACGCCTCATGGCTAAAGTGGAAGAAGTATACACTTTCTTTCCCCATCTATCCAAAGCCCTTGCCTCTTTATCAGGAGGGACAGGATTTTTAACAACTGAGGCCTTCACACCTTTAGGCCCCTGAGAGACAGTTTCGGGTCTGCCCTAGGACTCTTAAAAGATACTTATGAGCTTCAGGCACCCTATAATACCTATCCGGTTTAACTGGGGCAGGAGGCAAAGAATCAGGATTCAGGGAAGCCTCTGCAAACACATCTTCCACCACATTCAAGACAGGAGGTATAGCTAAAGGCCTATGCTGGGGTAAAAACAAGAATTCCCTAAGCCTTTTCCTGGAATCAGAGAAATCTTGACCTTCCCATTTAAAATGCTCCCTCATGGAATGCAGAGTCTCTGAAAATGAAAAATCCTCAGGAGGAGAAGCAGAAGGAGTAGAATCATCCACATCAGAATCAGAATAAGGAGGGTACTCCTGCAAGTCTTCAGCCGAAGACTCAAGCCTCGAGCATTGCTCAAAACTCTCAAACTCAGGTTCCACCCTAGGCCTCTTATCAGGAGGGGGCATAGAACCCCTTATCATAGTAATCAAATCCTCTGCCATTTTAAGCATATGTTTCTTAGGCAAAGACCCTGAAGCACTAGGAGAAACCCCACTGAAGCTAAACTTGGCCTGCCCCTCAAAGAAGCCTTGGAAACAGAAGGGAGGCTCTAACCACCTTAGGAAGAGAGGGAAGAACAGCCACCTGAGAAGCCCCTCAGCCTGGCCTACTTCCTGAGAGGATACATCCTGTAACAGTAAAGTCTCTCCCTGAGACTCCAAAGAAACACCTGGCAAAACCTCCGGCTCCACTGAGCCTTCTAAAGGACCGGCGTCTGGGCCTGTCGGTTCCTCCACTATGGGCTTTGCTCCTTTATCTTTGCGTTTTTAGCGAAGCCGGCGCCGGAGCATCCGACGGCATTTTATAATTACAACGCTTCCCAAACACTAACCTGGCACAGTCTAACCTTCTCTTAATAGTGCGTTTGTTAAATCTAGCACAAGAGCGGCATCCAACAACGTCGTGCTCAGGCCCTAAACAAGGTATACACAAAGTATGGTAATCCCTATGAGGTATCTGTTTCCCACAAGAAATACAGTTATTCACTTTTTCTGACATCCGGTTAAATACTGAGGCAAGAAAAAAACAAAATATTCCCCAACGGGGTACTTAGCCAACTTTGATTCGGTCTGAAACTCTGACTTCAGAAACTTTCAGAACGCCAACCTGCACTCGCAAAATTGCTTCTGCATCGGACCATGCGGCAAAAAAGACTGAGGATATGACGCCGGTCATGCGCATTAGTACCCTGACGTACTGACGTCAGTCTAATGCGCCCTGACCGACGTCAGCCATATACTTTGGTATTCGGGCCGACTGGACAGTGGACTACCCAATAGTTAGGACTGCAGCAATGTGGAATGAAGAACATCCGACAACTAGCAATGTCGTGGTCAGGGCCTAGGCAAGGAATACAGTAAGAATGAAAATCCTTATGAGTATTTGCTTCCCACAAGAAATACAATTGTTAACTTTTTCTGACATCGGTCTGCAGCAAGAAAAACTTAGCTTTATTGAAGACTTCGGATCTGAAATTCAATTTCGAAAATCTCAGGAGTCGGCCAACCGGCACTTGCGAACTGCTATTGCTTCGGGCACCGTGCGGCAAGAAAGACTGATGAAAATGGCATCAGCTGCATCTTTTATACCCCTGGCGCACTGACATCAGGGAAGAGGCGACAGCAACCGATGCCGGATCAGGACTTTGGAATTCAGGCCGACTGTGGGTAGCCTGCCAGCAGGATAACCCAAGTGTAATGACTGCAACAGTGAAACATGATGAACATCTTATTGTAGACTTAAGCTTTTTGTTCGGAAATTTAATTTAAAATATATTCTGAATGATGTTAATCTTGAAATTGACAGTGGTGTCAAAAAACACAGGTGTTTTAACCCTCCACTTCACCACACCTTACAAGTTTTCTCCAAAATGTGTGAAAAAGAATTTAATGAAATATTAAGGAAATTTTCTCCTTACAGCAGTTACAATTTGAGTTTCCAAGAGAATTTAGTTTTAAAACAGTTAAGTCCAGAAAATATAGATACATGAAAGCTGATAAGAGTTGTGGGATGGTAATTACGAAACAGAAAATGTACGTTGAGCAGATGTCTAAAATGTTAACAGGTAATAGTTACTGAACGGTTTCTAAAGAATTTGTAGTAGGGTGTTACAAAAAAGTTGACACACAGCTGTTTTCATTATTTAGCCATGATTTTTTAGATCTCAAAACATACAATTTCTTAAATGTTGAAGAACCTGAACTGGGAATAATTTTGGGTATTCCCAGGCACCCCCTTTTTAGACCTGCAGTGTACTGCACTAACCATAAAATGATCACCATTTCATCGTATCTAGATGATTTGCTGAACCCCTGGCACAAAAAATGTAGATTTTATTTAAAAGATTCCTGAGCTTTTTTGGACCATCTTTGTGAATACAAGTTTTCTGTGCAAGAGACCATGATGGTTACCATATATATTGTATCTTTATACACCAATATTTTGCAAACGGAAGGAATACATTTTGTTGAATTATATCTGGAAAATATAAGTAATCTTGATTCTAACTCCATTAAAGTAATTAGCTGCTTGCTTAATTTAGTGCTTAATAACAATTTTTTTGTTTATGACTGTCACATTTTCCAGCAGATTAAGGGTGCTGCAATGGGGGCCAATTAGCCCCCGGATTTGCAGATCTTGTTCTCTGCTAGTAGGAAAAAAACATTTTTAGTTAATCTTCCTCTTTTCCGTTTTGTAAGTTTCTATAAAGGATATACAGATGAATTATTCTTTATTTGGATGGGTAGCGAGACCTTTTGATGAGTTTCTTGGACAAATCAATAACAGCATTTCCTGGCTAAATTTTACTTTAAGTGGAAAAGGTACTGAAATTACTTTTTTAGATTTATTGTTAACTACGGATGTGTCTAAACGGAGGTTCAGCAGTTTTCTTTATAGAAAAAATATTTTTAGGAATAATTACTTGCATTACTACAGTTTTCATCCCAAATTTATGAAGTTAAATAATTTTAGGGGTCGATTAATCTGTGCTAGTCACTTAGCAATGATGCATGTTTTTTGGAAGAGGTACAATTTATCAAAAACTTTTTTTTTTAATCGTTAATACCCTTTACTTGAACTTAAGATTATTTTTGGAGTTTTAAAGGATCGTGCTTTTAAATTTTCTCCTATTCTGGCTTAACCTATTTTGGTCAGTCACGGGAATAGTCCAGATCATATAGTAGACAAAGTTTTGCCTTTTCCAATAGCCATGACTACTGAATGGACTGAGATCAGGAAGGTTATTAGTTCCAACTGGAATATTACTTTAGGCAATGTTGAGCTTTCTAATATTTTGGGCCATCACCCCAGTTTTGCTTTTAAGAAACCTTTGAATTTAAAAAGTTTATTAGAAAATTATTTAGCGAGGGATAATAAATTCTTTGGAAATTCTGTTGGCACCTTTAGCTGCATGAATTGTAGACAATGTAGATATACGAGTAATAGTAATGTGGTCAATTTTGAACATTTAAACTACACTTTTGTAGCTAAAAGTAGATTTACTTGCTGTAGTTCTAACACTGTTTACTTGGCTACTTGTTGCACTTGTTCAGCATTTTATGTAGGAAAAAGTATTAAGAGAATTACACTTTAGGGTTAGGGAACACGGTGTGGCAATTAAAAAGAAAGATCTTTTGAATGCTTTAGCCAGACATAGCGCACAATGTCTATCTTTTAGGAAGTTCCAGTTTTTTGTTCTGGAACAAGTTAACTTATGTCATTTTGTAAACGGATGTAATAACTGTCTTGAAAGTAAAGAATTATGATGGCAATTTGGCTGATGGTTGATCAGTTTCCTGGTATTAATGACAGTATTAATATAAAATGTCTCCTTAGGACCAGGTTAACTTAAATATATTTATGGATGCGGTTTATTAATTTATTATGAAAATTAGAAGTGCATTATTTATACTCATACTATATTTATTTTTGCATTCATACACAATGTACTTAAGTTTTAAAAAGATTTAACATGTTTTTACAGATTTTATTAATAACGGCACATGATTTTTTTATATAGATAGAATTGGTTAGCTTTTTATACAGAGGGCATTGGCTAGATTTTTCAATGTTATTTTGTGACTAGTCATTTCATGATGGGTTATTTTGAGTGAGTTTGGCGGGCTTTTGTACATTTAAGGCCGACTGTATTGTTTATTATTTATTCTGAAAAAGTTCTGTTTAAATATATTGGGATGAAAGTACGCATATATACAGTCTCATTTGCCTTTATTAGTTTTTGGTTTTGCCTGTGTTTTCACAATTTATTATTGCCTTGTTTGCCCTGGTGGTTTAGTGGTACGAATCCCAAGGTTTAGTTATTCGTTTATACCATTTTTGCCTTGGCGCAGAAAGGGGCCTGGCAGGAGGAGATGGCTACTGTAACAGTGATCCATTAGAACATCTACTGTTTCAATAAGTTTAGTAACGCAGCTGTACTATGTTCAGCACTAAATCATTGTTGAAGTAGCCTAAGCAATTTGGGTAGATTGCCATATCTTAAATACAAAAAAAGAAGAAGAAAGAAATTAAGAATCCAAGAGCCCCTAGAAAATAATCCTAACAACGTCTGTTCTGGACCTGGAAAAGGAATCCAATTTATAGTGATTTGTAAATGTACAAAGGACAAAGTTGCTGCCTCTGGAATAATTCTAAAGCCCATCCTTTCCACAGGCCACAGAAGAAGCCAAGGCCCTTGTGGAATGGGTCCTAACCTTGCCTTGAAGTGGCTTGTTATGGTGAGAATAGCAAAAGGAAATAGCATGAGACAGTCATCTCGAAATGATCTTTGACACTGGCTGTCCTTTGTGCAAAATGAGATCGGGTTGACTCAACATAAAAATTTGTAACCCAGATAATCTTCTAGCAGAGGTCAGAGCGATGAGCAGAACAGTCTTCCATGTCAAGAACTTCAAATGAAGAAAGTTTCTGAATCAAAAAATTCTGATATCAGGGGGATCCCCTTGTTTATCTAGGTGGACAGATATGTAAAACCCCTTTCAAAATCTGCTTGACTTGGAACACCCCTTTCTTCCTATTCCCAAGGGTGGACAAGCAAAAATGGTTGACAGATAAATCTTGATGGAAGAGTACAAAAGGCCAGAGGACAATCAACCACAAACATAATCAAGAACAATAGGGGCCTAGCCTTTTAAAGTGTGCTTGTCCTTGAAGAAGCACAGACTAGACAATATCTTCCACTTAGACACTTGTTATTTTCTAGAGCATTTTTTAGCCTTCTTCTTTACCTGCTGCACACCCTCAGAAAAAAGTGCCTACAAGAAGTCAAGATTTTATCATCCAGGCAGTCAAATTTACACATTTCAGGTTGGGGGTCTATCAAATGACCCTTGTCTTGTGTGAATAACTCCTGTCTGTGGAGAAGCTTGTAGTAATCACTAATGACCAACTTCAAAAGAAGGGGGAAGCACTGTTGCCTGAGTACAAAGGATGTTACCACAATTATCTTTGGGACGTCCTGAAACTTTAGAAAAAGCTTGGATATCATTGGAAAGGGTGGAAAAACATTAATAGAACATTCTCATCCATTGGAATGAGAAGGCATCTGTATTCCTTGTTTGCAAGGAGTCATGCAGCAGAATCTCTCCTGTTTGTTCCAAAAGGAGGCAAACAGATCAAGTGTTCCCCTCAGTGTAGAATCTTAAAGACATCCCAGGAAAATAATTCTGTGAGAATGTATGAGAAAGATTTCTGTAAGCTCATTTGTAAACCCTTTCTGAGTAGAAGATTCTGAACACTTAATAGCTGGAAAAAATCTGCAAATGTAAGACAATCATCCAGCCATGGAAAGCCTTAAAGTCAGAAATAAGCAACTACTGGTGCCAGACACTTTGTAAATACACTTAAGAGTTGTAGATAGTCCAAAGTGCAAGAGACGCAGCTTATAATGCAAGAACACATGAGCATATGTACAGCATTAAGAGACATGATGAAAACAATGTCCCCTTTATACATAGTTTACCTTATCTGGACCATTTATTTAAACTGTATGTTCTGGATATGATTAAAATTAATCAGAAGGGGGGGGGGGTTCTTGAAAGATAAATTAGAAGTGGAAGAATTTAAAAATGGCAACTTGCAAGTAATGTGGGAAATGATCATGGCTTGAACGATAACCGCTCTACTTTATGTATTTTGAGGTTCAATCATCAGCATTTATAAAGGCATATGTTTGATAAATACTGGATGAAAGTATTTTTGAACTTTAGACCTGGTGGATTAATGGGTACAAACAGGTTTTGGTGTCTGTTATTCATTTTGATTTTTATATAATGGAACTCTTCAGTTTAAGATCTGTAACAGAATGAGAGTTTGGTTTTCTACTGGTGATACAAGATCACACGAGTGTGCTGAATATTTTTAAATAATGTGTCTTTACAAATGTATTAGATCTGAGAAACTCCGTTTTACCAATAGGATGAAAACATTTAACTTACAATTAAAGCTCTTCTGCGAGTGGTGATTTGATTTTTTTTTATAAAAGCTAGTACAGGGACAAGAGGTAACAGGGTCTGAAGGGATAATGTTTTGAACTTTAGTACCTTGACAAAAAGATTGGGATGGGGAAGGATATCGGACAGGACTAGCACAGACCTCCAAATTCATTCTTTCTTTGGCGCAAAAAAAAAATCTTTGAATAAACCCATTGCCCATCTGGCAGGTGGGTACTGATTCTATGACTCCCTGACATAACATCTGTTCTAGAACTGGACAAAACTTTGGTTACAGTGCAAGGCAAATTCCCCTGGAAATGACCGAGAGACTCCCATTGTACCTCTGCTGAATGATTTTGTTTTTAAAACCGTCTTGTTGGGATCAGCTCCTTTTATCAAGCCGCTCAAGCACCTTAGCCGCAGAACAGCCAAGCAGAACTTTCTTATCCAGGGCAGAATTTAAAATTTCAGTTCTATCATCTTCAGGAATACTTTGAGAATGTAATCAAGAAAATCTTCCCATGACTGGCCCAGAGGCAACAGTCCTGGAGACAGTATATGCAACATCAGAACACTTTAAGGCCTGATTCATTAATGAAAAGCAAATACAAAAGAGGCATTCACGGAATTTTCCACCTCAGAATAGGGGTGGTTAACAGCTACCTTTTTAACATTTAGACAGAAGTAAAAACTTATTTGTCAAAAACGTTCTCATCCCTGTCAGAGGAAATGGAATTAGCTTCAGCCATTTGTCTAGCAGTAGCTTTGGATAAGGAAATCACTGTAAAGGTCTGCTTTAGTGTTGGAAAACAAGTATTTATAATTCTAAAGAACCTTGTATAACCTATTAGACTTTCTACAGGCAAGATGTTGACGGTCATGTAAACTACAAGCTGTCAGGAAACCATTCGCTAAAGCAGGCAAAACAGGAGGATCAACTGTAGGTTGCAAAATATCCAGTCAGAGAAGCCATGTACCCACCATGTCACAAGTCATAATACTTTCTGCTGAGCAAAAGGAATGACATTTTGATCACACTAGAAAACCTCTCTTGTTTTTGATAAAGCTTCAGTAAAGAAAAGGAATCTGAAGCAACACATTCCTCAGAATCAGTATCTTCAGCATGAGAAGAAAATTCCGAAGCACAATATTCTCCCTCCAATCCTTGCTCTTCAGACTGAAAAATCTGAGTCAGAAAGAGAAGGAAAGTGCAGTTGGGATGTAGGGTGGGGGTGACTACCGCAGCAGCGAGAAATTCTGACATCTACTGTTATGGTAAGTGCAACTTACCTAACTGCTCTCTGTTCATCATTCTCACTGTGACAGTAACATTTGGCTGTATGGGTTGATTACCAAAGCTTATCCAACATTACAGAAGGAATAAGGGTCCATGTGCCCCTGGACAATAGTTTTAGCAAAGCCAGTCCTGAGCCTAGAAAAGGAATTCAGTTTGTAATGCTTTGTAAGTGTATGTACAGAGGACAAGGTTACTGTCCCTAGAATGCTTCTAGAGTCTACCCCTTTCCAGTATGCCATCTTAGAAGCCAAGGCTCTAGTAGAATGTGCCTTGATACTACCTGGAATAGATCTGCCATGGTGGGAATAACAAAAATCAATAGCAAAGGACAACCATCTCAAAATAGTCTGTTTTGACGTGGTTTACCATTTCTTTGTCCTACCATAAGAAATAGCGGACTTGCTTTTTTAAAGGACTTGTTTAGATCAATATAGTACCTAAGCTGCTTATGCACATCCAGAGTATGTAGAATCCTTTCTACTTCATTCAAAAGATTAAGCTAGAATGCCAGGAAATTTATGGCTTTATTCAAAGTAAACCCTAAAATAACATTGGGCATAAATGAGGGAACTGTTCTTAATGTGACTCTGTTTACGGAAGACTAGATAGGGTTCACCCACCATGAGAGGTTGCAACTCATACTCTTCTTTCAGGTGTCGGAACAATGAGAAGTACAGTCTTCCAAGTGATGAACCTTAAATCAGCCCGATAAGCCAATTCAAAGAGGGAGACACTACTTTTGTAGCACTAAGTTAAGATCCCAAAAATGAAACACCTGTTTTGTACGTGACCTAAGATGCAGAGCTCCCTTCAGAAAGTGCTTTACCAAAAACAGAGATAATACAAGAGGTTCTGTGGGCAGACATGCCAAAAAGGCTAGAAGATAAACTATGATAAAGGAATAAAAAAGCCAGAGCAAAGTAGCTCACATCAATATATTCTTTAATATGGCCTTGGTTATTGGGTAGGGACCAGTTAGAAAATCTTTTCCACTTGCCAATATAAGATTTCTTAGCTGCAGGTTTTCTTGCCTCCTTTATTACTTGCTGCACATCCTCATGAAGGAGGTGTCTAACAGGTATCAAAACTAAAAAAACACAAAATATTCAGGGAATTATTTGATGTTGAGAGTGGAGTATATTAAACCCCTTGTCTAGTCTGAGTAGGTCCAATCCACGAGGAAGCTTGTGATAATCACTTTGGCCAATTCTATAAGAACAAAGACAGTACAGTGGTGTACACTTATCATAACTGCAGATGTTTGAGTGTATTCACTGTTGCAATCCTAAAGTACAGTTGTGTACACTTACCATAAATGTAGATGTTCGAGTGTATTCACTGTTGCAGTCATTACATTTGGGTAATCTGCTGGCAGGTTGCCCTCAGTTGGCCTGAATTCCAAAGTCTTGGGTCCTGCATCGGTTGCTGTCTCCTCTTCAATGACGTCAGGTCGTCAGAGGTATAAAACAAGCAGCCAACGCCATTTTCTTTAGTTTTTCTTGCCCCAGATGTCAGGTGCCTCCAAAAAGGTAGAAAAATTATATATATGTAAACTATATATACATGCAACAAAACAAATTTTATCTTCATCTACAAGCAAATACACCACATAGGTTGCAGAAGATAGTGAAGGAAAGATAAACTCCAGAATAAAAGGGTGATGGCGGGCGGGTAACCTGGACTGCAACAGTGAATACACTCGAACATCTACATTTATGGTAAGTGTACACAACTGTACTATGTTCTTCGTGTTTCACTGTTGCAGTCATTACATTTGGGGAGAATCCCAAAGCTATGGATGGGAGGGCTGGAGCTAAACAGCATTAGGGGTGGCTATAAGGCCCTGCAGAACTGCAGTGGCAAAGCCTGCCCTGGACCTAGAGAGGCAAATGATAATGCTTTGTAAAAGTGTGAACAGAACTCCAAGTAGCAGCCTCTAGAATGTCTTTGGTTGGTACTCCTCTGAGGAAGGCTACTGATGTAGCTGCAGCTCTGGTGGAATGAGTCCTAATGCCCTTGGGCACAGGTTTGCCATGGTGTAAGTAGCAGAAACAAATGCAGTGGCTCATCCACTTTGAAATAGTCTGCTTTGAAATAGCCTTTCCTTCTGATCCTGCAGCATATGTCACTAGTAACTGCTCAGTTTTTCTTAGAGCTTTAGTCCTGCTCAAGTAGAATCTTAGCTGTCTGTGTACGTCCAATGAATGCAGAATCTTCTCCCCCTTGTTCTGCAGATTTGGAAAAAAGGTTGGCAGATGAATAGTTTGGTTAAGAGCCACACTGGAAACGGCATAAATAAAGGATTGGTCCTCAGGGACACCCTGTCTGGGTAAAAAATGATAAAAGGCTCCACAGCCATGAGGGCCTGTAGCTCTGAGACTCTTCTTGCTGAAGTACTTGCCAGGAGCAGAGCTGTTTTCCATGATAAGAACTTTAGGTCTGCAGTAGCAGCTGGTTCAAACGGAGGCAGGGTGAGCTTTTCCAGCACATAATTGAGGTCCCATGCAGGAATTGGTGATCTTCTGGGAGGCCTTAAATTGTTGGCCCCTCTAAGATACTGTTTTAGTAAAGGATGAGAAAAGATTGGTGGCTCTGTGTTGTAATGAGCCGAGATGGCGGAGGCATGGATTTTTATTGATGAAAAAAATAGGCCTTTTTCAAGCATCTCAGTCAAGTATTGTAAAATCTGAGGAATATTTGGCTCTGCTGTATCAGTTCCTTGTCCTTGGTTCCAAGCACAGAATCTCTTCCATTTATCAGCATAGGATTTTCTAGTACTAGGCCTTCTGGCTTCCAAAATGACATCCATCACAGCTTTACTGAGGGGTGTTGTTTGAATAACTACATGATCAGCCATGCTGCCAGGTTCAGTGTTTGGAGCTGATTGTGCAGGATTTGATTGTTTTGCTGGGACAGTAAGTGAGGTAGTTGAGGTAAGTACCAAGCTGGGAATGTTCCTTAGGATTGGGAACCAGTATTGGCGGGGCCAGTCCGGGGCAATTAGTATCATCTTTGGTTTCTCCTGTCTGACTTTTAGTAGCACCTTGGGAAGAAGAGGCAGAGGAGGAAAGGCGTAAACTGATAGGTTTTTCCAACTGAAAGATAGGGCGTCCACTTTCCATGCTTGTCCGTGATAAGTCCTTGTGCAGAATTTTTTCAGTTGATAATTTCGAGGAGAGGCAAATAAGTCTATGTCCAGTCTCCCCCATTTCTTTATTAGCATGCTGAAGACTTGTGGATCTAGTTTCCACTTGTGAGGGTCCATAAAATTTCTGCTTAAATCGTTTGCCAGAGTATTTTGCTTTCCTGGCAGGAATTGAGCTTGAAGATGTACTTGGTAAGTCAAGGCTGTGTCCCACAGTGCCATGGCTAGTCTGCAAAGAGGGTATGAGTGCGTGCCACCCTGCTTGTTTATATACCACATAACCATGGTGTTGTCTATCTTTATCAGTAGTTGTCCTGGATGAAGTAAGTCCTTGAAGGCTGTCAGGGCATTTTGAACAGCTAACATCTCTTTTTGATTGATATGCAGATGCATTTGTTTTGGAGTCCATATGCCCTGAATGCATCTTCCACCAGGTGGGCCCCCATGCATAATCTGATGAGTCTGTTGTTAAGGTTTGGCTGGCAGGGGGTAGAGTGAAAGCCCGTCCCATGTTCTGGTGACATGCCTTTGCCCACCACAGAAACTCCTGTTGTAGGCAGGGAATAAGAGAGGAATCATTGTTTCCAGACTGTGACAATGTTGACTCCATAAACTTTTTAGGTACCATTGTAGTTTCCTCATATGCAGTCTTGCATATGGAATCAGTAGGATGCAGGATGCCATGAACCCCAAAGCCTGCAGAGTTTGTCTTGCAGTTAACTGGGTTTTTGTTATCATCAGTTTGAAGTAAGTAGTCAGTTGCCTTTGTTTGTCTGGCATGAGGAAAGCCATCTGGGCAGTTGTATTCAAGCTTGCACCCAGGAATGTTACCTTTTGAGAGGGTACCAGTTGTGATTTCTTTTCGTTTATTGTGTATCCTAGGCATGTTAGAAGCCTTTTCACAAATGCCAGGTGCTGAAGAAGAATGTCCTTGTTCTCTGCTTGAATGAGACAGTCATCCAGATGAGGATAAACTTGAATGTTTCTTTGTCTGCAGAATGCAATTACTGGTGCCAGGCACTTTGTAAAGACCCTGGGCGCAGTAGATAAGCCAAAGGGCAGTGCAGAGAATTGGTAATGCAAAAAGCCTGCTTTGAAGCGGAGGTATCTTCTGCATGATTCCCTTATTGGGATATGCAGGTATGCCTCTTTTAAGTCTAGAGTCACTAACCAAGCATTCTTGCCTAGCATAGGCAGAAACTGTTGTAAAGTCAGCATTTTGAATTTTGGAATGTCCAGGAACATGTTCAGAATTGATAAGTCCAGTATTGAATGCCATGAATTGTCTTTTCTGGGTACCAGGAAAAGTCTTGAATAAAAACCTTGTCCTTTTTCCTTTTCTGGTACCGGATGAATAGCCCCCATATCCATGAGGGACATGATTTGTTTCTGGGCTTCTGCCCACTGGTTTTGTGGCAGATCCGGCCATCCGTTTGGAATTGGCAAAGTATGGAAATGAAATCTGTACTCCTGGGATACTATGTTTAATACCCACTTGTCCTGGGTAATTAACTGCCAATTTTGAGCATGAAGTGCTAGTTTTCCCCCCAAGGGGGCTGCCAAAAGATAAGTGCTTGGAGATGGCAGAGGGAAGTCATTGAGACTGCTTACTATAGGGTTGTGCTTTGTTTCCTCCAGATTTGGAGGTGGAGGCACCCCATTGCTTCGACCTGTAAGAACCCTCTGATTGATATCTGGAGCCTTCTGAGCACCTGGGGTTTGCCATGAGTGGCTCTGTTGGACACAAGAAAGGACCAATTTTTAGTAGGCTGGTGGCTGCACTTGCAAGAAATCTTTTACAGTTTGCATAGATTTAGCTTTGTCTTCCATTTTCTTCAAAACCTCTTCTGCCTTATTACCAAACAGAATATCATGCTGCAAAGGGACATCCAACAATTTAGCTTTAACATGATCAGGCAGATTTTGCTCCTTGAGTCAGGCACACCTTCTAATCACAGATCCAGTAACGGCGGCCCTACAAGAGGCCACCAAATAATCAAAACCACATTGCAAAGTATGCTTTCCAACCTGCTCTGCTGAATGCAATAAATCATGTAACTCTATTTTCCACACAATCAGAAATCAACATAATTGTTTGTTTCAGTAAGCCCATAACATGCTGTTGATATTTAAGCATATGAAACTGGCAGTTTAAAGCACTGATGGCCAAGGTTGCAGATGTATAAACCTTCTTACCCAATCTATCCAGCAACCTGGAATCTCTATCAGAAGGGGTAGAATTTTGGGCTGTAGAAGCCTCAACACCCTTGGGACCCTGAGAAATAGTCTCAGGATCAGCAACAGGATTTTTGAAAAGAAATTTGTGGGAGTCAGGAACCCTGTAATATCTGTCTGGCTTACTAGGAGCCGGAGGCAGGGAATCAGGAGTCATGATTGATTCCGGGAACACATCATCAACAATGTCTAATACAGGAGGTATTGCCAAAGGCCTATGCTGAGGAAGGAGGAGGAAATCCCTAAGCCTCTTTTTTGATTCTGAGAAGTCCGGACTCTCCCAGTGAAAATGTTCCCTTAAAGTATGCAAAGTCTCTCCAAAAGAGTAATCCTCAGGAGGAGAAACAGATGGGATGGATTCCACTGCACCAGAATCCTCATAGGGTGGAATAGACAATTCCTGATCAGAAGAAATGGAAGCCTGATCTAAAGATTCATAATCAGTGCCTTGACTAGGCCTCTTAGCAGGGGGGGGGGGGCGGTTGGGAACCCCTGATCAAGGTAATTAAATCCTCAGCCATTTTGATCATCTGTTTTTTAGGCACAGGGGCCTGAGCACGTGGCTCAGGCATCGGTAAGGAGCAAGAAAAAGTTGTTTTTGTTGCTGGAGTCGGTTTAATATAAAAATGTTGAGGCCTAAAAACACCCTCAGAAGCCAGTGCCTGCTCAGCTGCTCCAGACCTATCTAAGGGAGAGACATCCGCGGGTTCAATACTCTGAGAATCTTGCGGCATATCAGACTCTGAATGGGTCTCGGTAGAGGCCTGCGACTCAAAAGTAGCGGGTATCAGGGGCTGCGAAAGCGCCTCACTGAGTACCGGTGAACTGGCAACTGGCTTAGGAAAAGCTTTGTCGTCGGTTTTGGACCGCAACAGTCTGTCTCTCTCTTTTTCCTTGTGTTTTTTGCGAACTCCGGTAGTCGGATTGCTAACGGACGACATTACAGGATAGTTAAATCTTGAAACAAAATATTTAGAAGCAAAAATATACCAACACTTAATAGTGCGTTGGTTAAATCTAGCACAAAACCAAGAGCAAGGCACATTGTAATCAAGGTCTAGGTAAGGAATACAATACAAATGAAGATCCTTATGAGGTATTTGCTTCCCACAAGTAATGCAATTATTAACTTTTACTAACAGCGGTAAGGAGCAAGAAAAAGTTTCTCCAACGGGGTACTTAGCTTTTAGTTGAAGACTTCAGTTCTGAAACTTGAATACGAAAATTTCAGGAGTCGGCCAACCGGCACTTGCGAACTGCTTCGGGCACCGCGCGGCAAGAAAGACTGAATAAAATGGCGTCGGCTGCATGTTTTATATCCCTGACGACCTATATAAGAGGCGACAGCAACCGACGCAGGACCCAAGACTTTGTTATTCAGGCCGACTGAGGGCAACCTGCCAGCAGATTACCCAAATGTAATGACTGCAACAGTGAAACACGAAGAACATCTGCAATGTAATGCCTGGGAGCTGGAATTGCAAAGGTCCAACAATTCCTTGGAAATGTTCTTGTCCTCCACGCATATCTTTTGCATCATTTTATCTAAAATACTTTGTATTTTACCATATGAAACTTGGCAGTTAAGGGCCCTCATGGCTAGGGTAGCAGAAGTGTAGACTTTTTTTTAGCAAACCTATTAACGGCCCTGCTTTCTTTGTCAGCAGGTAAAGAGTTTTTTGAAGAGCTGGCTCTTGCTCCCTTGGGAGCTGGAATGACAACCTCTGGATCAGCAGAGGGTTTTTGATCAGGTATTTATGTCAGTCCAGTACCCTGTAAAACCGGTCTAGTTTTAGAGGGGCTGGAGGTAGGGAATCTAGATTCAGGGAAGAGTCCAAATGAAAAAAAATTCTCTAACACCTCCAATACAGGAGAAATAGCCAAAGGTTTGTGTTCCAGGAGATCAAGGATTTCCCTAACCCGCTTTTTAGATTGTGGGTATTCCTGTGCTTCTCACTGAAAATGTTCCCTCATGGCTTGGAGAGTTTCCCCAAAAGTGATATCTTCAGGAGGTGAAGTTGAAGGTAGATTCTCTTCAGAATTTGAATCTTCGAAAGAAGTAAGGAAGGGTCCTTCCTCAAAGACATACTCCTCTTGGTCAGAATCCTCATCTGAATCAGGTTGAGAGAGAACTTCAGGGGTAGGATCCCACTTTCATTTCCCTAGGGAAGACTCCAAAGGGGGTTCCCTAAGGAGATAAGGTGTTCAGCTAACCTGAGCAGTTCTTGCTGACATACTATTGCATGGGAGCCGGCAGGCCTAGGCATAGGAACTGAGCTAGAACCCTTCTTAGAGGTAGCTTTGTCCGTGGGCCTAGGTAAGTCTGCAATCCTGACGCCAGTTTCTTTGTGAAGAACAGATACAGGCTGAAGCCTCTAAGGAATGTCGCCAGTAAAAGATCGCTCGCTGAAAGTGGAGGTCTGCTGAGCAACTCAGGACCTAATGAACTGAAAGCCAAGGCCTACGTAGAAGTTGAGGGACCAGACAGCATGTTGGACTCCGTATGGGTCTCAGAGGCCTGTGTGACTACCTCAGTCGCAGAATGGTGCTGTGAAAGCGCCTCACCTTCCTCAGCAATAACGAGCCTTAGGGGACTGGCAGACAGTGAACGGTGGTCATCAGATGCCCTAATCTTGGGTCTTTTTTCCTTGTCTCTCCTACGCTTACGGAGGTCAATCTCGGGACAACCAGCTGACTCCATCGGACGATGCGAGGTAGATGGCAGACTAAGACGGCTAGCTAAGATTTTGTCCAAAAGCTGATAGTCCTAGAACTGAAACGTGTGCAAAAACGACAATTAAGGACGTTGTGATCTGGGTCTAGGCAAGTGACACAATGTATGAAATTCTTGGTATGGGATTTGCTTACCACAAAGGAGACAATTGTTAACCTTATCTGACATGGGTTAACGCAAGAAAAAGAGTTCCCCCAACAGGGTACTTAGCTTTAGACTACTTCTCTCTGGTGCAGACTGACCAAATGTGCTGAAACACTGTTTCGGGCTCCAATGGGAAGGAAAGACTGATGTCATGGTGTTGGCTGTCTCCCTTTATACCCAATCACACTGACAACATGATAAGATGCTCACCAGCTTTAGGAGGAGGGAGATTTTTACTCTAGTAGTCAGGCCGGCCAAGGGCTTCCATAGCAGGAAAGCCCCAAAAGTCCAGTCTGCAACAGTAAAACATAAAGACCATCCAATGTTGCCTAGGCCAAAATGGAGTCACCATAATGACTTCTGGAGAGTCGAGGAGGATTTCTGAACTTTTAATCTGGAATCCCAGACTAGTCTGAAGTGAAGAAACCCATTCTAAGGACTTCTGACATCTGGGAAAAGACTCTGCAAAGATAATGAGTCATCTAAATATGAAATATGTGAATGTCATTGAATCTGCAATGAACTATAACTACAGCTGGACACTTCATAAATATCCTGAGAGCTATAGATAATCCAAAGTGCAACAAAGAGAAAAGATAACTCTGGGAAATTTTTGGAAGCCTGTTGCTAAGGGAATGTGATGGGAATGTGATGACATGTATTCTTTAAATCTAATTCTATCATAAACTTCCTTTGGGGATGATTCCGCAGAGTCAGGATCTTGCATTCTGGTATTACCACATACAGATTTAGAAAAGAAACATCTAGAACTGGTCTCTCCAAGAAGTTTCATTTTCTGGCACCAGAAACATTCTGGAATAGAAGCCTTTGCCACTTTGATCTAAAGGCACTGATTCTAAGATTCCAAGGGTGAATAAATGTTGAAGAACCCAAGGAAAAACAATTCTAGTTTAGTGGATGGGGATGAACTCTCTTGAAAGGAGATATTTGTATCCAGTGCCACCTGTAGCCCTCTGAACCACTTTTAGCACCCAAGAATTTGAAACAATCTGTTGCCAAAGCAGAACATAAAGAGATAGTTTCTGGGGCAGACGTCGAAAGACAAGAGGCAGAAGGGGTGGGGAAAGAATGCATGGGAAATGTCCTTCTTCCTGCCATCTCTTTTTTTCTTCCCTGTTTGGCTTGAGAATGCCGGAATCATTCGACCTGTTTTTAAAAGGAAAAGAAGATTTGAAAGATTTGTAAATAGGGATGGGGTAGTGGTGGCTGAAAATCTTATGAAACTCCCTGTAATAATTTCCCTCTCTTCTCAAATTTTTTGAGGACCTGATTAATAGTTGGATCAATCAAAACCTCCTTATCTAAAGATCAATTTAAAATTTCAGACTCTACCTATCAGCAAACTTCTGATTACATACCCAGGCACATATCCTCAAACTGTAGCAGTACCCCTAGATGCAGCATCTGGATAATAATTCACACTCCTTAAGGCATATTTTGATAACTGAGACAGATTAGAAACAAAGATATTCAAAATTACTCACCTTCAGAAGAAAGTGGTGGTGGTGCTGCGGTAGCGTTGTCGCCTCACAGTAAGACGCTGTCCGGTTCGATTCTCAGCTAGAGCGTCTTCTGCGTGAAGACATGCGTGAATGGGTGTACCTTCGTTGAAGGTTGTGCGTCAGGGCTGGTAACTCGGCACGTAAAAATCAACTACCAATCATTAGCGGATCGGAGTTCCACTGTGGCGACCCCTAACCGGGAAAAGCCGAAAGACGCAAAAAAAAAATTCACCTTCAGAAGAAAGTGTAGAAGACATTTCAAACTGTCTGCATAAAACAGAATAAACTTCCACATATCTGCATGCTAGTTAAGAAAGTTATACACCAATGTGGAAAAAGAAAATATTCTCTTACCAAATCTGTCCAATACATTTCCTCCTTTGTCTACAGAAGGCTTAGTGGAAAGTTGTAGTCTATTTCCAGTTGGCGGAGATATAGAAATAGCCTTGGGGTTATACCTAAGGTGGTAGAACAAAAAAGAAGTTATGTCTTACCATAACGTTCCATCTGTATTGTTGATCTTTGTTCACTCATTACTGATGGGTTATCGATTCTGTCCTCAGAACCGATCCGGCCATATATCAAGCTCACGCAAGCCAAAACGAGCCATGGTCCTACCCAGAATGCTCTGCTCCCGGTTACCTCAGATCAAGTCTGCAAGTTGATAGACAAAAGTAGAGGCTACCTCTGGTCATAACAGATCTACAATAAATGAGTATATGAGATCAACCAGGAACCTCCGGAGGGGGACGGGGGGTGGGGAGTAATGAATGAATGAAGATCAACACCACAGATGGAACATTATGGCAAGACATAACTTCTTTATCTGATGCTGTTAATCTTCGTTCATTCCTTACTGATGGGACAGAGTCCTCAGCTACCTGTATCCCTGGGTGGCCCTCATGGAGTCAAAAGAAGCTCAACCTCTGGAGGCCAAATCCAATTTGTAATGAAGAATAAAGGTATGAGGTTTGGCTCAAGTCGCAGCTGAGCAGATATCATTGAGGGAAGCTTTAGCATGAAAAGCTGCTCAAGTTGCCATAGACCTTGTAGAATGTGCTTTCACGCTGAGGCAAGGTGACATTGTTCTTGTTGTAGATAAAGGTAATGCAATTTCTCAACCATGAAGCCAATGTAACTTTTGAGACAGGATGACCTAGTCTTGGTCCAGAAAAGGCCAGAAATAGTTGGTCTGATTTACAGGTAGATTTTGTTCTGTTCAGATAAAATCGTATTTGCCTATGAACATCCAAGGTGTGCAGGCAATACTCTCCCCTGTTAGAGTGGTTAGGAAAAAATACTGGAAGGTCGATAGATTGGTTAATAGACTGCTCTTGACACCACTTTTGGTAAAAAGAAGGAATTCGTTCTCAGTGATTCCCTATCCTTATGGAAGATAAGATAGGGCCGGTTTGATGCATAAGGCTTGAAGTTCTGACAAGCTTCTGGCCGACGTGATTGCAATTAGAAACAAAGTTTTCTACAACAGATATTTTAAATCACATGAAGACACAGGTTCAAAGGGGGGAGCTGTTAGGGCTTGCAGGACCAAGGCCAAATCCCAAGGTTGTACTGATTCTCTAAAGAGAGGTTTTAGGTGGAGAACCTCCTTACAGAGTCTATGTGACATGAGCGAAGAATCCTGAAAACCAATGTGGAAATTTGAACTGGCAGCTAAAAACCAGTACAACCTTGGGATTTGGCCTTGGTCCTGCAAGCCCTAACAGCTCCCCACTTTGAACCTGTGTCTTGATCTGAAGAAGGCAGTAGCTGAAAGTGCTTAACATCCACTTTAAAGAATTTGAATACAATTTGATTAAAGTTTTAACATTTTAATTTGCATTGTTTTGATATGCACCTTCCTATGGTGGTCTAGTTGTGTTGTTTTCTGATATTTCCTCCTTCCTCCTTATCTCAACTAACCTTAAACTGTTGTTGGCATTTGTTTTGTGTGCTTGCTAATGTAGTCTGTCAGCAGTGTGAACAGCAGAGGGCTCAGAGCTGAACCCTGGTGCACATCCACTCCCACAGCAAATCCCTCTGTGAGACTGAACACTGTTCACTCTTGAGCTATTGGGTCCTTGTACATAGTCTGCACTAATACTACCAATGTTTCTGGGACTTCAAACCACAGCAGGACTACCCAAATTAGCTTTCTTGGGTCCCTGTTATATGCCTTCTCCATGTCTAAGAATGTCCAGTTGGACTCTCATCATTTCTAGTTTCTTCTCAAGTATCTGTCTCACTGCAAACATTGGGTCAGTTGTGCTGCATCCTGATCTGAATCCAAGCTGCTCATCTCCCATCTTATTTTCTACTACTTTGTGTATCCACTCTGTGTATTCGTTTATCAATCTCTCTCTCTCTGCATTTCATGCAATACAACAGGAGTAAGATACTTCTGGACCGCCCATAAACTGTACAACTTCATACAAAAATAGCCTCCACATTCATTACCAGGTTTCTTAAAGGGTAAATACCTTTTTTTTAAAGGGCAATAAATCTGTATGGAAGGTCTTCCCATTGAGAACTTACCTGTCAGAAACAAAACTAAATGCCATCTACTGCTCCTGAGAAGCCTCTGAGCTGCTTCTTCACAAGATGGTAAAAAAGTACTGAAGAAAGCTTCACTCTGACTGCTGATTTCCCTCCACAGTACTGTCTAGTCAGCAGTCATAGTGAAGGTGTAGGAAGGAGCAGGAGTTTTTGAAGCTGGCCACATGTTGAGTCTTGGACAGGAGACAACAATTATAGCCTAAAGTCTACTACAGCAGCAACTGTCTACACTGAGACTGCTGATTCCCTCCCCCATTGAGCTAGCCAATCAGCAGTCAGAGTGAAAAAGTACAGTGGGGGGGGGGGGGGTTGGAGTCAGAGCTTTGTGAAGATGGCCGGTTGCTGAATCCTGGACAAGAAATAGCCTATACAGCTAAAGGTTACCGAAGCAAGGAGAACGATGATTTGTTTTTCTTCAGAAAAAATAAAATATTGGAAGGCTCTCCCCAGCAGGGGACTTATCAATTCAGCCAGTCAGATCCACAAAGGGCACAGAAGGAATGCACTTTGGCAGTACAAAAGCTCTGAAGCTTTTGGTGATTGAAGTGCCTTATACACAGAGCTCAGCTAGAGCTCCTGCAGTTAGAATGCATGGAAAATACCCTCATGTCATATATTCCTCTGTCTTCCTGATGTCATTTTCTTTTCTGTGCGGCCTTTTTATCTTTTGGCTGTTTGCCTTTCCCCTCCTATGCTAGTAATAACATTGCTTCAGTGGTTAATTTCTGTTGTATTTGGGAAAAGGAGGATGAAGCATGTTTAAACAACTTCACTGCCTTATGTTTAACCAGTTCCACTCTTAACCAATTACATTGTATTATTGTTGCACTTCTGTTTCCTTAAAGACACTAAAATGGCAAGTCCAAAGACCAAAACTTCAATCAAAGAGGCAAAAAGGAGTTGCACCTTCACATCCTCAGAGTGGGAGTGGGTCCTCGCCCAGGAATATCCTGATGACTGTGTTACAATACAGCATCCACAGCAGCATGCCTCCAATTTATGGCATTCTTACCCATCTGTACAATAGGCTTGGCTGATTACAGTTGCCTTCAGGGTTTCATCCTTCACTTCTCCACAACTACCCTTGAGCTGGTTAATGACGTGGTCTTAATACTTCAGAATGTGGGTCTGAACAGGAAGGGTCTTAAAGGGCAGGGTTACTGAAGTATATTAATTTTTACCCAAACTGATCAATATATGCTGTTCTCCAAAACGATCAAGCAAACCTGCTTTCCTTGTCAGTTGAGCTATTATTCTGACCTGAAGTTAGTCTACTTCCCTTAGATGTTTCCAGCGGAAAATGCATCTGGATATAAAATGAGGATACAGAAACTTGCATGCTTTTCTGCTGACATCATCAGATCCAAACATAGTGAAAATTTTAAAACATGAGAAGTCTAAGATGACATCTTTGTAGAAGAATTTCGGTATCAAAGGAAATGGAACTCAAATCAGAAGTTGACAAAAATCAGATAGCAACTAAATATGTCAAAAAAAAAAAAAAAAGAAAGAATACAAGGATAAGAAGACATGGAAAAAATGGAAAATGCACAAATATAGTGGTACAGAGAACTCCTGGAACAACATAATGTTGATCAAGATTTGATGCAGGAAAGGTTATGGAGAGGTGAACTAAAACCAAACCATGAAAGGCTAATAATGGCATCCCAAGATTGTAAACCAACATAAGTCCACTGAATATGTGGGAAAAACAGAAAAAATGTAGGGTCTGTACAACAGAACTGGAAATAATCACATATCTTGCTGTTAGGTGTCATGCACTCACAGCAGAAGGTATGTATACTGAAAGGCACAATAATTTAACAAGACTGTTGCACTGGGGATTGTGCAAACACAATAATACAGAAGTAGCTGAGAAGCACTAGAAACATGAACCACAAAGCTTTTTATTAAGTTTATATCACTTGGAATCACCTATTATAAACAGTTCAACAACAGATGACAGAAAACCAGATACCAGTAGTCCATGAAATGACAAAAATATCACTGATAACTAAAATTTCTACACCCAGTCATTACAGTGCCTTATGTACAGAGCCACACAAAGTCATAAAATACCAGGATTTGAAACTAGAGCAATGTGGAAGAAAGATACACAGACAGTTACACCAGCAGTAGGAGCAACAGGTTTATTTTTTATTTAACCTGTCACCCTACGATAGTAATAGAGCAACCAGAGCAGGAGCATGGTCAAATGGGGGCCTAGGCAAGGTAATGGATCAGGACCCCTCCCCCTGCGTCCCCCCCACCCCAACATCCCTGCCCAGCAGCCATTCCAGTGTCACATTACTTGCCTCTCTATCTCCCAGTTAACACTACTCAAACCTGTCAGGGTGCATTCTGTTTTCTTCTTTACTGCTACAGTGATTAAAGATGTTTGGATTTAATTTAAAGTTTTTATTTCAGATTTTATGGCACAAACACTGACAGCTATTTGCTAAGCAAAACAATACAGTCTCATAATGAAAACAGGCTTCACATGAGCAACAGTAAACTTCTCTACCCTTGAAACTCACATTCACTGATAAGTACAGTTGTGTACACTTACCATAAATGTAGATGTTCGAGTGTACTCACTGTTGCAGTCATTACATTTGGGTTATCTGCTTGCAGGTAAGCCCTCAGCTGGCCTGATTATCAAAGTCTTGGGTCCTGCGTCAGTTGCTGTCTCTTCTTCCATGACATCAGGTAGTCAGGGGTATAAAGCATGCAGCCGACGCCATTACATCAGTTTTTCTTGCCCCAGATGTCAGGTGCAACCATAATGGGAAGCAATTATATACAAGGTTACACCTCCAACAAAAAGCAAATATACCAGAAAGATTAAATACAGTAAACAAGAAGAGAGGTATAGCCAATAGAAGTCAGGGGGCTGGAGGGAGGGTAACCAGGACTGCGACAGTGAATACACTCGAAAATCTACATTTATGGTAAGTGTACACAACTCTGTTCTTCGTGTATCACTGTTGCAGTCATTATATTTTGGTAGATTCCCAAAGCTAAGGAAGGTAGGAGGCAGTTAAAGAGCATTAGGACCAGCTATTAGGCCCTGCAAGACTGCAGTGGCAAAACCAGCTCTGGATTTAGAAAAAATGGGCAAGTGGTAATGCTTGGTGAAGGTATGAACAAGTACTCCAGGTAGCAGCTTCTAGGTTGTCCCTGGTAGGAACACCTCTGAAAAAAGCTGTTGAAGTAGATGCAGCCCTGGTGGAATGTGATCTTATCCCCTGTGGGGTAGGTTTTCCATGGTGCTTATAGCAGAAATGAATGCAATGGCCTATCCACTTAGAAATGGTTTGCTTTGAAATGGCCTTCCCCTCTGCCCCTGCAGCAAAGGCAACTAGCAGCTGTTCAGTTTTCCTGAGAGGATTAGTCCTGTCCAAATAAAATATAAGTTGTCTGTGCACGTCCAAAGAGTGCAGTATTCGTTCTCCGTCGTTCTGTGGATTAGAAAAGAAGGTTGGCAAATGAATGGATTGATTAAGGGCCACACTGGATACCACCTTGGGCATAAAGGAAGGATTGGTCCTGAGGGACACCCTGTCTGCATGGAAGATGATGAAGGGCTCCACTGCCATGAGGGTCTGCAATTCAGACACTCTTCTTGCTTAAGTGATGGCTAGAAGGAAGGCTGTTTTCCAAGAAAGGAATTTCAACTCTGCAGTTGCAACTGGCTCAAAAGGAGGTAGAGTGAGCTTTTCCAATACAAAGTTAAGGTCCCAGGCTGGGGTAGGGGCTCTCCTGGGTGGTCTTAAATATTTGGCCCCTCTGAGGAATTGCTTCAGCAGGGGTGAGAGAAGAGAGGTGGGCTCAGTATTATAATGTGCTGAAATGGCTGAGGCATGAATTTTAATAGAAGCGAATGAAAGGCCCTTGTGAAGCATCTCTGTTAAGTACTGAAGAATATGTGGTAAGCTAGGTACTGTTGTGCCCATCCCCTGAGTTTGGCTCCAGGAACAGTATCTTTTCCACTTTTCAGCATAGGATTTTCTAGTACTAGGCCTCCTTGCATCCAGTATGACATCCAGCACTTGCTTACTGAGGGATGGTATTGGAGAGCTCAAGTAATTAGCCAGGCTGCAAGGTTCAGGTTTTGAAGATGGGGTGTAGAATCTGGCCCTCCTGCTGGGACAGCAGGGAAGGGGTCTGAGGCAGGTGCCATGGATCCAGCAGTGACATACTGCGCAAGAGGGGGTACCAGTGTTGGCATAGCCAGTCTAGTGCAATGAGTACTGTCCTTGGTTTGTCCTGTTTGATCTTTAGTAGATCTTTCGAGAGGAGAAGCAGAGGGGGAAAGGCATAAACTGAGAGGCTCTCCCAGGTGAAGACAGGGCATCCACTTTCCAAGCTTGTCTGTGGGGAGTCCTTGTGCAGAATTTGTCCAATTGATAGTTCTGAGGGGAGACAAACATGTCCATCTCTGGGCTCCCCCATTTGTTTCTCAAAATGCTGATTATCTTTGGTTACATTTTCCACTTGTGTGGGTCCAATTGATTTCTGCTTAGGTCGTCTGCCAGTGAATTTAGCTTGCCTAGCAGGAATTGAGCTTGTAGGTGCATTTGGTAGCTCAAGTGCTGTGTTCCACAGAGCCATGGCTAGTCTGCAGAGAGGGTATGACTCAGTTCCCCCCTGCTTGTTTATGTACCACATAACAGTGGTGGTGTCTGTCTTTACCAATAATTGCTCTGGAGAATGTGATCCTTGAAGGCTGTCAGAGAATTCTGTACAGCTAACCTTACTTTTTGATTGATATGCAGGTGCATTTGCCCTGAATGCACTGCCCTGTCAAGTGAGCCCCCCATGCATAGTCTGATGCTTCTGTTGCTAGGGTTTGGGCAGCAGGTGGTAGAGTGAATGGCAGTCCCTTGTTGTGGTAGCAGGCCTCTTCCCACCAAAGAAACTCTGTCTTTATACAAGGAATGATAGGAATCATTGATTCCAGGTCCTGAGAATGCTGACACCATAGGCTTTTTAAATACCATTGTAGTTTCCTCATATGCAGTCTTGCATATGGAATTAGTAGGATGCAAGAGGCCATGAACCCCAGGGCTTGCAGTATTTTCCTTGCAGATAGCTGGGTCTTTGTGGTCAGTAGTTTGAAGTAGGTTGTCAAATAAACTTGTTTCTCTGGTGTGAGGTAGGCCATCTGGGAAGTTGTGTTCAAGCTTGCTCCCAGGAATACAATTTGTTGGCAGGGTACAACATCATTTTCTGTTTAAGTAATCCAATAATATGCTGCTGACACTTTAACATATGAATCTGTCAGTTTAAGGCCCTAATGGCCAAAGTAGCAGAAGTGAATACCTTCTTACCCCATCTGTCCAGGGCCCTGGAATCTCTATCAGAGGGGGTAGGGTTTTTGGCAGTAGTAGCCTTATTGCCTCTGGGTCCCTGTGAAAATGGTCTCTGGGTCCGCAGTAGGATTCTTAAAGAGAAACTTGTGAGAGTCGGGTACTCTAATACCTGTCAGGTTTCCTGGGAGCCAGAGGTAAAGTGTCTGGGGCTAGGCTAGATTCCAAGAAGGCATCATCTACAATGTCCAGTACAGGAGGGATAGCTAAAGGCCTTTGTTGGGGTAGGAGTAAGAATTCCCTAAGCCTCTTTTTGGAGTCAGAGTAATCCTGGCTTTCCCAGTGGAAATGCTCCCTAAGGGTGTGCAAAGTTTCACCAAAGGAGAAATCTTCTGGAGGGGAAGCAGAGGGAATGGCGTCCTCTGCATCAGAATCCTCATAGGCAGATAAGGGCAATCGTGGTCATCAGAAGAAAAGTACAGTTTTGTACCTACCATAAATGTACATGTTCGAGTGTCCACACTGCTGTAGTCATTACTCTTGGGTTATCCTGCCATCAGGCGGTCCCGCAGTCGGCCCGAGTTCCAAAGTCTTGGTCCGGCGTCGGTTGCTGTCACTTCTTCCCTGACGTCAGTGCGCCAGGGGTATATAAGATGCATCCGACGCCATTTTCTTCAGTTTTTCTTGCCCCAGATGTCAGGTGCCCCCAACAGGTAGGCAATACATACTGCTATATAAAATTATGCATATAAAAATAAAACAATACCTTCAGTCAAAAGCAAATACACCACAGAGGTTGTATAAGATAGAAAGGAATAGATAAGTCCAGCTAGTTCAGAGGGGATGGAGGGAGGGTAACCTGGACTGCAGCAGTGTGAACACTCGAACATCTACATTTATGGTAGGTACAAAACTGTACTATGCTCATCGTGTTACACTGCTGCAGTCATCACTCTTGGGTTGAATCCCAAAGCTAAGGATGGGTGGTGGAACTAAACAGGGTTTGGAGAGGCTAGTAGGCCCTGCAGAACTGCAGTGGCAAAGCCAGCTCTGGTTTTAGAGTATAGAGGTAAGTGATAGTGCTTGGTGAAGGTGTGCACTGAACTCCAAGTTGCAGCCTCCAAAATATCCTTGGTTGGTACCGGAAGGCTGTTGATGTTGCTGTAGCCCTGGTGGAATGGGGCCTGATGTTACCAGGCACAGATTTCCCATGGTGTGTGTAGCAGAAACGGATACAATGTCCTATCCATTTAGAAATGGTCTGTTTTGAGATAGCTTTTCCTTGAGATCCTACAGCATAGGATACAAAGAGCTGGTTGGATTTTCTGAAAGCCTTAGTTTTATCCAAGTAGTAACGTAACTGCCTGTGAATGTCCAAAGAGTGTAGGAGCCTTTCCCCTTTGTTCTGGGGGTTTGGATAAAAGGTGGGCAAATGAATGGTTTGGTTTAGGGCCACACTGGATACCACCTTTGGCATAAAGGAACGGTTAGTTCGTAGAGACTCTGTCTTGATGAAAAATGATGACAGGCTCCACTGCCATTAGGGCCTGTAGTTCTGAGACTCTTCATTCTGAAGTTATTGCTAGCAGCAGGGCAGTTTTCCATGATAGGAACTGTAGATCAGCAGTGAAAGTTGGTTCAAAGGGCAGAAGTGTAAGCTTTTCCAGAACAAAGTTGAGATCCCAAGTTGGTGTTGGTGCTCTCCGGGGCGGTCTTATGTTCTTAGCCCCTCTGAGGAACGGTCTTAGTAATGGATGTGAAAATATAGGAGGATCCGTGTTGTATTGAACTGAAATAGCTGAGGCGTGGATCTTAATAGATGAGAAGGAAAGTCCTTTGTGCAACATCTCAGTTAAATATTGAAGAATCTGAGGAATATTTGGGACAAGGGGATTTTGGCCTTTAGCCTGGTTCCAGGTGCAAAATCTTTTCCATTTGTCTGAATAGACTTTCCTGGTGCTGGGCCTCCTGGCCTCCAGAATGACATCCATCACAGCTTTAGAGTGTTGACTGGTTATTTAGGCAATTTGCCATGCAGCCAGATTTAAAGTCTTGAGCTGGCTGTGTAGAATCTGATTGTTTTGCTGAGTGAGCAGGTGAGGAAATGTAGGCAAAATCCATGGTGGAGGCAGTGGAGGAAAGGCGTACACTGTCATGTTTTCCAACTGAATGAGAGGGCGTCCACTTTCCAAGCTAGTGTGTGGTATGACCTTGTGCAGAATTTTCGTAGTTGGTAGTTTTGGGGGGAAGCAAACAGATCTATGTCTGGGCTCCCCCATTTTTGAGTTATCATTGCAAATACTTGTGGATCTAGTTTCCACTCTGAGGATCTGTGATGTTTCTGCTTAGATCGTCTGCCAGTGTGTTTTTCTTTCCTGGCAGGAATTGTGCTTGTAGTTGAACTTGGTATGTCAGTGCTGTGTTCCATAAGGTCATTGCTTGTCTGCATAGGGGGTAGAAGTGTGTGCCCACTTGCTTGTTTATGTACCACATCACTGTGGTGTTGTCCGTCTTTATTAGGAGTTGTCCTGGATGTAGGAGGTCCTTGAAAGCTGTTAGGGCATTTTGTACAGCTAGCATCTCTTTTTGATTGATATGTAGATGCCTTTGGTTTGCAGACCATTTGCCCTGAATACCCTGTCCTGCCATGTGTGCTTCCCAAGCATAATCCGATGCATCTGTTGTTATAGTTTGCCTGGCTGTGGGTAAGGTGAAAGGCTGACCCTTGTTGAGGTGACATGCCTGTGACCACCATAGAAACTCCTGTTGAAGGCAGGGAATGAGTGGTATCATTGTTTCCAAGCTGTGGCTGTGCTGAGTCCATACACTTTTCAGATACCATTGTAATTTCCTCATATGCAGTTTTGCAAATGGTATTAGTAGTAAGCAAGATGCCATGAATCCCAAGGCCTGCAGAATTTTTCTTGCAGGGAGTTGGGTCTTTGTTGCCATCATTTTGAAGTATTGGGTCAGTTGTCTTTGCTTGTCTGGCGTGAGGTAAGCCATCTGGGCCGTTGTATTTAAGCTGGCACCCAGGAATATTATGTCTTGTGAGGGCACTAGTTTTGACTTCTTTTCGTTTACTGTGTACCCTAGGCAATTTAGTAGGTTTTTGACAAACGCCAGATGCTTTAATAGAATGTCCTTGCTTTCTGCTTGAATAAGGCAGTCATCCAGGTATGGGTATATTTGAATCCCTCTTTGTCTGCAGTATGCAATTACTGGTGCCAGGCATTTTGTGAAGACCCTGGGCGCAGTAGATAAGCCAAAGGGCAGTGCAGAGAATTGGTAATGGGTTGAACCTGCAATAAATCGGAGGTATCTTCTGCAATTTTGTCTGATAGGGACATGCAGGTATGCCTCCTTGAGGTTCAATGTTACTAGCCAAGCCTTCTTGCCCAGCATGGGAAGAAGTTGCTGTAGTGTTAACATCTTGAATTTGGGTACTTCCAGGTATGTGTTTAAAATTGAGAGGTCCAGAATGGGTCTCCAGGCTTTGCCCTTTCGGGGAACTAGAAACAGTCTTGAGTAAAATCCTTGTCCTTGCTCCTGTGTAGGAACCTGTTGAATGGCTCTCATGTCCATGAGAGCTGAAATTTCCTTTTGAACCTCTGCCCATTGATTTGGTGGCAGGGTTGGCATTCCTTTTATCCTTGGCAAAGTGTGAAAGTGGAATCTGTATCCTTGAGATACAATATTTAGGACTCATTTGTCTTTTGTGATGATGTGCCAATTGTCTGCAAAAAGTGCTAGTTTTCCCCCCAAGGGAGCTGCCAAGATGGTTTTGCTTGGTAGTCTAAGGGGTAAGTCATTGCGCTTGTCTTCTGGTAGTTTGAGACCTGTCTTCTCCTCCTTTTTGTGTTGTGGCACTCCATTGTCGAGGCTGGTAGGAGCCTTGTGGCTGGCCTCTGCCTCTTGAGCATCTGTATCTGCCCCTCTGTGGTCTGGCAGAAGGTGGAAAGGACCAGTTTTTGGTTGGCCAATTTCTGCTGAAATGAGGAGGTTGAACGTGTAAAAAATCCTTGATCGTCTGCAAAGATTTTGCCTTATCCTCCATTTTCTTTAAAACTTCTTCTGCTTTTACACCAAATAAAACATCCTGCTGTAAGGGTGCATCCAATAACTTTGCTTTAACATGATCAGGTAAAGTTTGTTCTTTTAACCAAGCATGCCTACGTATGACAGACCCTGTCACTGCTGCTCTACAAGAAGCTTACAATGAATCAAATCCTCATTGCAAAGTATGTTTTCCCACTTGTTCAGCTGACTGCAACAAATCTTGCATTTCCTTGTAATCTGGCTGGTCTGTATGTGCGAGCATTTTTTGTTTTAATTGAGACATCAGATATTGTTATTTCAGCATGTGAAACTGACAATTTAAGGCCCTCATAGCTAGAGTAGCTGAGGTATATACTTTCTTTCCCCATCTGTCTAGTGCTCTAGAATCCCTTTCAGAGGGCACAGGATTTTTAGCAGTAGAGGCTTTAACCCCTTTGGGACCCTGGGAAATGGTTTCTGGGTCAGCAGCAGGGCTTTTATACAGGAATTTGTGTGAGTCAGGGACTCTGTAGTATCTGTCTGGTTTGGCTGGTGCAGGAGGTAAGAATCTGGGTTAAGGCTAGATTCTGCATAAACATCATCCACAATGTCTAACACAGGTGGAATTGCAAGTGGTCTGTGCTGGGGTAGTAAAAGGAACTCTCGGAGCCTTTTCTTAGAATCAGAGTAATCCTGGCCTTCCCAGTGGAAATGTTCCCTCATAGTATGTAAGGTTTCCCCAAAAGAGTAGTCTTCTGGGGGAGATGCAGAAGGGATAGACTCTTCAGCATCAGAATCTTCATAAGGGGTAAAGGAATATTCCTGTTCCTCAGAAGAGTCTGAGGAAATTGAGACCTGGTCAGAGGAAGCGTAGTCCTCCTCCTGCCTTGGCCTTTTATCAGGAGGGGGATGGGAACCCCTGATTAGGGTAACTAAGTCTTCAGCCATCTTAAGAATCTGTTTCCTAGGCATGGGGCCTTGTACTGGAGACAGCTGTGCAGTCTTCTTTGTTTTTAAAGGAGTTTTTCAGTTTTGCATAGGATTTAATAGTGAGTGTAGTCGGTTTGAAGACACCTTCAGCAACTGAAGGAGTTTCAACAGCACAGGAATATCCTTCAGGTAAGGAGTCGGAAGGGCCTAAAGGTAAAGGTTGTGGAGGCCTAGTAATCTCTGCTTGTGAATCGGATGTCGCCTGGGGTTCTAAATCAGCGGTCGTCAGGGGCTGTGTAAGCGTCTCACTAAAAACCGGAGAACTGGCAACTGGTCTAGCAGAGGCCTCGGAGTCCGGTTTGGATTTCGGCTGCCTGTCCTTATCTTTGTGTTTTTTATGCATTCCGGTCGTCGGTTGCTCCGACGGCATGGTATAATTAAATTTCCTACCAAAATAATGTCGGGCAAAATCAAACCAACGTTTAATAGTTCATTTATTAAACCTAGCACAAAACTGACAACCTGTGACGTCGTGGTCTGGGCCTAGGCAAGGAATACAATAAGAATGAAAGTCCTTATGAGGTATTTGCTTCCCACAAGAAATGCAACAGTTAACTTTTTCTGACATCGGACTGAGGCAAGAAAAGGTTCCCCAACGGGGTACTTAGCTTTATGAAGACTTCAGTCTGAAATTCGATTTGAAAATCTCAGGGAGTCGGCCGACTGGCACTTGCGAACTGCTTCTGCTTCGGGCACCGCGCGGCAAGAAAGACTGAAGAAAATGGCATTGGATGCATCTTACATACCCCTGGTGCACTGACGTCAGGTAAGAAGCGACAGCAACCGACGCCGGACCAAGACTTTGGAACTCGGGCCGACTGCAGGACCACCTGATGGCAGGATAACCCAAGAGTGATGACTGCAGCAGTGTAACACAATGAACATTAGAAATTTCAGAATCCTGATCAGAAGAATCAGAAAGAAAATTTCTAGGTCTCTTAGAGGGAGAAGGCTTGCTTCCCCTAATAAGAGTAATAAGGTCTTCAGCCATTCTTATCATTTGTTTTTTAGGCATATGGGCCTGACCATGTGGTTTGGACGTCGGTTTTCTAGGTGTGGATTGAGTTTTAGGCCTTAAAGAAGAAGATGGCATTGGTTTATATGTAAGTTAGTAGGCCTGAATGCACCCTCAGAAGCTGGTGCCTGCACAGCGGCTCCGGACCCATCCAAGACAGTGACATCCGCAGGTTCCATACTCGAAGAAGCATCTCACAGCATACCGGACTCTGAATGGGTCTCAGCAGAGGCCTGCGAATCTGAAGTAGTGGGTATCAGGGGCTGCGAAAGCACCTCACCGAGTACCGGCGAACTGGCGACTAGCTTAACGGAAATGTCGTCGGCAGCTTTGGACCTATGTGGACTGTCTCTGTCTTTATCTTTACATGTTTTCGGAATGTCGTAGTCGGATGGCTTACCGAAGCTATTTCTGGATAATTAAACAGAGTACCGAAATAGTTTGATGCGCAAATGAACTGACGACAAATAGTTAAAGGATTGAATAAGGCACAAAACCGACAGCGAGGGACGTTGTGGTCTGGGCCTAAGCAAGTAATGCAGTACGAATGAAAATCTTTATGAGGTATTTGCTTTCCACATAATACAATTGTTAACTTTTACTGACATTGGCTTAGAGCAAGAAAAAGAATCCCCAATGGGGTACTTAGCTTTTTTGAAGACTTTGGTTCTGAAACTCGAAAATGAAAATTTCAGGAGTTAGCCAACCGGCACTTGTGAATTGCTTCTGCTTCGGGCACCGCACGGCAAGAAAGACTGATGTAATGGCATCGGCTGCATGCTTTATACCACTGACTACCTGACATCATGGAAGAAGAGACAGCAACCGACACAGGACCTAAGACTTTGATAATCAGGCCGGCTGAGGGCTACCTGCAAGCAGATAACCCAAATGTAATGACTGCAACAGTGAAACACGAAGAACATCTGCATTTACACCCACATTCATAGAAAATACATCTAGCCAGTGGTGGATTAAATGTACTTTTGGGCTGTTTTCAAACCATGGGCCTCCAGCACACATTTTTAAGACCATGCATAAAATGTATGTGTTCTTTGATTCACCTTCCTGATTGTTTAAATTATATTCCTTTTAACACATCACCACTTGTTAGTATGCGTTTTACATTTGTAGTTTTGAACATTTTTCTAGTAAGCAGTGAAACAAAACATACGAACCAATAATGACAAGTCTACCCATTTCAGAACATTTCAACCATAAAAGGCAAGTTAAACTGCTATCATTATAATCCACCAATAACAGTGACTATGTACAATTTCTGCTGAAGAAAGTCATCTGAATAAGTCTGCAGTAAAGAGAAAGAATAGTTGTGTAAAGTCTTACCATAATGATAGATGGCCTTCTTTTCTTTGTTGCAGTATTCATAACATGAGGGAGTTCCCTGCCGTAGGTGCCCAGACATCGGCCAGTACACAAAAGACTTCACACTACTGTAGGGTGCATGGTAAGTCGCATGCAGGCTGTGATCAGACGTCGGCCATAAAAGTGACGTATATGCATACCATCCTCAGAACTGACTGCCCCAGGGGGAATGCCAGCCTAAGGAAGTAGGATAAGAATCACCCAAGAAGAAGCAAGGCCAGGGGGAAGGATAGGAATACTGCAACAGAGAAGAGAAGAGAAGGGCATCTATCGTTATGGTAAGATTTTACACAGCAAGTCCTTCTAATCATCTGTTGCAGTACTCACAACATGAGGAAGAATATCAAATCTCATGAAGAAAAGGAGGAGGTAGGGACTGAGGAGCTTTCCAGGAAGCACTAGAGTACGGCTCTGGCAAATCCTACTCTAGATTTAGATATTCCATCTAATTTGTAGTGTTTGGTGAAGGTATGGACTGAGGTCCATGTAGCTGCTTCAAGAATTGAATTAGTGTCCAATCCTTAAAAGGCCCCACATGAGGCAGCAGCCCCTGGTGGAATGAGCCCTAACAGGGGAGTGAAAGGTCTTAACATGATGAGTGTAGCAGAAGGAAATAATCTTGGAAATCCAGGAGGAAAGGGTCTGTTTGGACACAGTCCACTGGGGTGATAAGAAACAAAAAGCTGACCTGACTTTCTAACAGCCTTGGTTTTATCCAAATAAAATTGAAGTTGTCTGTGGACTTCTAAGGTATGAAGGACCCTCTCACTAGGACTCTGGGGAGAAGGGAAAAAGGTTGGCAAGTGTATGGACTGATTTAGAGATAGGTCATTGACTACCTTGGGCATAAGTGAAGGGTTTGTGCACAGGGAGACCCTGTCTTTATGGAAGGCCAGAAGGAGCGGAGATACCATAACGGCCTGTAACTCAGACACTTATTTGGCTGAAGTTAAGGCTAAGAGTAACACAGATTTCCAGGAACAGTGCTGAAGAGTAGATGAGGAAGCTGTCTCGAAGAGTGGGAGAGTCAACTTTTCTAAGACAACTTAAGTTCCTAGGAAGACGGAACAGGTTTCCTGGGAGGCCTGATGTGTAGGACACCTTTAAGAAATTGTTTTGCCTCAAATCTGCTAGCTAAAGGGGAGAGACAGGCAGACAGGAAGATATGGCTGACATATGAGCTTTTACTAAAGAATAAGCCAAGCCAGCATTGAGCAATTCACACAAGTCAGTCAAAAGCAGGGGAGTTTCCACTGTTAATGCATCCTGATTTATTTTCAGACACAGGATTAAAAATCTCTTCTGGCAAGTACGAAATATCCCCTTCAAACAGAAAGGGAGGGCATCCACTTTCCAGACCAGAGGATGTGGCTCTGGCAAAAAAAAACTGTGGAAACAGTCTGTTCATGGGGGAGGCAAAAAAGTCCGTTTGAAGAACACCACACTGTGGACAATGTCTAGAAACACATACCTTTGGAGCATCCATTCTTGGGATGGTGTTTGTGACATCCTCAGGTAATCTACCATACAGTTTTGAGAAGATAAGATATATACTGCTTGAAGGGTTACCTGGAATATTACTGCTAGCTCCCAAGCCTGAAGAACCAGTCCGCATAGTAGATAGGATTTCACCTCCCCGTTTGTTCACATATCAGAGGACTGTCATATTGTCTGTAAACAGCTGCAGAGGTCCTGGTTGGAATAAGGGGTGGAACGTTTGAATGGCCAACAGCAGTGCCCTCATTTCCCTTACACTGATGTGTTCCTTCAATTGAGAGGGAGGCCAGGTCCTTTGTACTTTCAGGTGGCCGAAGGTTGCTCCCCAATTTATGACTGATGCATCTGTGCAAATCTCTTGACAAAGAGCAGGAGGGTGTAAGGGGAGTCTTGGGCTGAGGGACACGATGCATCTACCATTGAAGTTCTCTTTTCAGACAGGGAAGGAGTGGGGTGGAGAATTCTAGGGGGTGCTGGTGCTGCATCCAAACTGACATTAGATACCACTGTCATTTTCTCATGTGGAGTTTGGCTAATGGAAGCATGGGAATGGTGGATGCCATGAGGCCCAAGACACTGAGGAACTCTCTGGCTGTTAGGTGGTAAACCAGCAGAATGTTTTTGAAGAGGTGAGGTCCTTTACCTTTTGGGGGGACAGGGAGACCCTCATGAGATCTGTTTGTATCCTGCATCCCAGGAAAACTTGATCCTGCGAAGGGGTGAGAACTGATTTTTTTTTAAGTTTATGGTGAACCCTAGACTTTGTAGGAGATGAAGGTGAAGGCAATGTTTTGTTCCAACTCCTCTGTGTGGCAAGCTAGAAGGAGAGGATTATCCAGCTAGGAAAAAATGTGTATTCCCTGGAGTCTGCAGTGGATAATTACAGCAGCAAGGCATTTGATGAAGACTCTGGGTGTAAAAATGAAAAAAAGGCTTCCACCACCACGAGAAGTACACTGAAAAATTCTGTTAGGATACAAGCTTTAATAAAATGAAGAAATAAAAAGTACAAATTGTGCTGTTCAGATTGCAGGTCCACAGGATAAGCGCTTTCAGTTAAAAAACCTTCTTCAGATCCTAGTGTGTAGACCTGACTTACTACTCTTAAAATAGAGATCCTTAATTGCTCAGCCAATCACATACAGCAAGCAAATACACGCCTTCCTTAAGCCTCCATTTCATTTCTTAATCGGGCTTCTCTCTTTCAAAATGGGCTTAATAGGAACTACTCTGTTAAGCCCTGGAAACAGATTAGCTCTAAGATTCATGATCCATCTGGTTTCTTCCTTTTCAGTTTTGTTAACAATGTCTCCTCCACGAAGGTTAATAGTCACATTTGAAATAACCATAAAACTAATTGAATGCCCTGGATTTTCAGACACATGTCCATACCACTTTATTCTTGATGTCTAACAGGTGGCGAAGTATCCATTCCTTGAGTTTTCTATTGGTCTTTCAGTTTGCATGTGCCAACATATATAACATTCTTGCTGTTACAGTTGGCAAAACCAGAGAACTTATAGCATTTGTTGGTTACTGGATGAACAAAACTGTTGGAACATTTAATGTGGCTGCAAGCTTTGCAAAAGCCACATTTCCAAGTTCCTAACCTATTTCTTCCTTCTGTACTCTGCTTGTTAGGTATTCTATCATAGTTGCACAATAAATCCTTTAAGTTCTGTTTTTTAAAACCAAAGTTAGGTGTTTCCCCTACAATTCTCTTAATTTTGCTGTCAGCAGTTAGGACTGGCCAAAATTTCTTGATGGTTTCACGGACAAAGGAGTCAGTGCTGTAGGTCATCATGCATCTGAGACTGTTGCTGTTCCCACCTTTCTTCACATCACTCTGCATCCGCTTCAAGTAGTATGGTTGCCCTTTGTTATGTCGAATGGACATTGCTTTGCCTTTACTCATGACTAATTGTTTTTCATTATAGCCTCGAGGCAAAATTCTGTAAAAGTTTGTCTTGTTCCTGCAGAAAATCATCATCGTCAGTACAAAGCTTGGATATCCTGGTCACTTGATGTTCAACAATATTCTGAAAAACATGTCTCGGATGCATACCGTATATGGTTCCTCCATTGTGGTTTCCTGAATATAGTGGTGCCAATTCCTTTGCTATTATTTATTGAGATTCTCACATCTAAGAACTCGATCTAACTTACTGACCTTCTCACTTCGAACCTTAAAAAGCTGGTCATATTTGTTAAATAGTAAACGAAATCATTAAGGCACTGCAAACTGCCCTTCCATAGGGATATAACATCATCCACAAACCTATTGTAAAAGATGATGCATTCCTTCCATTCATTTTTTGCATCCATTTCCCATTGCCTTTCCCATTCAGCTAGAACTATATTGGCATAGTTGTTTGCATAGGGGGTGCCCATGGCTACCCCCCATTTCTGCCAATAAGAGCTCTCACCATAGACGGACACATTGCTCTCCAGGACCAATTCCAGCAGGCTGCAGACTAGATTCACATCCATGCTCACTTCTGAGTGAGAGGCAAAATCTCTTACTGCTTCTATTCCTTGATCGTTGGGTATGCAAGTGAATAAATTAACATCCATCGTCACCAAAATGAGGTTGTCTGTGTTGAGCTTTCTTGCTCCATTCTTTCATACAATCTCTCCAGCAACTGACCAGTGTCCCTCAATGCAGTCTGTGCAAAAGGCAACAACTTCTTGAGTTCAGTTTCCACATAAATTGAAAGGGGCTCAGTGACCCAGCCTCTCCTCGAAAATATCGGTCTCAGAAGGGGGTCAACACTGTTCTTATGAATCTTAGGCAACCCTTTGATAACAGGTATAGTTGGGATGTATCATTTCAAGAAAGTCATATAGATTGTTATCAATTGCTCTAGTCATTAATTTGTCATACAGGACATTCTTTACTGAGGACATCAGTCTGTCTACTTGATACTTCTTGATGTTGTGGTATGTATCACTATGGCTTAACATATCCTGCATTTTCTGGGCATACTGTATTGAATTCATCACTATTAAAGCTCCTCCTTTGTCAGCTGGCCTGAAAATAATTTCTTTCATTATTTGCAATTCTTTTAGTACCTGAAACTCATCCTGTGTTAGGCTGTAATAGTGTTTACTTTTTCCTCTTGACCTCCATTCAGCCACCTCATCCTCACACAACCGTAAGAACATCTCGACAGTGGGATGATTACTGGGAACAAAGGAACTTGTTTTTTTCAACACAGACGATGTGTAGTTTGTACCAGTGTTTTCATTATCAAAAAGACACTTCAACGTAACGTTCCTGCCAAAGCACCTTAAGCCTGTCACTAACTCACTCAGGTCAGAACGTATTAGGAGTATAAAGCTCAAGCGTCTTTGCAGAACACTCATTTGGGTAGCTGTTAACTCATAATCCGATATGTTAATTACCAACGAAGTTGATTCATCTGAGCTCACTAGAGTTCCTAGGTTACCTTTCTCTTTTTCTTCTCTGCTTTCTGACCTGGATCTCCCAACGTTTTTCTGTGTTAATAGAAAAGGGAGTTGCTGTAGTACAGGTGCATGGATGGATCCCTTCTTTGGTATCATGCACAAAACTATTTCACTTGAAGACTCTGGGTGTGGTAGAAAGTCCAAAGGGTAAGCCATAGAATTGAAAATGCTAACATGATACAGAAAAGCACAAAAGCTTCCTGTAGTAGGGATGGATGGGAATGTGCAGATGTGCATCTTTGATATCCAAGGTAATCATGAATGCTTGGGGCAGAATGAGTGGAAATGGAGTCTGGAGTGTCACCATGCAGAAAGTGGGTACTTTTAGGAAGGTATTGAGATGGGACAGGTTGAGGATGGGTTTTCCAGGGACCTTCCTTCCTGGACACCAAGAACAACCAGAAATAAAATCCTTTACCTATTTGTTTTTTGGGGGCACTCTGAATGGTGCCTTGGTTTAGTAATTCTAACAGAACTTCTGGAAAAAAGGCAAGTTGTTCCTTGGGAAGTTGAGGGATGCCTCTAAAGGAGGGTAGTTGATCCCACACCATGAAGTACCCTTTTTGTATAAGAGAGAGGACCCAGGCATCTTGAGTTACGCTTTCCCAGGCTGTCAAGGATAGGTGTAGGTGCTGGGAAAGTCGGATGTGGACAGGAGGGGGAAAGCAGTCAAAAGATGGCTTATCTAGAAGGGGCCGCTTAGATGGCGGGGTTGCTACTGGGGCCCTAGGCTGTTGTGGTCTCCTATCACTCGTTTTTGTTCTAGGTTGGATGTGATGGGACTGTCTACACACAAACACAGGCTTTGCAAGGTAATTTCTTTGGAACTTGGGAACTGGGGAAACAAAAAATATGTTTCAATTCCTGTAGTTCCTTAACCTCTTCTTGCAGAGATTTGAACAGGTTAGCAGATGCAGGTCCAAACAAAGCAGAACTATCCAGATGAGCATCCATGAGCTTGGCTATTGTATCCTCTGGTAAGGGCTGAAGCCTTAGCCAAGAAAATCTTATTACTGATCCAGAGGCAGCTGCTCTGGGCAGAAGCCTCTGCAGCATCATAGCTGCATTTTATGGAGTGACATGTTACTTAAGAAGACACACCAAGCACTGAGGTGGCCAAGGTTTTATTGTCAGAGTCAGGTAGGCCTGCAATTACCTGTGAAAGTCGGGACATAATTTCTAATGTGAATTTAGTCATATGTGTTTGGTAATTTATAGCCCTGAACCAGAGTGGCAGAAATATATACTTTTTGCCTAGTCTATCCAGGATCCTGCTATCCTTATCAGATGGTAAGAGGGTAGTAGAGGGTTATCAATTTGATGGCTTATCAGAAGCCACAGAAATTGCAGAAAGGTCTGCAGAAGAACATCTGAAGAGGAACTTGCAATCCTCTGGGACCTTGTCGATGCAGTCTGGTTTTTAGGGGGCAGGTGACTGTGAATCTGGTGCCTGAGAAGTTGAAGCAAAAGCACCGAGAAAGGCAGGTAACACAGGAGGGACAGCTGATGGACTAGGTGATTCCACCTGTAACAGGTCATAATATCTTTTTAGTACTTCAGATACTTGGGTACTGTCCCATTTAAAGTTGTGTCTCCAAAGGACACGTCTTCCACTGGTGAGTCTGTGCCATTTGATTCCTCTTCAGGGGAGGCATAATCTAGGCGGGAAAGGGATATGAGAAGTGTAGGCTGGGGATTCATCCCCTGAAGATGCCTCCTCCTCAGATGTATCCTTTTCCCTAGCTCTAAGTGGAGAGACAGTACTGGGTGGGGGGCTGTAAAGCCTGGAGCAGGCCTAAGTGACTGAAGGGCATTGAAAAGGCCTTGAGTGAATTTCTGCCAATTGCTAAGAGGTTCTTTTGGAGAAGACAAATGATTTTGTTTCTTCTTCCCATGCAGGTCTGCTTTATGTAGGATTGGAGGGCCTGATGTAACCTACATTTGATCAGGTCAGAATCTGTCTCTTCCCTAACCAGGATCTGTTGAATGCCCTTAGGGCCTTCAGTAATCACAAGCCATTGCTCCCTTCGGACATCCGACATGGATGCCTGTTCAGCCTTTGAAGATGTTCTAATGCTCTGATACAAGGCAGCCTGGACTTCACACTTGGCCTGCAGATCTGGGCTGTGAACCAGGTGTGTCTCTGGGTTGTCCCCTACCTCAAGAGAGATGTCGGTATCTAGAGGCGCAGCAGAAGGTTCAGGCCTTTGTTTTTTGGCCTTCCGCGTCAAAGCTGACTCAGCTTCGGGCCCTGGGGATCCCTCCATTGCACTTTTTGTTAGCAGCTTTAAGTGCTGATTCTCAAGGTAGATGACAAGGGAGGACAATCTACTCCTTAATATCTTTGGGACAAATGCCTGACAAACAGAGCAAATTTTGTGGTTGTGGTTTGTGCCTAAGCAGAACAAGCACTGGAGGTGGCTATCCTTGTGTGGAATTTGTCATCTACATTGGCACTTGCCCCTCTTGGATGACATGAACCCTAATCAAAAACAATAATAAAAGTCAAAAATTCCCCAAGAAAATCTTATTACTTATCTAAATTTAGAAGAACCGCAAATGACTCTGAGTCAGATTGTACGTTGGAATATGATGTTCAGATCTAGCTGCAGAGAAGTTCTGGGGATGATGCAGGCATACATCACTTTTATGGCCAATGTCCAATCACAGCCTACTTGCGACGTACCATGCACCCTACAGTAGTGAAGTCTTTTGTATACTGGCCAACGTCAGGTCACCTATGGCGGGGGAACTCCCTCATGTTATGAATACTGCAACACAGGAACAGAAGGACATCTGTAACTAACTTTGCATTGCAATGCTTCATCTACAAATTCAATGCCTATGTTACTTAAAAAAAAAAATATGTTGGCAGTATGAAAATAGGGAATGGCTGGCAACAGGAGAACACACTTATGAGTGTAGCACTCCCCTCCCAATGCTGCCCAGTAGCGTCAACAATTCCTCTACCTAGTGGGGGAAGAGAACCCACAGTCTTATGCACCAAAGGCAAGTAAGCTCTCTGTTGTACCACCGACACTGATCAACACAACTATGAAATTGTGATTGACATGAATAGACTATAATCCTCAGAGATTTACAACAACAAAACAAACAAAAAAAATAATAAATGGGACCTGGCAGCTGGTGTGGAGGTTTAAGGCACTGACTTGCTAATTATCACGGTTCAGGTCACTTAACTAGACAGCCAACCTAACTGGGGCATTTTACACACACACTTCCACTGTTTTGGTGGGCTCGCTCTGGCTTCAGTCCTGCTGGCCATCAAATCTCCTGTAGTAGGCTTACATGTAATGCAAACATTATGATGTACTGAAGTCTTGCTCCACTCAGCTTGCTTGGCTATCAAATCTGTCAGTGGTGCTGGTTTACAGAAGTTTACATTAGGATATTATCCTAGAGGTTTCTAAGGCTTGCTGCTTTTTTTTTTTTTCAGAAGTCTCCCATGAGGTCATAAACTCCTTCATTTTTACAGACATTGCCAGACTTTTTATTTTCAGACAGTTTTATTTTTTTATCCCCCCCCCCAAGCCAACACAGGTCCTAGGCAACTGCCTAGGTTGCCAAGTGCTATCTGGTTCTGGGGGGGCAACAGGTTTAATAAAAAAAAAAACAATTTACAGTCATATAAATATGCTACCAATTCATGTAACTCCAAATGAATTACAGATGAATGTAATTCTGGACACATTCCAGGTATTAAGAAAAGCACTCTTGGCCAACATCAATGGCTAAAACAATACTAATTTCATGAACTCTAATCATACCCTGACTTAGGAATGGGGTCCATTCCAGTCATAGTATTAGAAACCCAAAACACCTGGAGAAATTAAACCAATGAGAAACTTCCTTTGAAATCTGTCATGTCTCTTGAGGATGTATGGGGGAGTTGGGAATATCGATCCAAGGATGCTGTTTGAAAAAAAAAACATCCATTGGGCTTTCCTGACTGGACAATGGCCATTGCTTTTACAGCCTAAAACCTAAAAGGCCCTAGTATGTCTTTTGGGATTCAAAGCCCTCTTGAGCCTGCCACCTGAAGTGCTCTTTCATGATTGAAAGAATGAGCTCAAATAACATGTCTAGAGGTGAGGAACCACAGGCCAAATTGCTCTCACTGTTTCAAATGTTAGTGGAGATGTAAGCTGTGACTTGTAGAGCAGTTCCGTTTTCTTCAGAATCAGAGGAGTAGGAGTACCTCACTGGAGAGACATCCATCTTCCTCTTGAGTAAGGAAGGGGGACTGAGGCACAAATGTAAATTCAGAATTTGGCTGCAGGCCACACTGAAGCTGGATGAAACCCTGAGCCAACTTATCTCAATCCTGGAAGTGAGGCTGGCTGGGGTCATAGGGAGATGTTAAGACCTTCTAAGAAAAAGCTGTGCAGGTGTAGGAGACACATTAGACATAGGAGCTATAGTCTTATATAATCTTCAGTCTGGCAGGGATTTGTGAATCTTAAGAGGAGCTTACCGGGATATTGACTTAGGGGAGTGGACTTTCTCCTTGACAATCTTTTTGGGAATTTGCCTTTTCTTTCTTTGATAATCAAATGGTATTCTAAATCACACATCAGTGGACCAGCATCTGATGCGCAGCATATGGCCAGGTCTTCATTCCAATGGGACATTTCAACATTTCAATGGCTGCAAACATGACAGCCTCCAAAACAGACATCAGAGGCTTTGGTGGTACAAGGCATCGGGGCCAGAGGCTTTTTTTTATCATCTCCAATTAGATGATACTCTCAAATCATGGGTGTCCACTAAACCTGAAAGTTCAAGGGTCTAACTCCTTTCTCCATATGAACATGTTTTATGTTTTGTTTTGGGGGAGTATGTCGGTGGCACTCTGCTATTATGTGCCTGTATACAAGGCAAATGATTTTTAACAAGGCCAAGTCACTGCTTGGCCTGGTATGTCTGGACAACTGCCTCCCTCTCTTCAAAGACTTTGGACAAAAGTCTTTTAGCAGATACTACAGCTAGCCACACTGTGCTCAGGTCCTAGGCAGAAATGCACTGAAGATGCAATTTTTTATGTAGTATTTAGAGCTTACAAGTACACATGGCAGCTTTCTTAAGCATAGACATAACCTGTGTCTACATGTCTGGCAGTTAATTTCTTGGACTTCTGCTCACAATCAATAATCCAAAGTAAGAGAATAAAAAAGAGGTCCCCAACCTCAAGGTACTTGCTGCTCAATGCTCTTTTGTCATATGTGGGGAAATTGATCATAGCAAGACACAACTGAAGATGACAATTTCAGACGCTACTTATATATCAGGTACATGAAGTGGAGTGCTCAGCTCTTAAAGTCAGGAGAGATGTTGGGCTGGGACAGTGACAGAGATTCTTGTAAATTATGACTGCACCAGTGACCTATGAAGAACATATTCATGTCAGGATGTAGCATCCTACATGCATTCTTTCTGAATTAGAAGGATTTTGTGTGGAAGTCAAGGGGCAGAGGCTATATTACTAACAAAAGAAGCAGCAGAAAGCAATGCTCTTCCAGGTAAGGTACTTAAGATAATAATAGATACCAGAATTTTAGGAGAGGTCATTTTAACAGTGAGCAAAATATGGGTCTGCCCGCCTTCTGTTCCCTTTTCCCCCCTGCCCAAGTTTTCTTTAGCTGTCTCTTATTCACTCTGATGTCCAGTGTTAGTTCATGACAACTTCTGAAGGAACTTTTGCTGGTATGCAAGGATCTCAGCCAACACTGTTATGGGTATTCTTCTGTTCTCTGAGTCACTTTTGGTCCTCACACAGATATATACTTATTGAAAACACATGTATTAAAGCCAATAATAATAAGAATTTAAATGGGAACTAGAAAGTACTCTGACAACACATTTAAAACTCCAACTCACTTTGATGGCGGGGAGCAGGAGAGCTTTGCTAGCACAGTACTTTCTTCAAAGATCGTATTGTTATGGCAAGCACCATACAAAACTGTACCATCTTCTTTGGGAAAGGCTCACATTCCCTACATTCTGGGCACACCTCAACAACTACTTCTTCAAGCAAGCCACCTGCAAATGCTTTAACTAGGTGTGTAACTTAACATGCACCTAACTAACTCCCTCATAAACCTACCAAACTCTAACTCCTGATAGGGTGACTAATTTTTCAGTAGAAAGAGAAGAGACGTTTAATACTTTTCTCTCTCTACTCTCTTACTCCCTCTTTGCCTAGCACTGCAACATCTGCATAGATATATGCTTCTGACAATTTTTATCTTTTTCAGATTTCTTTTTTTCTCAAAAGAATTGTATACAATGTAAATACAGCAACCATGGTGCTGCACTTGGAATAGCTCTGCACAATAAGTATTAACCAAGAAAACAAAAGACCCAATGAAAAACAAGGGAAATCTGAAGCTCAAGTGTTCTAAGCTAATCAGGACCTGCAGTAATTAGTCTAACTCTCTCACCTAGATCAAACAACTACTTAAAATCCAGGATGGCCTCATCACCAAATCCAAATGATTACTCAAAGCAGAAATGAAAATGTGCACCTCTCAACTGTCATTGATTTTCAGGGATATCCCTGATTTTGACTCTGACTTTAGCTCTGTCTCTCTCTTAATCCCTACTAAAAATGAAGACTTTTAGAGAAAAGGTGGTGAATTACACTTAATGACAATAATTAGAGTTACAGACTTGTTTTACTTCAGAAAATTGATACTTTTTGATTTGTGCTTGATTCTCTGAAAACTATGACGCAAATTTTCACAAAAGTAGAAAAAGTATCAGGAAAGGAAGAAGACTCTAAATGGCTGGATTAGTTAGGCAACATAAGGGCAGACAATGCAGAGAATAAGATTCACTTATTCTTTCACACAATCTTTTTGCCACACTAGTATAAAAAAGTGTGTGACTTGTGTGCCTTCTGTACTTGTTATGACAGTTTTATACTGTTAAGAAAAAGAAAGGAAAATGAGAGAGAGAAACATACTACTTTTGGTTAACTGTTAAACTGTCTAGTTTTTTTTAATTACTTTTTATTAAGTAACATAGTTTTTATCTTAACAGTATTTACATGGTTAACTGTAAAATATATTTAGCACCAAGTCATGTGGTAGACAAAAACTTTTTACTGAAGATGTCTGTGATTATAAAATGTGGCTTATATTCCTTGGTGTGGAGGCGTTTCTTATTTGTATTTATTACACACTTACACTTTTGGTCTGAAAAGGGAGCTTAAGAGTTCAAAGAACCAAAGTACAACATCAGAGAAATGTCTTCACTAGAGCAGGACTGAAGCAAGGGGCACCCAAGAGAGAGGAAGTTTCTGAGACACAGTATAGTTGTGTACACTTGCCATAAATGCAGATGTTTGGATGTACTTACCGTTGCAGTCCTGACTTGTGTGATTTCTTGCTGTGTTAGCCCTTGGCCGGCCTGACTACCAGCGTAAACATCTCCCTTCTCCTCAGGCTGGCGGCTGTCCTATCTGACGTCAGTACTCTTGGGTATATAAAGAGCCAGCCTATGCCATATCAGTTTTTTCATGCTCCCTAGAAGGTAGGAGCCCCCAGATGAACAATAAGCAAGGGTCTAAGACAGAAACTATGCCAGGCAGGGAGAACACCCAGGGGGTCCACTGTCTTGGGAAGAAGACAGAAGCATAGTATTGTAGGCAAAGGGGGAAGTTGGGAGAACAAGACTTCCAACAGTGAATACACTTGAACATCTACATTTATGGTAAGCGTACGCAACTGTACTAAGTTCTTCGTGTTTCACTGTTGCAGTCCTGACTTGTGGGATAATTTCCAAAGCTGAGATGAGGGTGGAAGGAAGATTATGGAGAGTAGAGGATGCCCTGCAGGATGGCAGTGGCAAATCATGCTCTAGACCTGTAAAAGGGTGGGAAGATGACATAATGGATAAGGTTGTTTACCTTAAATACACAAGGTGCAGGGTTTGAGTCTTACAAGGGGTAAATGGCTAGGCTTCAACTGGCCCAAAAGGGCAGTTAGCCTAGTACTAATCTATGAACCTATGAACCTATTATGTGGTAGTGTTTGGTAAAGGTAAGATGACCAGATAGCAGCGTCCAAAATGTTTTTGATAGGAACTCCCTTTAGGAAGGCAGCACAGTGGCCCTAACAGCTTCAGGTGGCTTTTTATCATGATGGCTGTAGCAAAAGGAGATATAGAGTGAGATATCCACTTGGAAATAGTCTATTTGGAAACAAGCTTCCCTTCAGAGCCAGTTGCAAAGGACAAAAAGAGTTGGTCTGATTATCTGAAAGATTTAGTTTTGTCAACATATAGCTTGATTCAAAGATGTGCCTGTAACCACCTTGGGCATAAATGATGGGTTAGTCCTGAGGGATACTCTGGCTGGAATGTGAGAAAAGATTCCACTGCTACGAGAGCTTGCAGCTCAGAAAGTCCAGTCTTCCAAGTTAAAAATTTTAGCTGCTGGTTCAAACGGGGGTAGAGTAATTTGTTTCAGAACAAATCTGAGGTTCCATGGAGGTATGGGTTGCCTCCTGGGGGGTCTAATGTGGATCACTCCCCTAAGGAATTGTTTCAGCACAGGGTGCGTATATTTAGGAGGAAGAACAAAGATGTGGGCTGAAATGGCAGAGGTGTAAATTCTGATGGAAGAGTAGGCTAGGTCTCTGTCAACCAGGGTAGCCAGGTAATCTAAAATGAAAGCGACATTGGCTGAATTAGGATTGAGGCCTTTCTGCTGGGAAGAGATACAGAACCTTTTCCACTTGGCTGAGTATGATTTCCTAATACTAAGCCTTCTGACCTCTGAGAATGTCTTGAACTTATTTGCTTAGGACATGCTTGGAGGTGGATGTTGGAGGATTATCCAGCCTGAGAGTCTACAACCTTCTCTTGTCCTGAGTTAGAAGGTCCACTCTCTGAGGTAACTGCCATGGATTTTCGTTGGTTAAACTTAGCAGCAGAGAATACTAGTGCTGCCTGGGCCAGTCTAATGTATGCTATTAGAATGGCTCGTGGGCCCTGTTCCCTGATTTTTAGAAAGACCTGAGGAAGAGGAGGTGGGGGGAATGCATAAGGGAAAAGAAGGGTTCAAGGGAAGGAGAAAGTATCTGTCTTCCAGGCTGTGAGCAGTTTGGTCCATTGAGCATTTTATTTGGTGGTAAAGAGGTCTACCTGTGGGGTTCCCCATTTTCTGGACTTAGCTGAGTAACGTTTCCCAATGCTGATGCTATTCATGGAGATTCGTCAAGTTTCTGATGATGAGGTGATCTACTAAAGTGGTTTGAACCCCTGGAAGGTATTTTGCCATGAGGTGCAACCCCAGAGAGTGAGCGGTCTCCCAGATCTGTACAGGCAGTCAACACAGATGGTAAGAGTGAGTGCCTCCTTTTTTATTTATGTACACATGACAGTGGTGTTGTATGTTTTGACAAGCAGGACCCCTGGTTTCCATTTTTCTTTGAACGCTACTAGGTCCTTTTGAACTGCCATCAGTTCTTCACAGCTTATGTGCTTGTCTGTGATCTGAATTTTCCATTTGCCTTGGGACTGAAGATGTTGGAAATAAGCCCACCAGACTGTCTCTAAAGCATCTGTGGTTAAAGTTTGACCCTGAGGGGTAAACCTGAAGGGGAAACCTAGGTTCTGGGCGCAAGCCTGTGCCCATCATGCAATTCCTCCATGAGACAAGAGACCAGCTGAATTTTGGTCACCAGGGATTGTGAGTGCTGGCACCACAGATTCTTGAGGTACCACTGGAGATTCCTCATGTGTAGCCTGGCCAGAGGAATCATGAAGATACAAGATGCCATGCATCCTAATGCTCAGAGGAATTCTCTGACTGAGAGACATTGCCTCTGTATGATGTTTTGGAAGTACGGAGTCAGAAAGGAGAGTTTTTTCTGGAGGAGAGAAAGGCCTTTTGAAGGGAGGAATCCAGAAGAGGCCCTAGGAAAACTATCCTGGTGGATGGGTCAGTGTTGAATTTGCGTTGATTTATAGTGAACCCCAAGGAGGTCAGGAGGTTCTGAGGAAAGGCTGGATCCCTGAGGAGCTTTGACAGACTTGCTGCAGGAATAAGGCAGTCAATCTAGATAAGGACAAATTTGGACCCCTCCTGTTTTGCAGAGAGCAATCACAGGGGCTAAGCACTTTGTGAAAACTCTGGGAGCAGCATATAAGCCAAAGAGCGGTGCATAGCATTGAAAGTGATGGGTACTTGATCTGAAATGTAAAAAGCTTTTTGCATGATTTCTCTATAGGAATGTACAAGTACGCATTCTTTAGATCCAGGTTGACCATTAAGGCCTGGGGAGCTATCATGGCTAGAAACTTTTGAGGAGGTGACATTCTGAATTTTGGTACCAGCAGGGACTGATTCAGGGTGGAGAGGTCTAGAATAGGGCACCATGGCTTTCCCTTTTGGGAACCAGAAAAAGCCTGGAATAGAACACCTTAACTTTTTGGTGTTATGGGACTGGTTCAACTGAGCCTTGTGAGCACAGATTGAGAATTTGAGAAATGGCCTCTCTTCTTTGATTTTGTGGAATATCTGGGAAACCCAAGTATCTTAATGGCTACTTGAAAGTCAGCCTGTAACATTTGAGATAATATTCAGAACCCACTTGTCGGAGGTGATGAGGGATCAATTCTCTTTGAACATGGATAACCTTCCTTCTATGTTTTTGGGAGAGGGTGGGGGCAAGGGGAGAGGAATGGGAGAGTCATTGCTGCTCTCTACCAAGACCCTGTGGTCTAGAACTCACCTGCCTGGGGGTTTCTGAGGACCACTGTCTGGGCCTTTGTGAATGCTGCTGGCTTTGAGGTCTTTCCCTCCGGGGTTTCCTTTGCCTGCTTTTTGACTGAGAGGGGAAAGGACCACTGTTTAGTTGGAAGATTCCTACTAAACCTATGAGGCTGAACTTGGAGTAAGTCTTTAACAGGCTGCATAGACTTTGCTTTATCTTCCATCTTTTTGAGCACAGCCTCAGCTTTTGGCCCAAGCAGGAAGCCCTTGTTTAGGGGTGCATCAAGAAGGTTGGACTTGCCATGGTTTGGAAGGGTCTCCTCCCTATGCCAAGCATGTCAGTGACAGAACCAGAGAGCAGCTCAGCTGGAGGTCTCCACAGCATCACAGCCCAAGTATAAAGAGCATCTAGCCACCTGGGAGCTAGAATGACAAATGTCCAAAAGTTCCTTGGAAATGTTCTTGCCCTCCAGGGAAGAAATGTTTTGCTTCATTTGATCTAAAATAGTCTGTTGGTATTTGATCATATGAAACTGGGAGTTAAGGGCCCTCATGGCTAGGGTAGCAGAAGTGTAAACTTTTTAACCAAACCTATCAAGGGCCCTGCTTTCTTTGTCAGCATGTAAAGGATTTTTTGAGGATCTAGCCCTTGCTCCTTTGAGTACTGGAGTGACAACCTCAGGATAAGCAGGATTCTTGAAGACGTATTTATGCAAGTCCAGCACCCTGTAGAACCTGTCTGGTTTTCGAGGGCTGGAGGAAGAGAAACTGGATTCAAGGAAAAAGCCATATAAACATCTTCTACCTCCAACACAAGAGGGATAGCCATAGGTTTGTGTTCTGGGAGGTAAAGAAACTTCCTAACTCTCTTTTTTGATTGTGGGTATTCCTAGGCCTCCAACTGGAAATGTTCACTCGTGGCATGGACAGTTTCCCCAAAGGTGATGTCTTCAGGAGGCTAGGCTGAAGCCAGATTATTTTCAGAATCTGAATCATCAAATGAAGTAAGAAAGGGTCCCTCCTCAAAGAAATATTCCTCCTGGTAAGACTCCTCATCAGAATCAGGAGGCTCAGAGAAATCTTCTGGGGTAGGATTCCTCCTCCTTTTCCCTGGGGAAGACTCCAAAGGGGGTTGCCTAGCTCTGACTATAGAGATAAGGTGTTCAGCTAACCTTACCAGGTCTTGCTGATATCCCTGTGCATGGTAGCCGGTAAGCGTAAGCATAAGGCCTGAGGTTAGAACCCTTCTTAGAGGTAGCTCTGACCTTGGGCCTAGGTATGTCCACAGTCCTGATGTCAGTCTCTCTGAAAGGATGAGCCGATACCTCAAAGGGTCACCACCAGTAAAAGATCGCTTGTAGGAAGCTGAGGTCTGCCCAGCAATCCCGGACCCAACCAACGAACTAAGAAGAAAGGCCGGTGTAGAAGCTGAGGGACCCAACAGCATGACTGGTGGACACCATCAGACAATGCAAAGTAGATGGGAGACTAAGATGCCCATCTAAGATCTCAGCCCTATGCCTGATAGTCCTAAAGTTGAATTGGGTGCAGAAAAGACGCAAGTGGATGTACTCAGAATAGCCTCTAAAATCTCTTTGGTTGGACAAAGATCTTACTTCCTCTGACTGACGCTGATGAAAAGACTTTGGAAACACTGAAAAGTACAGCAAAAAGAACACTATTTTGAGACCTCAGTGAGATGGTCTTGACCAAGCAGTCATACAAGTTTGTAAAAATATGAACACCAACAACAGCTAGTCAGGATAGTAGAGGGGTAAAGCCTCGACTATGACCCTGTTAACCCATAGTTTATTAGTGGCTTGGGTGACTGATGGTGCTTGCAAGGAGTACTACTGGTGCCTATTTTGGGAGGAGAGGGGGTTGTTTTTCCATTGTTTTTACTTACTGTTCCAGTGGTGTGAGATGAAGGTCTCACAAACCAGGGAAACAAAAAGCTGGTGATAGTAGCTCCAATATACCTTGATTCATGGGAGCATGCATGTATGCACTGGAGGAGAATTAGGTAGTTCCTGCGGTGATGCAAATATGTATGTCATCACCTAGGCATGGAGTTAGAATTATAACGGAAAAAGGCTCTGAACTGCAGAAATGCTGGTGAAAGCACAAGTATTCCCCGTGTATTTCTGGATGAAGCACCTTCCCACAGGATCTCGCCCATGCAGATTTATAAGGTGTTCACACACCACCAGGGAATGAATGGGCCTGTATATGACAGGGGAGGCTTGGCTGTCAGCAGACAGACAGCAGAAATAGACACAAGACAAAATATGAACACCCACAACTATGACTGGAAATAGGCCTCTGACAAAAAAAAAAAAAAAAAAAAAAAAAAGCAGCAGTAAAAGTGAAGTGGCAGGAAGGTGAACTCAGACTGAAGTCCTCACTAAAATCTGAAACTCTCTGTAGGCTTTGTGAATGTATTAATGTGAATGTGTTAAGCTTCTTGCATGCATGTCCACTGTTACTTGGAAAGCATTCTCTGTTAAGACAATAAGGAATGTTGCTTGATTTTCTATTTTTATGAACTGGTTTACTTTAAGAGATCTGAACATAGGTCTCCATTAAATGTACATTTCTAGTACCTGAAGGAAAAGAAGTTAAGGGTGGCAAGGGCAAATCTGAACGGAGGCAAAGAGGCCATATGAAAAGAAAGTACAAAACCATTTCACTGACATGAGGGACTCCAGGAGTATGTGGCACGGAATAAAAGCCATAACCGAATACAAACAGACATCAGCTCAATGTCAGCACAGCACAGGATTCCTGGATAGGCTGAATAACTCTTAGGTCTAGGGTGGCTAACCAAGCATCTTTGGATAGCATAGGAAGAAACTGCTGGCGGGTGAGCATTCTGAATTTTGGTATCACCAGGAAGGTGTTTAGGATTGGTAGATCTAGGATTGGCACCATATGCCCTTTTTTCTGGGTACCTGGAAAAGTCTGTAATAGAAACCTTAGCCTATCTGGTCTGCAGGCACAGGCTGTATTGCCCTCGTGGAGAGCAGGGAATTAACTTGATTTTGGGCCTTTGCCCACTGGTTTGGAGGAAGATCTGGGAAACCTTTTGGGGATGGCAGTGTGTGGAAGTAAAATTTGTACCCCTGGGAAACTATGTTGAGGACGATTCGGTCGTCAGTGATGGAGGCCCAGTTTTTTGCATGGGAGGCAAGTTTTCCTCCTAGGGGCACAAGCGGGTGGGGCAGAGGTAAGGGGTGGAGTTGAAAAGTCATTGTGAATTTCTGCCATAAGGGGGTGGCTTAGCACTCCCTGTTTTAGAAGTGGAGGTACTCCATTGCTTAGATCTCTGCATTCCCTGAAACTGCTGTCTGGGGGTCTGCTTGCCCTAGGTCTACTCTGAGCCAGCCTTGATGGGGCTGGAAAGGACCAGTGCTTGGAAGGCAAAGCCTAGTAAAAAGTCTTTAACTGTCTGCATAGATTTAGCATTTTCTTCCATCTTTTTTAAAACCTCTTCCACCTTGGTGCCAAACAAATTGTCTTTGTTCATTAGTGCATCCAATAATTTTGATTTGACAAGGTCTGGCAAGGTCTGTTCCATAAGCCAAGCATGCCTTCTAAGTACAGAACCTGTGGCTGCTACCCTGCAGGATGCTTCTAGGGCATCAAACCCACATTGCAGGGTGTGCTTAGTAACTTGGCTTGCAGAATGCATAAGCTCCTCTAAATCTTTATTTTCTGCACAAGCTGGAAAGGTAGATCATTTTTGTTTAAGAAGTTCCACTGTATGTTGCTGGTATTCCAACATGTGGAAAGTACAGTTTTGTACCTACCATAAATGTAGATGTTCGAAGATCCACATTGCTGCAGTCATAACCTGTGGGTAGTCCGCTGTCCTCGGTCGGCCCGAATACCAAAGTATTAGGCTGGCGTCGGTCATGGGCGCTCAGATCTGACGTCAGTGCGTCATGGTATTAAAGCGCATGACCGACGTCATATCCTCAGTCTTTTCTTGCCCCGACGTCATATCCTCAGTCTTTTCTTGCCCCAGATGTCAGAAGGCCCTAAAAAGAAAGGTCACAGCCAAAAATAGAAAAACCTCCAAAACCCATGTACAAACAACATCTATGACCCAAACCATACAACCACTCCAAACTACAGAGGGGAAGGAGGGAGGGTAAATTGGACTGCAGCAATGTGGATCTTCGAACATCTACATTTATGGTAGGTACAAAACTGTACTATGTTCTTCATCTCACATTGCTGCAGTCATAACCTGTGGGTAGAATCCCAAAGCAAGTGTAAGGGGAGGTTGGCAAAATCATAAAGCATTGGGAGGTGCTAATATGCCCTGTAAGACTGCAGTGGCAAACCCAGCCCTAGATTTGGAATAAAGAGGGAGATGGTAATGTTTAGAAAAAGTGTGCACTGAACTCCAAGTAGCTGCTTCCAAAATATCTTTAGTAGCTACACCCTTAAAAAGCAGTAGAAGTGGCAGTAGCCCTAGTGGAATGAGGTCTGATTCCAGCCGGAATCTCCTTACCATGATGAGAATAACAAAAAGCAATACAAAGGCCAATCCACTTAGAAATAGTTTGTTTTGAAACAGGTTTCCCCTGAGAGCCCAAAGCAAAAGAAACAAATAACTGTTGAGACTGTCTGAACCCTTTAGTCCTGCTCAAATAATAACGCAACTGCCTGTGAATATCCAAAGTGTGCAAAATTTTCTCCCCTTTATTTTGGGGATCAGCATAAAAAGTAGGCAAATGAATAGATTGGTTCAAGGCCACATTTGAAACCACTTTAGGCATAAAAGTAGGGTTAGTACGCAGAGATACCCTATCCTTATGAAAAATCAGGAAGGGTTCAACTGCCATTAGAGCCTGTAATTCAGATACCCTTCTAGCAGACGTAATGGCCAACAAAAAAGCAGTCTTCCAAGCCAAAAACTTTAACTCAGACGTAGCTGCAGGTTCAAAAGGAGGTAAAGTAAGTTTTTCCAACACAAAATTGAGATCCCAGGAAGGAGTAGGAGCTCTACGCTGGGGTCTTATGTTCTTTGCCCCTCTAAGGAATTGCTTAAACAAAGGATGAGAGAATAATGGTGGGTCACAGTCATAGTGAGCAGAAATGGCTGCAGCATGAACTTTTACAGAGGAGAAAGACATACCCTTGTCTAATAATTCTGTAAGATATTGAAGAGAAACACTCAAATCAGGCCTGGAAACATCAAAGCTCTTTGCTTTGCTCCAAATAAAAAATCTCCTCCATTTATCAGCATAAACTTTCCTTGTACTAGGCCTTCTGGCCTCCAAAATAACATTCAAAACTTGTTGAGGAAGCTGCGACCCTCCAGGTTCTAGAACAGAATATGCCAGGCTGTTAGATGCAGGGACTGAATCCTGACATTGAGGAAATGATTGCCTGCCTGACACAAAAGGTGTGGAATTGAAGGCAAAGGCCAAGGAGGCTCCCGTACTAAACTCCTCAGCAGAGGGTACCAGTGCTGTCGAGGCCAATCTGGAGCTATTAGAATCATGGAGGGCTTGTCTTGTCTGACCTTCAAGAGCACCTTGGGAAGGAGAGGCAGAGGAGGAAAGGCATAAACGTGAAGATTGCTCCAACTGAATGATAGAGCATCCACTTTCCAAGCTGTTGGATGAAACATCTTTGTGCAAAACCTTGGCAACTGGAAATTTAGTGGAGAAGCGAACAGATCTATGTCTGGAGTCCCCCATATCACTGTCAACTGTCGAAATACATGAGGATCCAACTTCCACTCGTGGGGATCCACCATCTGTCTGCTCAAAACATCTGCTAAGGAGTTCTGTGCTCCTGGCAGAAACCTTGCCTGAAGAGTGAGGTGCAAACTGAGAGCAGTCTCCCACAAAATCATAGCTTGCCTGCAAAGAGGGTACGAATGTGTTCCCCCCTTCTTGTTGATGTACCACATGACAGTTGTGTTGTCTGTTTGAATCAACACTTGTCCTGGGTGAAGTAGATCCTTGAAAGCCATCAATGCAAATTGGACTGCTAACATCTCCTTCAAGTTGATATGTAAATGTTGAAGTCTGGCAGGCCACGTGTCTTGAACCCATTTTCCATTGAGGTGTGCTCCCCAAGCCTTGTCCGAGGCATCTGTCGTTAAGATCTGACTCGCCTCTGGTCGGGTCACAGAGAGTCCCTTGTTTAGGTGACATTCCTGGGTCCACCACAAAAATTCCTTTTGAATGCAAGGTATTATCTGAATGACAGTGTCCAGATCGTGGCAGTGTTGTGTCCATACATTTTTGAGATACCGGCAAATGCAAAAGACAAGAACAACTGGAATCCAAAAACGTACCACGGAGCCCTTGTACCAGCAACAACAAGTAGGTAGTCTTAACGAATTTATTTATCACAAAGCGTTTGCCGCAAAGGAGCAGCTTCCTCAGAGAAAACAAATTAACAATGAGGTAAAGTGCGCCCTTTTATACAAAGCAAAAGGGAAATGACAACATGATAAGGTGAAACTCATTGCAGTAATTGGTAAACAAGTAGAAACCTTCACAAGAACAACTTGTTCCTCAAAGAGAAAATGCAAACATTAATTCATGTTAGTAATAAGCATTTCAAAGTGTAGAATGTTACCAAAGAAATAAACATAAAATTTAAAATGACATATTTAAAATTCTTAAAATATGTGAAAGAAATCATAACATTAAAGTAAAAATTCAACATAAAAAGTCATTCAAATAGCAACTCATAAAAAAGTAAGTATAATATGCAGTAATGGATTAAATCTTAGTAAAAAAGTAATGGTAATCCATTATAAGTATGAACCATAATGAGCAACTGTGTACCTTAAAGATATTATTGTATAAACAACAATAATAACTAAAATCTAGGCAATATTTAACATGAGAGGTGTAATCATATGCAGTTTGGCATTGGGAAGCACCAGAATACAAGCATGAGGGGGCTTGTTGTCTTTTTTTATGAAGAAGTTCACGGAAAATAAAGTGAAAGAAAGCGCTAATTTTCAGTGCCTCTACTGTGGATTATTCTACTTTCATTGTCCTTTCAAGTTTTTAAGTTTGTTTTTTCAGAATACAAGATGCCATGAACCCCAAGGCTTGAAGGACTGTCCTTGCAGTCAGCCTGGACCGTAGAGACAATTGTTGGAAGTAAAGTGTAAGGTTCCTTTGCTTGTCCAGGGTCAAAAAAGCCATCTGGGAAGCTGTATTCAGTCTCACACCCAGAAAGCACATTTCCTGACAGGGTACTAGACTGGACTTTGTTTCGTTCACAGAATACCCTAGGCACCTTAACACTGCCATAACATACTGTAGATGGTGTAGTAGCTTGTTTTTGTCTTGAGCAAGAATCAGGCAATCGTCCAAATAAGGATAAATTTGTATTCCTCTTAACCTTAAGAAGGCTATCACCGGAGCCAGAACCTTTGTGAACACCCTGGGCGCAGTAGATAAGCCAAAGGGCAATGCAGAGAACTGATAATGTAAAGTCCCATCCCGAAAACGCAGGAATCTCCTGCAACTGGGCCTGATAGGAACATGAAGATAAGCCTCTTTGAGATCCAGAGTTACCATCCAGTGATCTTTGCCCAACAGAGGCAGAAGTTGTTGCAACGTCAACATTTTGAATTTTGGAATGTCCAGGAATGTGTTGAGGATAGATAAATCCAAAATTGGCCTCCAAGTGTCTCCTTTCTTTGGTACAAGAAACAGGCGAGAATAAAATCCTAGGCCTACTTCTGACAGAGGGACCTGCTGTATAGCCCCATTTGAAGAAGTAAAGAAATCTGTTTGTGAGCCTCTACCCTTTGCTGAGGAGGAACGTCTGGCATGCCTTTGAAAGGAGGCAATGTGTGGAAATAAAACTTGTAGCCTCGGTCTATAATGTCCAACACCCATTTGTCCTGGGTGACTAAAAGCCAGTTTTGCTTGAAGAGTGCCAACTTTCCTCCCAGAGGAGCTGCCAGACAGGAAGGATCTGGCAGCTGAAGATGCAGGTCATTGGGCCTGTTTACGAAAGGACTTGCCCCTGCCCTCACCTGTAGATTGTGCAGGGGAACTCCACATTCTAGGCCTGAAAGAACCCTGAGCTCTGCCCCTACCACGTCTAGATCTGCCCCTAGACTGTAAATCAGAAGAAGGGTAAGCCCATCCCTTAGTAGGCCAATTCCTGCTAAACTTAGGGGGCTGCACCTGCAAAAAATCTTTAACAGTCTGCATAGACTTAGCTTTGTCTTCCATTTTCTTTAAGACAGACTCCACAGGAGAACCAAACAAAACTTCAGACTGCAAAGGAGCATCCAAAATTCTAGCTTTAACATGCTCTGACAAGTTCTGATCCTTAAGCCAGGCGTGCCTAATAACTGATCCAGTGGCAGCCACCCTGGAAGAAGCCTGTAAAGCATCGAAACCACACTGCAAAGAATGCTTACCCACCTGATCAGAGGCATGAACCAAATCCTGTAATTCCTTACACTCTATGCCCTCTGCCAAAGCATCTACCTTAGATTTTAACTGAGTAAGGAGAAAATTCTGGTACTTCAACATATGAAACTGGCAATTCAAAGCCCTCATTGCTAGAGTGGAAGAGGTATACACTTTTTTCCCCACCTATCCAAAGCTCTAGAGTCTTTATCCATAGGAACTGGATTCTTTACAACAGAAGCCCTGACACCCTTAGGTCCCTGGCTAATAGTTTCTGGGTCAGCCCTTGGGCTCTTATACAGATATTTATGAGCCTCTGGCACTCTGTAATACCTATCTGGTTTAACTGGCGAGGAGGCAAAGAGTCTGGATTAAGAGAAGCCTCCGAGAAAACATCCTGAACAACATCCAAAACAGGAGGTATAGCCAAGGGCCGATGTTGTGGCAAAACAAAAATTCCCTAAGCCTCTTTCGGAATCTGAGAAATCCTGACCTTCCCATTTAAAATGCTCCCTCATAGAATGCAGGGTTTCTGAAAAGAAAAATCCTCTGGAGGAGAAGCAGAAGGACTGGAATCCTCTGCGTCTGAATCAGAATAAGGAGGAAAATCCTGAATGTCTTCAGCCGAAGACTCTGTGTAATCTGAAGCCTGTTCCAAACTTTCCACCTCTGGCTCCACCCTAGGCCTCTTATCTGGAGGGGGCATAGAACCCCTGATTAAGGAAATCAAATCTTCTGCCATTTTAAGCATGTGTTTTTTAGGGACAGAACCTGCAGAACTAGGACTGACACCTGAGGAAGGCAAACCAGGCCTGACCTTGGAAGGTACCTTAGAGACAGAAGGAGAAGGCCTAACCACCTTAGGCAAAGAAGGGAGTACAGCAACCTGAGAGGCCCCCTCAGCCTGACCTGACTCCTGAGTGGCCACATCCTGCAAAATTAACGGCTCCCCCTGAGACTCAGCTGAAACCTCGGCTGGATCCACAGATTCCACCGTAGTTTCTAAAGAACCGGCGTCCGGAGCGGACGACTCATCCTGTTTGGACCTTAACGATTTTTCTTTGCGCTTCTTAGCGGTAGCGGGCATCGGAGGATCCGACGGCATATTGTAATTACACCGCTTACCGAAGACAAGCCTAGCGCAATCTAACCTACGTTTAATGGTGCGCTTATTAAACCTAGCACAAAAGCGACACCCGACTACGTCGTGCTCAGGCCCCAAACAAGGAATACAGAGAGTGGTAATCCCTATGCGGTATCTGTTTCCCACAAGAAATACAATTATTCACTTTTTCTGACATCCGGAAATAACCGAGGCAAGAAAAAACAGAAATATTCTAACGGGTACTTAGCCCAACTTGGTTTCGGTCTGAAACTCAGAATACGAAAATTTCAGAACGCCGAACGGCACTTGCAAACGCTGCTTCTGCTTCGGACCATGCGGCAAAAAAGACTGAGGATATGACGTCGGTCATGCGCTTTAATACCATGACGCACTGACGTCAGATCTGAGCGCCCATGACCGACGCCAGCCTAATACTTTGGTATTCGGGCCGACCGAGGACAGCGGACTACCCACAGGTTATGACTGCAGCAATGTGAGATGAAGAACATCTAACAATTTAAAGTTCTAATGGCAAGAGGTGCAGAAGTGTATACTTTTTTACCCCATCTGTCTAAAGCTCGGGAATCCCTGTCTGAAGGGGTGGGATTCTTAGCTGTAGTTGCTTTTATTCCTTTAGGTCCTTGGGAGATGACCTCTGGGTCAGCAGTAGGATTTTTGAAGAGAAATTTGTGTGAGTCAGGGACTCTAATACCTGTCAGGTTTCCTGGGAGCAGGCGGTAGGGTGTCAAGAGTTAAACTGGATTCAAGAAAACATCATCTGAAACATCCAAGACAGGAGGAATAGTTAAGGGTCTGTGTTGTGGTATATCTAAAAATTCCCCGAGTCTCTTTTTTGGACTGAGGGTAATCCTGGCATTCCCAATGGAAATGCTCTCTCAAAGTATGCAGGGTTTCACCAAAAGAAAAATCCTCTGAAGGAGAGGCAGAAGGAATGGATTTCCTCTGCATCTGAATCCTCATAGGCAGACAAGGGCATGTCTTCATAATCAGAAACCTCAGAGTTGTCGGACTCCTGGTCAGATAAGGTTGCTGGGGATGAGTCTCTTTCATTTAGAAGGTGTAGGCTGGCTTCCCCTAATCAGCATGATAAGGTCTTCCGCCATTTTAAGCATTTGAGACTGAGGCATGGAAGCAGGTGCTTGAGCTTGTGTCATTTCTTTAGGCATAGTTCGTACCCAGGGCCTTAGGAACTCGGTAGTTTTAGAAAGAACTGAGATGCGAAAGAAGTTGTTGGTTTGTGTCGAATATCAGTAATGCGAAGAACTTCCTCGGAAGCCGGTGCCTGCTCAGCAGCTCTGGACCCATCCAAGGAAGAGACATCCGCAGGATCCTTAGTCAAACAAGAGTCTTGTGTTATACTGGACTCTGAACGGGTCTCGGTAGCAGCCTACAAATCTATAGAAGTGGGCATCAGGGGCTGCAAAAGCACCTCACTGAGTACTGGAGAACTGGAGACTAGCTTAACGGAAGCGTCGTCGGCAGTTTTGGACCTGTTCGGTCTGTCTCTGTCTATCTTTACATTTTTTTCGGAAGTTCGGTAGTTGGATGGCTTACCGAAGCCATTTCGGAATACAGAGATCGAGAGCGAAAGCATTTAGCTACGATAAGGGCCTGACATGTATAGTTCTGGCATTGAATAAAGCACAAAACCAAAAGCGAGGGACATCGTGGTCTGGGCCTAAACAGGTGACGCAGTAAGAATGGAAATCTCGGTGTGTTATTTGCTTTCCACAGGTGAGACAATTGTTAACTTTTTCTGACATCAGTTAGAGCAAGAAAAAAGGATCCCCAACGGGATACTTAGCTTTAGAAGACTTCAACTTCAAATTCGGAAACGAAAATTCAGGTAGCGGCCGACCGGCACTCATGCAAACTGTTTCTGCTTCAGGCTCCTCAGCAAGAAAGACTGATGTAATGGCGCCGGCTGCCTGATTTTATAACAATGATGACCTGACATCAGTCCTGGAGCGACAGCAACCGACGCAGAAATACTAAGCCTCTGGTATTCGAGCCGACTGAGGGCTACTCCTGGCAGGATAACCCAAGTGTGATGACTGCAACAGTGAAACACGAAGAACATATACAGATCCCTGTCTAAGGTATAACCCTATAACATCCCAGGACTAGGTCTGAACCTCCAGGAGTCTTATGGAGGGGGAAGGAGGGTGGGATGTCAAGAATGAATGAAGATAGACAACACACATGGAACGTTATGGTAAGAAAAAACAACAAAGGCAAAGGTTTACTCCAACCAAAATTCTATTAAAATTTAAAAATCAAGGTTAGCGTTTTTGTGCACATCTAATATGTTAACTTCTTCAGACAAAAAAAAAAAAAAAACAATTAACAAGTAGTCACATATATAATATACTCCCTCAATGACATCACAAATCCTATTAAGTTTTTAAAGGTCCCACACAAAAGACACACAGCATAGGGAACATACAGTTAGCTAGAAAATACACACACACACACACACACACACATACCTATATATCTATATCTATATCTATATATATATATATATATATATATATATATATATATACACATACATATACATATACACACACATACACACATAACATCTCCTAAAAAATAATAGATAATAACATCATATAAATAAATAATTGTATAATCAAATCCTAACAGAGATGAATTGGGTTTTAACATTGATTATACAATTATTTATCTATTTATATGATATTATTTTTTAGGAGATGTTATGTATGTATGTATGTGTACATATATATATATATATATATATATATATATACATACATACATGTAGAAGGGTGGGCACGAAAAGCTTGCAACACAGACTTCTCAGAGGATGGTTTTGAGGGCTTCCAATCACCACTCTGTTTTAACAGTTCTAGGATGTCTCCTTCACAGACTTCTTCCTGGGGTGACCGTGGGGACCCTTTCACTTCATAATCTGTGTCTTCAGTGAAAGATTCCTCAGGAGAATCCAGGTGCTTCTTGCACATCCTCTTTTCAGAGTGGCTCTTCAGGGGGAGCTTCTGAGGAGGACTCTGAAGAGGGGGACCCTGAACTGGGGTGTTTGCAGCTCTTGTGCCCGCTGTCCTGCTGGGAGAGCCTGCTGAGGCCAAAGCTCTCTCCATAATCTGGAAAACAACCCTGCCTGAAGAGGGATGGGAGCCCAGAAAAGAGAAGGGCAACCTCAGAACTGGGGTCACATCCTGCTCTGATGAGCCGACACCCAGAGTAGGAGCCAAGAGAGGGCTCGAAACTGCCATTGCCCCGAGAGCCATAGACGGCACTGAGGAAACAGCTGGCACCAGTCCAAGGATCTCGGTGTCAACAGTCAAACCACGGTCCGGGTGTGCAACATATCCAAAGGAGCTGAAGACCACAGAGTCGACTCTGGTAATGAGGTGAGATCTACCATCGGCACCGAGTTAACTGTCACTGGAAGCATCAAAGTGGTGGGCTTCAAACCCTGAAATGAGGCTGAAGGAGGATAAAGTGGTGGAGTCCTTGGAGAATAAGCCTCAGCTCTGGGTGGGAGAGAGGTTTGTGAAGGTGCAGGGAGGCCTCTGGCTGCCAAAAGCTGATCCACTAATCTGATTATGTCCAATTCTGATATACTCCTGGAGGAATGGATTGAAATTCCTAAAGGGGACTCAGGTCTGTCTATAAAGGGGCTTGGTTGTTGACCTAGAAAGGGGTCTACTGAAGGGGAATATCTAGTCCTGGGAATAATTGGTAAATTGACTTTCAGCACTATAGAGGTTGATGTATGGAAGGGGATTGTGGACCGGAATGAGATTATACTGGAGGCTGAACAGAAACTACTGTCAGTGCCGAAGTAGTGGTCGGAGCCAAAGAAGTTTTTGTCTGAACCAGTTCAATGACTGTTGGCACTGAGGAGGATTTAGTTGCTTTCGGTGCTGTAGGTGAAGTTATCATCAATTCTGGGACCTTGGCTTTGGGTTCCGAAGAAACTGTCAGAACCTGTGGTTCTTGTGACTTGGATTCATGTGTCGTAGGGGAGGTCAGCACAGAGTGGCTTCTTTTCTTTGCTTCAGGTTTAGGAGATTTTGAAGTATCTGCCTTAGAAAGGGCTTTAGAGTAAAGGGACATTTTAATAAGCCTTTCAAAATAAGTTTTTTGGGCCTTTCAGCTAAAGTACGGGCGCTAAAGTCCTGACAAACAGTACAAGTCAAGTCCAAATGAGGGGCACCCAGACAATACATGCAGGAAAGATGTCCATCAGAGTTGGGCATCTTCCTACCACAGTCTTGATGCTGTTTATATCCAGATGTCCCCTTTTGCTTTTCTGCCATATTGAGAAGTTAGTCTTCCACTAACACACACACACACACAAAACAGAGCGTAAGGACAGGAAGGAATAGTTTTTTTTTTTTTTTTAAATATCCCAACAATGGTAAAAGAAAATACCTAAACGGGTACAGGGAAAAAAGGGAAAAAAGAAAAAAAAAGATTACCAATGGTAACAGAAAAAGGGAGGAGTCCTGATGCCACTGATGGTAAAAAGAGTTTACCAAAAGGTAGAAAAGGAGGGTGGATATAACCGGAAACACAGTCACTCATTAAACAATAATGTTGCGAAACTTTATAGAAAGAGAAATTTAAAGCACTTAGCTGAGAGCATCGGCTGACGCGTCCAATTTTCTGTGGCAAATGAGATCTGAAGAAATGGGAAGAGAGGCATTGTGGGTTGAGCCTGAGCTTGAGAGTTTTTGGGTGGCACAAGCTGTGTGTATCGGCCGAGTCGATTCCGAAAGGTCAGAACCAAACCAAATCAGTCAAGAATGAACAAAGACTGACATCAGATGCATTGTTTTGCCTGCTGCTTGTCCCAAGTCCCCTGCATTCTAAGGTGTTCTAAGTGGGCCCCCCAAATCCTGTCTGAACTGTCTGTAGTTTAAACCTGTACTGCCTGTGGCAGAATGAAATGGGCACTTGGGTTGGTAAGAACACTCTATTCACTCCATAAGATTTTTTTTTTTAGGCAAGGAAAGTACAGCTTTGTACCTACCATAAATGTAGATGTTAGAGTGTTCAAACTGCTGCAGTCATCACTCTTGGGTTATCCTGCAATCAGGCAGTCCCGCAGTTGACCCGAGTTCCAAAGTCTTGGTCCGGTGTCGGTTGCTGTCGCTTCTTCCCTGACGTCAGTGCGCTAGGGGTATACAAGAGGCATCCAATGCCATTTTCTTCAGTTTTTCTTGCCCCAGATGCCAGGTGCCTCCAATAGGTAGGCAATACATATTGCTATAAAATATACATATAAACATAAAACAATACTTTCAGTCACAAGCAAATACACCACAGAGGTTGTATAAGATAGAAAGGAATAGAGAAGTCCAGCTAGTTCAGAGGGGATGGAGGGAGGGTAACCTGGACTGCAGCAGTGTGAACACTCGAACATCCACATTTATGGTAGGTACAAAACTGTACTATGTTCATCATGTTACACTGCTGCAGTCATCACTCTTGGGCTGAATCCCAAAACTAAGGATGGGTGGTGGAACTAAACAGGGTTTGGAGAGGCCTAGCAGGCCCTGCAGAACTGCAGTGGCAAAGCCAGCTCTGGTTTTAGAGTATAGAGGTAAGTGATAGTGCTTGGTGAAGGTGTGCACTGAACTCCAAGATGCAGCCCCCAAAATATCCTTGGTTGGTACCCCTCTGAGGAAGGCTGTTGATGTTGCTGTAACCCTGGTGGAATGGGGCCTGATGTTACCAGGCACAGATTTCCCATGGTGTGTGTAGCAGAAATGGATAGAATGTCCTATCCATTTTAAAATGGTCTGTTTTGAGATGGCTTTTCCTTGGAATCCTGCAGCATAGGATACAAAGAGCTGGTCAGATTTTCTGAAAGCCTTAGTTTTATCCAAGTAGTAACGTAATTGCCTGTGAATGTCCAAAGAGTGTAGGAGCCTTTCCCCTTTGTTCTGGGGATTTGGATAAAAGGTGGGCAAATGAATGGTTTGGTTTAGGGCCACACTGGATACCAATTTTGGCATAAAGGAAGGGTTAGTTCGTAAAGAGACGCTGTCTTGATGAAAAATTATGAAAGGCTCCACTGCAATTAAGGCCTGTAGTTCTTAGACTCTTCGTGCTGAAGTTATTGCTAGCAGCAGGGCAGTTTTCCATGATAAGAACTGTAGATCAGCAGTGAAAGCTGGTTCAAAGGGCGGAAGTGTAAGCTTTTCTAGAACAAAGTTGAGATCCCAAGTTGGTGTTGGTGCTCTCCGGGGCGGTCTTATGTTCTTAGCCCCTCTGAGGAACTGTCTTAGTAATGGATGTGAAAATATAGGAGGATCCGTGTTGTATTGAGCTGAAATAGTTGAGGCGTGGATCTTAATAGATGAGAAGGAAAGTCCTTTGTGCACCATCTCAGTTAAATATTGAAGAACTTGAGGAATATTTGGGACAAGGGGATTTTGGCCTTTAGCCTGGTTCCAGGCGCAGAATCTTTTCCATTTGTCTGAATAGACTTTCCTGGTGCTGGGCCTCCTGGCCTCCAGAATGACGTCCATCACAGCTTTAGAGAGAAGTGCTGACTGGTTATTTAGGCAATTTGCCATGCAGCCAGATTTAAAGTCTTGAGCTGGCTGTGTAGAATCTGATTGTTTTGCTGAGTGAGCAGATGAGGAATTGTAGGCAAAATCCATGGTGGGACTTGAGCCATGTTCCTTAGTATTGGATACCAGTGTTGGCGTGGCTAGTCTGGAGCAATGAGTATCATTTGTGGCCTCTCTAATCTGGCTTTCAGCAGCACCTTTGTCAGAAGAGGCAGTGGAGGAAAGGCATACACTGTCAATGTTTTCCAACTGAATGAGAGGGCATCCACTTTCCAAGCTAGTGTGTGGTATGACCTTGTGCAGAATTTCCGTAGTTGGTAGTTTTGGGGGGAAGCAAACAGATCTATGTCTGGGCTCCCCCATTTTGAGTTATCATTGCGAATACTTGTGGATCTAGTTTCCACTCATGAGGATCTCTGATGTTTCTGCTTAGATCGTCTGCCAGTGTGTTTTTCTTTCCTGGCAGGAATTGTGCTTGTAGTTGAATTTGGTAGGGCAGTGCTGTGTTCCACAAGGTCATTGCTTGTCTGCATATGGGGTAGGAGTGTGTGCCCGCTTGCTTGTTTATGTACCACATCACTGTGGTGTTGTCCGTTTTTATTAGGAGTTGTCCTGGATGTAGGAGGTCCTTGAAAGTTGTTAGGGCATTTTGTACAGCTAGCATCTCTTTTTGATTGATATGTAGATGCCTTTGGCTTGCAGACCATTTGCCCTGAATACCCTGTCCTGCCATGTGTGCTCCCCAGGCATAATCCGATACATCTGTTGTAATAGTTTGCCTGGCTGTGGGTATGGTGAAAGGCTGACCCTTGTTAAGGTGACATGCCTGAGCCCACCACAGAAACTCCTGTTGAAGGCATGGAATGAGTGGAATTATTGTTTCCAAGCTGTGGCTGTGTTGAGACCATACGCTTTTCAGATACCATTGTAATTTCCTCATATGCAGTTTTGCAAATGGTATTAGTAGTATGCAAGATGCCATGAATCCCAAGGCCTGCAGAATTTTTCTTGCAGGGAGTTGGGTCTTTGTTGTCATCATTTTGAAGTATTGAGTCAGTTGTCTTTGCTTGTCTGGCGTGAGGTAAGCCATCTGGGCCATTGTACTTAAGCTGGCACCCAAGAATGTTATGTCTTGTGAGGGCACTAGTTTTGACTTCTTTTCGTTTACTGTGTACCCTAGGCAACTTAGAAGGTTTTTGACAAATGCCAGATGCTTTAATAGAATGTCCTTGCTTTCTGCTTGAATAAGGCAGTCGTCCAGGTATGGATATATTTGAATCCTTCTTTGTCTGCAGTATGCAATTACTGGTGCCAGGCATTTTGTGAAGACCCTGGGCGCAGTAGATAAGCCAAAGGGCAGTGCAGAGAATTGGTAATGGGTTGAACCTGCAATAAATCGAAGGTATGTTCTGCAATTCTGTCTGATAGGGACATGCAGGTATGCCTCCTTGAGGTCCAACGTTACTAGCCAAGCCTTCTTGCCCAGCATGGGAAGAAGTTGCTGTAGTGTTAGCATCTTGAATTTGGGTACTTCCAGGTATGTGTTTAGAACAGAGAGGTCCAGAATGGATCTCCAGGCTTTGTCCTTTCGGGGAACTAGAAACAGTCTTGAGTAAAATCCTTGTCCTTGCTCCTGTGTAGGAACCTGTTGAATGGCTCTCATGTCCATGAGAGCTGAAATTTGCTTTTGAGCCTCTGCCCATTGATTTGGTGGCAGGTTTGGCATTCCTTTTATCCTTGGCAAAGTGTGAAAGTGGAATCTGTATCCTTGAGATACAATATTTAGGACCCATTTGTCTTTTGTGATGATGTGCCAATTGTCTGCAAAAAGTGCTAGTTTTCCCCCCAAGGGAGCTGCCAAGAGGGTTTTGCTTGGTAGTCTGAGAGGTAAGTCATTGTGTTTGTCTTCTGGTAGTTTGAGACCTGTCTTCTCCTCCTTTTTGTGTTGTGGCACTCCATTGTCGAGGCTGGTAAGAGCCTTGTGGCTGGCCTCTGCCTCTTGGGAATCTGCCCCTCTGTGGTCTGGCAGAAGCTGGAAAGGACCAGTTTTTGGTTGGCCAATTTCTGCTGAAACGAGGAGGTTGAACCTGTAAAAAAATCTTTGACCATCTGCATAGATTTTGCCTTATCCTCCATTTTCTTTAAAACAACTTCTGCTTTTACACCAAATAAAACATCCTGCTGTAAGGGTGCATCCAATAACTTTGCTTTAACATGATCAGGTAAAGTTTGTTCTTTTAACCAAGCATGCCTACGTATGACAGAAACTGGCACTGCTGCTCTACAAGAAGCTTCTAATGAATCAAATCCACAATGCAAAGTATGTTTTCCCACTTGTTCAGCTGAATGCAACAAATCTTGCATTTCCTTGTAATCTGGCTGGTCTGTATGTGAGAGCATTTTTTGTTTTAATTGAGACATCAGATATTGTTGATATTTCAGCATGTGAAACTGACAATTTAAGGCCCTCATAGCTATAGTAGCTGAGGTATATACTTTTTTCCCCCATCTGTTTAGTGCTCTAGAATCCCTTTCAGAGGGCACAGGATTTTTAGCAGTAGAGGCTTTAACCCCTTTGGGACCCTGGGAAATGGTTTCTGGGTCAGCAACAGGGATTTTATACAGGAATTTATGTGAGTCAGGGACTCTGTAGTATCTGTCTGGTTTGGCTGGTGCAAGAGGTAGAGAATCTGGGTTAAGGCTAGATTCTGCATAAACATCATCCACAATGTCTAACACAGGTGGAATTGCAAGTGGTCTGTGCTGGGGTAGTAAAAGGAACTCTCGGAGCCTTTTCTTAGAATCAGAGTAATCCTGGCCTTCCCAGTGGAAATGTTCCCTCATAGTATGTAAGGTTTCCCCAAAAGAGTAGTCTTCTGGTGGAGATGCAGAAGGGATAGACTCTTCAGCATCAGAATCTTCATAAGGGGGAAAGGAATATTCCTGTTCCTGAGAAGAGTCTGAGGAAATTGAAACCTGATTAGAGGAAGCGTAGTCCTCCTCCTGCCTTGGCCTTTTATCAGGAGGGGGATGGGAACCCCTGATTAGGGTAATTAAGTCTTCAGCCATCTTAAGAATCTGTTACCTAGGCATGGGGCCTTGTACTGGAGACTGCTGTGCAGTCTTCTTTGTTTTTAAAGGAGTTTTCAGTTTTGCATAGGATTTAATAGAGAGTGTAGTTGGTCTGAAGACACCTTCAGCAACTGAAGGCATTTCAACTGCACCGGAATCTCCTTCAGGTATGGAGTCGGAAGGGCCTAAAGGTAACGGTTGTGGAGGCCTAGTAATCTCCGCTTGTGAATTGGATGTTGCCTGGGGTTCTAAATCAGCAGTAGTCAGGGACTGCGTAGGCGCCTCACTGAAAATCGGTAAACCGGCGACTGGCCTAGCAGAGGCCTCGGAGTTCGGTTTGGATTTCGGCTGCCTGTCTTTATCTTTGTGTTTTTTATGCATTCCGGTCGTCGACTGCTCCGATGGCATGTTGTAATTAAATTTCCTACCAAAATAATGTCGGGCGAAATCAAACCGACGTTTAATAGTTTGTCTATTAAACCTAGCACAAAACCGACAACCTGTGACGTCGTGGTCTGGGCCTAGGCAAGGAATACAATAAGAATGAAAGTCATTATGAGGTATTTGCTTCCCACAAGAAATGCAATTGTTAACTTTTTCTGACATCGGACTAAGGCAAGAAAAGATTCCCCAACGGGGTACTTAGCTTTATGAAGACTTCGGTCTGAAATTCGTTTTGAAAATCTCAGGAGTCGGCCGACCGGCACTTGCGAACTGCTTCTGCTTTGGGCACCGCGTGGCAAGAAAGACTGCAGAAAATGGCATTGGATGCATCTTATATACACCTGGCCCACTGATGTCAGGGAAGAAGCGACAGCAACCGACGCCGGACCAAGACTTTGGAACTCGGGCCGACTGCACTTTTTTTCAAATAATACAGTATTTAAATTGATTTAACTGTGTTGCATGATTATTAACTGAACTGGAAGTTTTGACTGCTCTTCAGTTAGTGCTGCTTGAATTTTATTATTTGTTAGTAATCGCAGGTGTAGTGGTAGCCACATTCTTTGATTTCCTGTCCTTGCCTATTTAAGTGGTACAGTTTGAAATATTTTCTGCTTAAAAACCTCAGCTTTGGCCGGCTAACATCTAGCTGTATTCAACTGGATGTATAAGAGAATTTAAGTACCTTTATTTGCACTTTTTTTCAAATAATACAGTATTTAAATTGATTTAACTGTGTTGCATGATTATTAACTGAACTGGAAGTTTTGACTCTGCTCTTCAGTTAGTGCTGCTTGAATTTTATTATTTGTTAGTAATTGCAAGTGTGGGGGTAGCCAGATTCTTCCTGTCCTTGCCTATTTAAGTGGTACAGTTTGAAATATTTTCTGCTTAAAAACCTCAGCTTTGGCCAGCTAACATCTAGCTGTATTCAACTGGACGTATAAGAGAATTTAAGTACCTTTATCTGCACTTTTTTCAAATAATACAGTATTTAAATTGATTTAACTGTGTTGCATGATTATTAACTAAACTGGAAGTTTTGACTCTGCTCTTCAGTTAGTGCTGCTTGAATGTTATATTATTTGTTAGTAATTGCAGGTGTGGGGGTAGCCACATTCTTCCTGTCCTGTCCTTGCCTATTTAAGTGGTACAGTTTGAAATATTTTCTGCTTAAAAACCTCAGCTATGGCCGGCTAACATCTAGCTGTATTCAACTGGACGTATAAGAGAATTTAAGTACCTTTATCTGCACTTTTTTCAAATAATACAGTATTTAAGTTGATTTAACTGTGTAGCATGATTATTAACTGAACTGGAAGTTTTGACTCTGCTCTTCAGTTAGTGCTGCTTGAATTTTATTATTTGTTAGTAATTGCAGGTGTGGGGGTAGCCACATTCTTTGATTTCCTGTCCTTGCCTGTTTAAGTGGTACAGTTTGAAATATTTTCTGCTTAAAAACCTCAGCTTTGGCCAGCTAACATCTAGTTGTATTCAACTGGACATATAAGAGAATTTAAGTACCTTTATCTGCACTTTTTTCAAATAATACAGTATTTAAATTGATTTAACTGTGTTGCATGACTATTAACTGAACTGGAAGTTTTGACTCTGCTCTTCAGTTAGTGCTACTTGAATTTTATTATTTGTTAATAATTGCAGGTGTTGGGGTAACCACATTCTTTGATTTCCTGTCCTTGCCTATTTATGTGGTACAGTTTGAAATATTTTCTGCTTAAAAACCTCAGCTTTGGCCGGCTAATATCTAGCTGTATTCAACTGGACGTATAAGAGAATTTAGGTACCTTTATCTGCACTTTTTTTCAAATAATACAGCATGTAAATTGATTTAACTGTGTTGTATGATTATTAACTGAACTGGAAGTTTTGACTCTGCTCTTCAGTTAGTGCTGCTTGAATTTTATTATTTGTTAGTAATTGCAGGTGTGGGGCTAGCCACATTCTTTGATTTCCTGTCCTTGCCTATTTAAGTGGTACAGTTTGAAATATTTTCTGCTTAAAAACCTCAGCTTTGGTCGGCTAACATCTAGCTGTATTCAACTGGATGTATAAGAGAATTTAAGTACCTTTATCTGCACTTTTTTCAAATAATACAGCATTTGAATTGATTTAACTGAGTTGTATGATTATTAACTGAACTGGAAGTTTTGACTCTGCTCTTCAGTTAGTGCTGCTTGAATTTTATTATTTGTTAGTAATTGCAGGTGTGTGGGTAGCCACATTCTTTGATTTCCTGTCCTTGCCTATTTAAGTGGTACAGTTTGAAATATTTTCTGCTTAAAAACCTCAGCTTTGGTCAGCTAACATCTAGCTGTATTCAACTGGATGTATAAGAGAATTTAAGTACCTTTATCTGCACTTTTTTTCAAATACAGTATTTGAATTGATTTAACTGTGTTGCATGATTATTAACTTTACTGGAAGTTTTGACTCTGCTCTTCAGTTAGTGCTGCTTGAATTTTATTATTTGTTAGTAATTGCAGGTGTGGGGGTAGCCACATTCTTTGATTTCCTGTCCTTGCCTATTTAAGTGGTACAGTTTGAAATATTTTCTGCTTAAAAACCTCAGCTTTGGTCGGCTAACATCTAGCTGTATTCAACTGGATGTATAAGAGAATTTAAGTACCTTTATCTGCACTTTTTTCAAATAATACAGTATTTGAATTGATTTAACTGTGTTGCATGATTATTAACTGAACTGGAAGTTTTGACTCTGCTCTTCAGTTAGTGCTGCTTGAATTTTATTATTTGTTAGTAATTGCAGGTGTGGGGGTAGCCCCATTCTTTGATTTCCTTTCCTTGCCTATTTAAGTGGTACAGTTTGAAATATTTTCTGCTTAAAAACCTCAGCTTTGGTCTGCTAACATCTAGCTGTATTCAACTGGATGTATAAGAGAATTTAAGTACCTTTATCTGCACTTTTTTCAAATAATACAGTATTTAAATTGATTTAACTGTGTTGCAAGATTATTAACTGAACTGGAAGTTTTGACTCTGCTTTTCAGTTAGTGCTGCTTGAATTTTATTATTTGTTAGTAATTGCAGGTGTGGGGTAGCCACATTCTTTGATTTCCTGTCCTTGCCTATTTAAGTGGTACAGTTTGAAATATTTTCTGCTTAAAAACCTCAGCTTTGGCCGGCTAACATCTAGCTGTATTCAACTGGATGTATAAGAGAATTTAAGTACCTTTATCTGCACTTTTTTTCAAATAATACAGTATTTGAATTGATTTAACTGTGTTGCATGATTATTAACTGAACTGGAAGTTTTGACTCTGCTCTTCAGTTAGTTTTCCCACCCACCCTCCCTGTTTTTGTTTTGGTGTTAATCTTAGTGGCTTTGAAACTGCCTGCCCCTCTTGTAAATTTGTGTTTGGATACTCCTTCTGGGCCCATCTCATTTGGTCACTCAACTGAGTGCAATGAGATCATATTCTGATTTGAGGCACTCCTACTGTGTACAAAGAGAGCATCTGGGAAAGAGAACAAAAAAAATTTTTTTAAGCTTGTTTCCTGCCTTTCCTGTTAAGTGGTCTAGACTGTTTGTAGGCTTCTGCGCCCCCAAGCCCTTCTGTGTTGGAGGGAAGCCTTCTAGCTTACTTTTGTTTCTTATGACTAGCCAGTTTTCTAGTTTCAGCACTCAAATCTGTTTCTTTGAACTCAGCACTTGTTCATAACTCATTGTACGCACTACATAAGCTGCAAATTACTACAGCACTCAACTTTCCTCACTTGTCTAGTGGAAAGCAGTTTTTAGTACTTAATAAATAAGCACTTATCCAGGCATGTCTAAGGGTCAGCTCCCAGTGATTTCTCCTGTCTACCTGATGAATCTGGGCATCTTGGGGCAATGCAGCAATTGCCTCATGTACACAGACAACCCTCTCCTCCTACCACCCAACACTACAACCTGTGAGAGATGCACTTATATAGCCAAACTGGAAGCAAAGCTCTCTTCACCCAAGACTGGACTAGACAGTCAAGAGGAGAAGGTAAATACTTGCACCACACCACACTCATCACATAGTCCCTCAAAACCTACACCACCAAAACACACACATAGAAACACAAAACACACACCTACATTCGCGGAGGCTCTCAATAAAAATCTGCCCAAGCATCAGGGACATCCAAAGCATAAACGCAAGCAAACTCCACCCCCAACACAACCCAAATGACACACAGCCCACAAACTCAGTGTGCCACTCAACCACAGCCCATAAGGCATAACAACGTACCCAACACTCTAGTCATAGGTGACTCTATAGTCAGGCACACTGATGTTCCACTCACTAGACTAAACAAGGAGAAAGTTACTGTCAGCTGCCGGTCAGGTGCCAGGATCCGCCACATAACGGATGCACTCAGGTCACTCCACAATAAGTACAAATATGACACTGTCATTGTCCATGTTGGTGTGAATGACCTGAGACGTACCTCCCTGGACTACATGAAAAGAGACATGGAGGAGCTCTCTGATCTTGTATCCCAGGCAGGTATGACCCTAACCCTGAGTAGCATCCTGCCATCACCCAGAATGATACCACAGTACAAGGACAAAATGATTGACTTGAACAATTGGCTAAGCTTCTGGTGTCATTCTAAGGGAATCCAGTATTTGTCTGCCTGGGACGACATGATTGACAGTCCACAATGCTTTGCCAGAGATGGCCTGCCCCTGTAGCCCTCAGGATTCCGTATACTGGCTAAGGCTCTTGCCACCCCTATAGTGCCTTTTTTAAGTAAAGTTCAAATGACAAATTCACCAATGTAACAGGTACAAGCAAGCAAAATCTGAGGGTAATGCTACTCAATGCTAGAAGTCTAAACCTCAAAATGCACTCACTCGAGGCACTCCTTAAAATGGAGAACATTGACATCTGTGCAGTGACAGAGTCCTGGTTCAAAGCTCCAGAGAGCATCCCTGCATTACCAGGCTTCAATTCATACCACACTTTTCGGCCACCTGACCCAGAAAGAAGCACTACAGGCAGAGGCATGTCCATATTCATTAAGGATATCCACACCTCCAGGCTAGCTGCACAGCATAATGCATCCGAGATTATCCAAGTGCAACTAACTCTGGGCAAGACCGCAATCCAAATTGTAGCTTGCTACAGACCCCCCACCATGCCCCAGGATTCACACTCCTCATTTCTTGATACACTGGAAAGTATTGGGGTACAACCCAACACCCTAATAATGGGTGATTTCAACTACCCCAGCATTAACTGGGAAAACTACTCATGTACCAACTCTTTTGCTCAACGTTTTCTAGAATTCATAAATTCCAACAGCTTGGATCAACTTATTCACACCCCCACCAGGGGCAGTAATATCCTAGACCTGGTCATTACCAACATGGGAAACCAATGTTCCACACCAGAGGTCAATTACTCGTTGGTCAGATCCGACCACAAGCTAATCAGCCTAGACATCCACATCCCACCCCCAATTAGGGAAACCATCGTAAAAAACTTCTCCAAAGCCAACTTCACACTTCTTAAGACGGAAGTGGCAAACTTCATGACACCCATGCAGATGGACAATAGAGGTATGACTGCAGAATCCTACACAAATGCACTTTATAAGCACTTACACGAGTGCATGGATCATGCTATCCCTAATAGAACCAAGATGTTATCCACCAAAAAAAGGAAGCCAATCTGGTGGTCCTCTGCCATAAACAAACTCTACAACAGAAGAAAGAAACTGTTGCAAAAAAGAGTAAAATCCCATGACTGGAGGAACTCCAAGGTCAACCTCAGTAAGAAGCTGAGATCCCTCATAAAATCCTCCAAAGCTAGTTACGAAAACAAAATTGCCACTGACTCTAAAGACAACCACAAAGCATTCTATAGCTATGTCAAGAATCTAAATGGGAACACTCAGATCTGCTCTGAGTTACAGCACAATGGCACTAAATATACAGAACCAACTGATATTGCCAAAATCATAGCAGATAGGTTCAGTGCTAACTTTACCCCCTCTCACCCCCTAGAGGGCCCATCTCTATACCGGAAGAATGCAAAGTTCCTATAATCACGACTGCACAGGTAAAAAACACACTCTCCAAAGCCAAGAACACAGCATCCATGGGACCTGACAATATCCCAGGCTGCGTTCTACTTGAACTACAGAATGAACTGGCACCCTACCCAAATACCATGTTCAATCATAGCCTCACCTCAGGCTTTGTACCCACTGAATGACTCACCACAATGGTTATCCCACTCCACAAAGGGGGAGCCACGACGGACCCCGGAAACTACCGCCCCATTAGCCTGATGAGCCTGGTCTGCAAGGCCATGGAACGTATCATCGTGGAACTCATAAACAAAGACATTGGTAATCTCCAAACTCTGGACCCTACCCAGTTTGGATTTCTAAAAGGCAGATCATGTCTCCTAAACCTGATTGACTTCTTTGAAGCAGTCACCAAAGCCATAGATGAGGGTAAAATGGTTCACACAGCTTATCTAGATCTCGCCAAGGCTTTCGACACCATCCCCCACTGTGGAATTATAGATAAACTCACTAAACTAGGTATAAATCCCTATGTCACAAGATGGGTTGCCAACTGGCTCACGGACAGAACCCACACTGTGAAAGTAGCGGATTCCAAATCCGACATCAGACCAGTGACAAGTGGAGTACCACAGGGTTCAGTCCTGGGTCCTCTCCTGTTTGGTATCTACTTCTCTGAAGTGCAGGCCAACACAGAAGGTCTTTGGCTAACAAAGTTTGCAGATGACTGCAAACTAAGAGCCATAATCGAAACTCCTAACGATGTGGACAAACTACAAAAGGGGCTCACCGAGACAGATACCTGGTGTCAAAGCCATGGTCTGAAGCTCAATGCCAAAAAGTGTACTGTCATTCCCTTTGGTAAAGACTCTGTACCCATGAACTACCACATAGCTGGTAGTCTACTTAATGACGAAAATGTGATAAGAGACCTTGGGACACAGGTGGACAGTATTCTCTCCTTTGATAATCACATCGCCACAGTGGTCAGGAAATCTTTCTATGTGGCTCATCTCATCACAAAAGGATTCTCATCCAGAAAAAAAGAGGTCATTGTTCCCCTCTACTCATCACTCATTAGACCCATTATAGAGTACAATGCCCCTTTTGCTATGTACCTCACAAGACATCTACAACAACTGGAAAGACCACAGAAATGCCTCACAAAGAGGATTACTGGCCTCAAACAGATGCCCTATGCAGACCGTCTCAAAAAACAACAGCTTTACTCCATCGCATATCGCCTACTCAGGGGCGATCTCTACCTAACATACAAAGTTATGTCAAACCCAGAGCTGTTGGACATGCTCCACTTAAAGAAATCCCAATCCCTCCGAGCTACACGCTCTAGGGACCTAAACCTCGTCACCACAATAAACAGAACATGCTGGAGGGATAGATTCCTGTCCCAGAGACTTCCCATACTCTGGAACAGACTACCTATCTATGTCAAACAGAGCTCCTCATTAGCACTCTTTAAGAAAAATCTTGATGATTGGATGGGAAATGGGAAATTCACCCCGGGGATCACTTCTGTGGCTCTGCTCGACAGTGGCACAGGAAAATAATTTTCTTGGGTGAAAGCCAGGGTACATTTTTTGGCTAGGCTTGTATGGGCCCTAGGGCCGATAGCCTAGTACCTACCTATGAACCTATATATATGCATGTCAGTGACGTCTGCACATAGATATAAAAAAAATATATATATATATATATATATATATATATATATATATATATATATATATATATATATATATATATATATAGATACACATATATATATATATATATACACACACACACACAGTTACATCTATAGCCATATATATATATATATATATATATATATATATATATATATATATATATATATATATATATATATATATATATATATATATATACACATCTATGAACACACTTCGTGACACAGAAGCAATCCAAAGGAATTGAAGTGTACACAAAACACAAGCAGCTCTGGTATTATAACTATTAATATTAACCTAATTCACCATAGAAGGGATGGTTGTTGTGTATGTGGAGATCGTGGTGGGGGAGGAATGATGGGTAATGAAATCAAGCATCAAGGAGAGCCTGGGTTGGATGTTCAATAAGTGAACTGGAGGGGTATACATGGAGTATGGGGACAATATAAAAAAAGACACAAAACAAGAACCATTCTCATCCATAATACAGCCTGTCATGTCACATTGCAACACCTAATTCCACAAACATATGAACATTAACATGTATCATACATATGTACACACCAACTGACTGTCACATTTGTTTTCAGCAGTGAGGAATGCCTGTAGTAAAATGTATATTCTAAACACCATAACATTTGTACACATCTCAGATGCCTTAGTGGTAAAGTCAGTGACTGTGGTGCTCATGGTCCCGGGTTCAAGACCTGCAAGGGCTGTTAATTTATTTTGAGGGCCAGAATAAGGGCTGTTGGATGCAGGTGGATTAAAGCACTTTTAAACAGTTGTAAGTGGGTTTGTGCGACAGTAAGCTGTGCTTAAACACGGTTAAACGGGTAAGTGCTTCACAGGTTTAACCTTTGCTTAACTTTGCGCAGTCCACGGGCAAACCTGCTTACAACCGCTTAAATGTGCGTTATTCACACTTTCCCTACCAGTGCCTACTCCGAGAGGTAAAATAATAACCCCTTCCAGGATTAGAACCTGCAACAGTGTGTGTGTGTGTGTGTGTGTGTGTGTGTGTGTGTGTGTGTGTGTGTGTGTGTGTATACATATATATACATATATATATATATAGAGAGAGAGAGAGAAAGAGATACACAGATACAAGTAGATATATAGAAATATATATATATATATATATATATATCTAGAGAGAGAGAGAGAGAGAGGAAAGAGATATACAGATACAAGTAGATATATAGAAATATACATATATATGTAGATATATAGATAGATTAAAAACATCTACACATCTATGGAGGTACAGATAAACGTATGCAATAATATACATTATATATCTATATACATATACACACACACACATATATATATATATATTTATACATAAATATATATATATATATATATATATATATATATATACACACACACACAAACACACACACACACACACACACACATGTGTATACAGCATCTAAAGTGTTCACATCTGAGTATAACATGGGCCATAGCAATCACACATTTTGCGCGCGCCCCCCCCCCCCAAACAATATGAACATAACATATGAAGAGCATATGCCAATACATAATAAAAATATGTTCTATGGACACAGTCACCAACGCAACTACAATGACTACAAATATCCATGACAGAAATACACAGACAGCTTTCATTTAGCAAAACTTTATTACATTCCGATGTATTGCCAAAAGGATTCAAGGACTAATAGTACAGGAAGCATTTAACAGTGCATTAATGAATCAGCCTGCAATTACCATAGTATTAGTCTACTAAGGGATAGGTGTTCAGACAGGGAAAGAACCCCCACACACATATAGATGTATAAAAGCGGTTCCTATACACCTGCATCTGCTATGTACACCCACCAACATCTTCCCCACACCCAAACTAATTACAATACATACTGTCATACCATAACCAATTATTCCCCCACTATACGACATCTGCTGAAACCTTAACATACCTGGACACAGATACACCAACATGGGCCCTATGTGAAATAGTTGCTGTTATACAATGGAACAGCTGCTGATGTTACAGGGTTTGTTTGAACTATTCCCGTTTCAGCGGGTTGAAAAGTAATTACACCAGGAAGTGTTACCGATTACGGATTATCAGCACAGTATGATACACATTAACACTAAACTAAAGATGTCTGGTAAGCACACTGTAAACCCCCATAACATTATATCCATAGCCATGCAGCCTTGAGCTGGTCAAACATCCTGGCCAGACTGAAACATATGCAGAAGTGTTAGGTACAGACAAACCCTGCACAAGTAACAATATTCAGAAATGTAACAGCAGTACTCACATTTAGACCAAATCCTCTAGGCATTACACACAATATATTAGTGTTTGTCTCCATACAGCTGTTGCAATACATTTCAAACAACACTTCCAGGCTGTCTTCCTCACAAGTAAGGCAAAGGGACAACGCCCAAGTGGATTACTCAATTATACTCCACTGTTGCCATGGTATTAGCTAAGGCAGTAGCTGCACAGCTGATGTGCATGTAATTAACTACTTAGGAACACCAATTGGTTATCAGGATAGCACGTTACTGATCTCGAACTATAAAAGGATGCCTTGTCACACATTCAGACCATCTGTATCCACCTGTAGAACAGTACAAAATGCAGAAACACAAACCGAAAACGAGTAATATACCAGTCAATAACACCTCCAATTACTATGAAGGCATGCATAACATTTAGTATGTCTGTGTATGTAGTACCTGTTCTGTAGGAATTACAGTGTAATCAATGCATATAGTATAGCTATCTTGTAGCGATGTACTGTTGAGCAGTAGTAATGCTTGCAGTATTCTATGTGTGTACTGCTGTAGGTCACAAGGCAAATTCCTCATACACCACAAGTGATGATATATATATGGGCTTGGAACTCACCAATTCTCTTCCAGTCACTGTCAATGGCAGGGTTGGTCCAACAAGTATGTGCTATAACAGGGGATAGTATATGTCGATATATTGTACCAGTAGACATATGTATGGGTGTATAAGTAAGAAGAACATGTCAAAGGTGGGCTTACTGTGTAAATATGGTTTGCATTGTGGGATAGTGTGCCAATAACTGTGTAATGTACAGTATTTTAGGCAGATCTGTATTCCATTTTACATAGCATTTCTGTTATGTTATGCAAACATTAGTTATATCTATTGGCAAATATAATACTCAATAACAGGATGCATATGACTTGTATTCATCTGACAGTTTAGCAGCATGATAGCAAAGATAATTGGAAGAGCTATGTAACTATCCATGCACATAGCACATATAATATCCACCTCTCTAGTATTGTTTGCAAGCAATAACAGCTGTGCATGTGTACATGTTATGCAAACGTGTAGTGACCCTTGTTACAGGGCAGGGCCAAATGGCTAGGTGCACACCTATATACAGTGGATATTGAGAGTAGGCACACACTGGTTGGACTTTCAGGTTTGTGCAGCCTAACCTCTCATTGCAAACTTAACAGCCGCTTGCAAATACTACATGTAAGGTAGTGCACAGTACTGGTAATGAAACAGGTTGCATATCATCTTTAACTCCAGCGTAACATCTGCAGTAGGAGTGTAAGATGTAGGAGACAGCTGCCCATGTGCAATAGCTGCTTCATAGGTGATGGCTTACACTATCTGATTATATCCTGATCATGCTGATAGTGGCAGCAGAGTCTATTGATACATGACTCTGTTTGGGGAGTGGGTGTCTGTGCCCAAAAGACCTGTAGACACTTGCATCATCTGTAATCAACTATCAGGATATGATGTGCTCCACAGAGGAGGATTGCTTCTAAAGGTAGCTACAATGTTTCTGTAATAGCCAGTGTTGTCACATCCATAACACAAGTAATTACTTGTTAGCATCACTGTCTATAATATCTTCATAAGCGATAAGTACACTAATACAGTACTTGGTACTTGTAGCACTGAATGCTCATACAGGCATGTCCACTAGTCAGCTACTGGTGTTTACTAATGTGAGCTTTGTGTATGTGGCCATCCTGGGGGAATGTAATCTCTATGCCATATACACTGCCAAACACACCTAACACCACAGCCCACACATTGTCTGGGATGCAGCTACAGGGGTAAGCTGGAAGGCAGTCCAGTCTAAAGCCATGACTGGACTGGACAGTCATAAGGTGTAGGTTAACACATGCATCTCATCATCACAACCAACACATACCCTTACCAGAACACAGTAAGGACACCCACACATACTACCAGAAATCACACACATTCACAGAGGCTTCTAAGTATCTGGCCAAGCAAGTGACCTCCCAAGCTGGAATAGACAGACAACAAAATACACAAACTGTATGACACAGTTTGCATAATTGTGCCACACCTCAGAACACGTGGCCAGAAACATGCCCAACAGTACTCATTTGTGAATGCAAACTCTAGCACTATGTTACACACCAAGCTATGCGAGGGCAAACATACTGTCAGCTGCCTGTCTGCCATGATTAGCCACATACCCATACACTCGGAACACCTTCTGAACTATACACATGGCCCTGGCATATTCCATTTTGTTGTGCAGGACCTGTGATGCAGTAGCCTGGACTGCATGGAAACACACATGTAGGAACTGTCAGGTCTTGTAGCCCATGCCAGTATGTCCCAAAGCCTGGGTAGCATTCTGCCATTGGCCAGAATGATACTGCAGTACAGGGACAAAAGGATTGTATTCCACAACTGTCTAATGTACTGGTACAATGCAAAGGGTATCCAGTATCTCTCTGCCTGGGATAACATGGTTGACAGACCACGATGCTTTGCCAGACAGAGCCTGCAACTGTCACCCCTGGGAATCTGGATACTGCCTAGGACTCGTGTTTTCCCTATAGTGCCTTCATCATGCAAAGTTCAAGTGAAAGTCCACTGCTGTAACAGGGACAGCCAAGCAATAAACTGTGGGTCTCGCTACTCAATGATACATTTCAGAAACTATATGGACTCACTTATGTCAATCCTTAACATGGAGAACATATCTGTGCAGTGACTGAGACATGGTTCAACGCTCTGGAGAGCACACCTGCATGACCATGTTATAACACATACCTCACCTCTTGCCCATTATCCTTTATTGGAACACATGGGCCACAGGTGTGTCCATATTCCTGAAGGATATGTACACCCCCATGCTAGTTGCACTTGCATAACTTCAGATGCATTATGCTGAGCAACTACCTTTGTGCCAAAGTGGAATCCAAATTGCACCTTGTGACAGATCACCCACCATGTCTCAGAATTCCCAACTGTCATATTGTGCGGTAATGGGGAATATTAGGTTTGAGACAGAAAACCATAATAATGGCTACTCTCAAATATTCCATTATGAACCGGAAAGACCCCTCATATACCAACACCTGCGCTCAATGCATGCTGGATTTCATCAACCCCAATGACCTGGATCACCACAGTCACACAAACAGGGCTACCAGTATGCTACACATAGCCAGTCTCCAAAGCCAATGTTATGCTTCTTAAGAACGAAGTGGTGACGGTCATGGCACCCATGCAGATGGACAATGCATGTGCAAATGCAGAATCCTATACAAATCAACTTCACAGCAGTATGGCATGGGAAGTACTGTATCTACAGAAATAGCACCTGTTCATCCAGATAGGGTCTTGGAGAACCTAAACCCACTCCCCCCCACCCTCAACAGGTACACATATTTATATATCCATGTACACTACAGAATCCCTGTAATAACAACTATGCAGGTACAAGCTGCACTCTCTAAAGCCATACATACAGCTTTCATGGGACCTGTCAACATCCCAGAGTGTATCCTACAGAAATGTCAGAACAATTTGCTCTCCAAATACACATCATGTTCAGTCATAGCTTCATGTCAGGCTGCGTACACACTGAATGGTGCACAGCAACAATTATTACACCCCACAAAGGGGGAGACAACACTGATGATGGGAAATAGTGCACTACTAGCCTGCTGAGTCTGGTCTGTAAGGCCATGAACTGTGATCAACTTATTTGATGTAGTCAGTACAGATGTAGATGATAGTAAGGTTGATTCACACAGCACATCATGACCTTGCCAGGTCTTAGGACACCATCACCCATACTGTGTTCCAGCTACACTCAGTAAACTAGGTGTATATTCCTATGTCACAGGAGTGGTTGGCAACTGGACTGCTGGCAGAGCCAACACTACAGAAGGTGTCCGAGTAATACACGCACATCAAACCAGTGCCAGCTACAGTAATACAGAGTTACTTCCTGGTACTTCCCCCCCTCATTGTTATCTATACCACACAGACTAACACAGAAGGCATCTGTCTATTGATGTTTGCAAATGACTATGAACTAGGAGCAATAGTTGACTCAATGTGTGCTGCGGTCAACATACAGAAGGGCCTTTGTGGGTCGATGTGTGGTGTGTGGTGTATGATGTATGGCCACAATCTGACAGCTAAGTATTGTACTGTCATCCGCTATGTTAAAAATCCTGTACCCATGAACTACCACCTAGGCAGCGGTTAACATAATGGAAACTGTGTGTATGGGATGCAGCAGGACAGTAGTCTTTCCTTTGATAGTTACTTCACCACACCAGACAGGTAGTCGTATGTGGCACCCCTAATCATGAAAGGGTGCCATCCTTGAATACAGAGATCATTGTTCAGCCATACTCAACACTCAAGTGTCCCATACTAGATCACACATCTCCTTTAAGGGTTATTGGCCATGTTCATATGGCCTACACTGGCCTTCCCAATCCCTAGCTCCACTACGTAGCATGATGCCTACCCTGAATAAAGCCATGTCCAACCCAGAGATGTTGGACATGCTACACTTACACATTCTGATTTCAAACACATACTTCATAGACATCCATCTTTCTAGTACAAGATCACAACATGCCTGACAGACCTCTGTCCCATACACTTTACATAATCCTGCCATACTATGCATCCCTGTCCAGTGAAGCTGCACATTGCCCCTCTTTGTGACATGGTGTGAGGACCGCATGGCAAATATATCAGTAACCCTGTGGATCAGTTCTGTGGCACTAATTGAACTGGCCACTGAAACTTACCTGTCTGTTGGCTACAGCTAGGTAACCTTTCAGCCTAGGCTCATAAATGGCCCAGGGCATATAGCCTACTAGCTCACTATGACCATACATGCTATAGTTGATATCCAACCCTGCAAATACCATCAGGCTAACCACTGTCCCATGTGTTTCACATGTGCAACATGGGTAATACATGGCAGGATGCTAAACAGCTGTACAGTGCCATGTAGATGTATATGGCAAAACACATACATATAAAACTTTCTGTGAGCAAGTCTGCAGGGTCACAGGTCATGTCCCTTAAGGCTGTGTATGACTATATATGTGACATATACACAGCATTAAGGTCTATTGCATTAATGTGAACACATCCAGGCATGTGCTGATAGGTAAAGACACCACTACAGGCAAACAGACATGCCCATATCAAGACATCCACATGGAGTATGAGCAATGTCATCACTTGACACACACATATAAGGTGATAGCATCAAATCACCAGTAAGTGTCAAATGTGTGCGAGTTAAACATGTCAGTGGTGTTAGTGTCATGTAGATTTGCAGACACATATTTTTAATCTTAATAAACGTGATACACATGCATGTTCAGCTGTACTTCTGTACTTCTCTGTGAGTTACTGTGACCTGTCTCCATCATTATGTCTTCCAGGTATGCCGTGTGCCAGGCTGCCATCATACACCTGCTTGGAGGATGAGGTCCTCATCCCATACCTCCTCAACAACCATATAACACTCTTCAGCCATGTGCCACAGGATGCACAGCAGCGGGATGCCCAGTGGGAGGAACTCCGCAGGAGGGTAAATGATGTTGGCGGCCACAATCGCACCTATCAGTAGGTGCGCCGACACTGCACGGACCTCAAAAGATGCACGAAGCAGCATGCTAATACAATCGCCAGGGAAGAAGGTGCAACAGGTGGGAGGCTACTCACCCAGTCCCCACTCACATGTACCGAGGAGGTACTGGCCAACCAGGGGACACTTGCAAACCTCCATCCATAAGCTTTAGCTGGCATTGTGGAGGTGGGTGTCTCTCAACCACCGAGCCTGGAGTTGCTTGGTAAGTCACTACTCCACATATAACACAACTATACTTCATATAGTTACATGTGTTACTGTACAATATGTAATGTAACACCATATGCAAGGCATGTATGCACACATGCCAGATACTATAGTCTGCTACTCTATGTATGCACAGATGTGCATACTCCATAGTATAGTCTATTGTACTGGCTTATGTGCTAACATGGACACTGCACCCTGTAGCTATCACACAGGTGTGGATAATGATCTTACTGCTGTGACACTCCTATTTAGGTACCTCTGGCATTTTGCTGCGACACCAGCCTGTTGCAGATGAGATTGTTATTTACCAGGCTTGATAATGCACAGATCATATTAACTGCATGCTATCTGCCATGTGGCCATTTAACACACGTACACAATTGTATGGTGGTCCTGTTAATATACACTGGTCAGACCTGCAATGCATCACAGTGGTTACCCATGTGGAATGACTGAAGACTACATGAAACACCTACACTAAACCTTACAAACTGTCATTGCCAGATGTGTGGACAGCTGTGAATACAATGGTGGAGGTGTGGGAGAGGGACTACAGATCACCATTAAACATGTGGGGAATACAAACAGTACTATACAGAGAGCATATGTATGCACACACTCTAAATGTGTTGGAGCTGGAGTATGACCAGCCCACAGGATTCACCCTTGTGGATTATACCCATGCTAAGAATGTCACACAATGCCTTGTGCTATCTGACATGTCCATGACATGTAGTGGGCTGACTGCAACACTGCTCGACTATCCTGCAAAACATCTCACATCAGAAACATACCACCCTTTGTCTGCATAACCCTGTCCTCAGTGGAGCATATAACATCTATGGGTGTATGTCATATGGGATAACACTGACATGTGGCATAGATGACCATCACAACCACTGGACAAAACATGTGTACACATGGCCATGAAAGATGGCCAGAGACATGAAGCAACACACACACAGTAGAAGTGATGTACATGTGTGTACACCCTGTTGTACATTGGCTCGACACAATACAACTATGGCCTTTGTGTAATGGTGATATTGCAGATGTGAAACACTAGACATCATACAGGCCCTGTGCACAGCTTGTGTAGGCATGACATCAAAACCTCCACATAACATGTCTTGAACATCTTGAGTGTGTCACGACATGAAAGCATTCACCTACACAGTATCCAAATACATATACATACAACCACAGCAGACCACAGATACAGTACATTCATCTTGCTGGTGTCAGACATCACTGTCATGCTTGCTCCTCATGTGTGTGAGGTACACAGATGGCATATGGGACACGGAGTACTGCTAAGTTAGCCATGTCTGGGCATAGTTGCCAGGCATCAGTAATATGGTTGCACATGTGCAGGGGTGTCATCTGTATACCCTACAGTGACCTGTGTCACACATTCCACATTAGGGTTTAGTGTGTATACATGTCAGTGACGTGGGTCACATTCCACATTTGCTATGTATTGTATCTGAACACAGTCATGGCTATGGACTGTGTCTGTAACTCTCACTGTATAGCAATAGTGAAGCCACATGATGCCCTGCAATGGCTATGCACATCAGCTCAATGTGCAGTATGTCACTGCATATTTTTAGGGTGGACTGACAACATTGCGTCAGCTAAAGGTCCATGTTAGTATAACGCGTCCATGCATTGGGACACCATTACCTTACTGTATATTTGAAAGGACACCATTGTGTTACACATGTATGCATGTCATTCAACATGTCAGCAGAAGACTTGTCATACTACATGTGATTGGCAAGGTCATATGCCACACATCAGGCTGGTGCACTGTTAACCTGTGCTGGTCTGTGGCACCATTGCAAAGTAGGGAAAGCCATGTCAAACATGTGTGCACAGCCACATGCAAATTGTCTGTAGACTCAGCTCAGGGGTAGGCAGAATAATGTTGAATAGACATGCACTGCTTTGGGGGAGATATGCAAGCTAGGGCTCAGGCACACACAGTATTCACTCCACATACCCTTCTGCACATGTCCTCCTCAAAATTAGGGGCAGTGGCCAACACAAAGCATCAGTGGCAGATGTACAAAGGTATGGTCTGTTAACATGTGGGGTATGTTGCACAAAACATGGCAGTGTGGTGCAACGGTGCAGAGTGCATGCATTGTGTTGCAGGTATGGGGCATAAGCTACTAACACAAATGGTGCAACACAGGGATGTATGCTAACTACTACTATAAATGTGTAAGGTGCATGCCTTCTGCTATAACACATGCAAGCTCTTGTGTGCAACTCAGGGATGGATGATAACTACCACTATAATTGTCTAAGCTGAATGCCATCTGCCATATCACATGCATGTTGCATGCCGTTGGGTGCCATAGCATGTGTCTATCTGTGTTTCTGTCTGTGTCTGTCTGTCTATGTCTGTGTGTCTCTGTGTGCATCTGCCTGTGTGTCTCTGTGTGCGTCTGCCTGTGTGTCTCTGTGTGCGTCTGCCTGTGTGTCTCTTGTGTGTCTGTCTGTCTCTGTGTGTGTGTGTGTGTGTGTGTCTGTCTGTGTGTCCGTATAACTTGTAATGTACAGTTTTTGTGTGCCCCCACAGCTGTTGATGTAGATGCGTTGCCCTCCTGCGGTCCACCTGATGTTAATGTCCCCACAGACTCTAGCAGTGATGATGAAAGTATGATTAAGGCACAGGCAGGGTTGTCAGGGGCTGAATCTGTGCCATTGGTTGCCATTCCCCCTGTATCCTCCTCATTCCCGCACACAGTTCTGCTGCCTACACATACCCCATCACCAGTGGCCATAGAGGAAGGACAGTTGGCGGATGGTAGCATGGAACAAGGAAGTGTGGAGACTATGGAAGGTGTGCCTGCACACCATGATCCCAGCCAACTGACTGGTGATGTTCCACACAGGCATGCGCCCAGTACTGCTCGTAGGACCACCACTGGCCAACATGCCTCTGCAAGACAAAGCACATCAGCTGGTGTCACCAGACGCATGTTTCAGGCTGTAATGAAGGCACAGGCACGTGCTGAACGGCATAACAGAGAAGGCCTGAGGCTTCAGAGGGCTGTTGTCTGTTCTTTAACTGACAACATCCAGGCAATTGCAAATGCTCACCATCATCTTGCAGATGTCTTGGATAGACGATTGGGTGACATAGTGGGAGTCCTTGACCGTAGCATGTCAATCCTTGAGCGTGGAATGTCTGTGCTGGAACATCTGGTGGGAGTGAGGCGTCAGGCACATGGACGTAGGCCAGCTACATCACATGCTGAAGGTCTATGCTACTTCACATGCCCGCTCCCACAGTGGCAGTAGCAGCAGCAGTGCAGCTGGTGCTGTACTATCCACACCAGGACACAGCAGGCCATGTGCACATGGTCCTGGATGGTCCCAACAGGGACACGGTTCCATTGAACATGTGTCATCAAACAGTACCCAATCTGGACCTCTGCCTGGTAGTGCCCGTGCAACCCCTGGCAGACAGGTTACGTGGCCGGACACTGTGAACTGTGGAACCTGCCCTGTACGGTCTGCAGCTGTCAATGATACCCCAGTGTAGGCCAGCCACATGCCAGACCTGTGTACACACACACACACACACACACACACACACACACACCAGAAACAAATGTAGGGCATCTCAACACACACACGCATAACATCCACACACGCCTAGTGATATCAAAGGCCCTAACCCACACACGATGTCATCCAATGGTGCAGCCTAGGCCTCTGGCAAACATCATCACCCTGTATGATGATGCCTGTGCCGCATCCCTGTCATCCACATCATCAGTGCAGGGACATGCTCATATGGTCTGATGCACAGGGTGAACATACTAGAAAGACAATTGTAGATTAATATTGTTGAGTAGTGTTTGACAGGCAACGGACATACCATGTAGTACAGGTTTAGAATGCATTTGGTACGTTTGACAGTGACCATGTGTGAAACCTAGCAGAGCAATATATCATAATGGATGTTGTATTCATGTACTGGTAGGACACACAACCACATTCACTGAGTAGCCAAGTGTACATTCATGCCAACAGCACATATCAGCAAGACACACATACATCAATATTCCATGTCATGATCCCACAAACTGTTACTTGACAGTTCCACGGTGAAGCCAGGGCACTGTAATGGTCAACAGTGATCACTTCATATATGCCACACACACCTCATGATTACTGGAAGAGTGCCAGCAATGTGCACTGTTTGAGCTAGGCAATACACTCATTCAAGCCTGTGTGAGGTCTGTGGCTTGTAAACATCTCACCCCAGCACATTTTGGCTATTATGGTAATGAGGTTAATGTCCAGATGGCACACAGCATGCATGGCTTGCAATTGTTGGCATGGGGTATATGTAGGGGCTGTGGACACACATGGCTGTACATGTCATGGACATATCACCTGTAACTACTCAGGAACGTACAGAGCATAGCTGTACTTCCCTGAGTCTGTCAATACAGGCCATGTGTGTAGGTCCTATGATCCTGTTATTTGGGTATGTTTATAGGCATTGCATTAGGTGGACATATCTAATGACATACATGCCACATGGGTTGTTGTATGATATGATAGGTGTCATGGGTGACCAGTAGAGAGGGAACATTACCTCTGTCAACATAGATATCAAACCTTATGTACTGTTATCATTCAGCAGCCATGGACCTATCTGCCATGTGCATGTGTGTAATGAATGTAGCCATCTGTATGTAGAAAGGACAACAACAACAGCTATGGTATTTTCATTTATGTTGTATGAGTGTGGGATGTACATATCCAGGGCAGGTACATTTAGGTCATATCCAACCAATAGGGTGTTATTTACTGGTGTACATCAACAGTCGACTGTGTTAATGCTGACAACATCCGAGAGACCCTGGTATGTGTACAACTGACCTGGTTACAAACAGTGGTATAATTGCATTGCATAACACATTATGCAACTGTGGCAGTACATGGGTACTTTGCACAGTTGATGTAGGGCTAGGTACACAGTCCACCAATCGAAGGCTATTTGGTGTTCTACCAAACTATGTCATACCACACGTATGGATGCGTGTTGGTAGTCTGAGGACATGGTGGTGGATGTATGAGGATACACCCCAGAATGCAGCTTTTGCCACAGTCACCTGTACCTGCCTCATCTGTGATGACTTATGTCGGAGTAGTGGTCTTTACTTTATGAATATATGGACACCACCACCTGGAATGGTCCGTACCAGTGTTATGGCCCACATGTCTGGATCTGAGTTATATGGTGGTAGTGCAATTGTGCACTACAGAGCCTTCAGCCTGGTGTTCCTCACTGCACAGATGTCAGTATTCTCCACTGTAGGTTCTACATTGAGCAAATGGATTATGAAAGCCACACATCTGGCACTGGTTAGCATAAGCATCCAATGCAATTGTCTTGTAGGTGTCAGGGTGTTACTTCTGTGTTTAGGACTTTTGCCTTGGAATGCCACTATATGGGTAAACGCAACCTAGGTATTATCCACACTCCCTTGAATCATGGATGCAAGTAGTGTGTGACAAAAGCCCATCTTTCAGTCACGACATCCCGGAATGACAGACACTGGACAACCTCAATTACAGCAGGACATTGGCTCATTGTTTTGGTCAAGCAGCTGTCACTCGTACCATGACATCACTACGAGTGGCAGTAATGTGGTTGGCATCAAATGCTACATTTAAGGTGACGGACACCAGCAGACGTTGTGTATATGACCAATGTCAGATGTACTTAGTGTAGCAGTCCTGCTAATGACAGCTACTAACACAGCCGGGAGAGGTCATCTTGACACCTCAGTACCATTAGACAATGGGGTTCACATATTATGCTTGCACATGCCACTGTTCCAAGTATAATGCCACTGGCCACAACCTGCTATCAATGTATGGCTTTCAGGGCAGCAATGTGTGTGACACATGCTGTAGTTAGCATCCACCTGTGTGTGTCCCACTTAACCTATTGTCTGTCACTTCCACACATGCCTGATTGTGTATACTTCACATATATATGTCAGTACGTCATGTACATGTATGCATGTGTGTCACACAGCACAGACACATATATATAATTTACGGGCCACATACAGGTATCTGGTAGTAAACCTGTATGATGTGCATATATACTGACAGTTAAGATGTACATATCTGTAAACCTGTGTGTTTACAATAGGGGTCCATTACAACATGTTCTGTACATGTAAGTGTACGAGTATGCACACTGTGGCCTTCCATGGATCGAATCGGAGTGCATCCCAAACAGCCATGTGCTACTGAGTGTATGAGCGTACCCACTGCCACCTTGTGTAATTTGAGTCAGTGCATCCGAACAAGCCCTTTGTTTCTAAGTGTATGAGCTTGCCCAGTATAACCTTGTGTAGTTGTAGTCATAGTGCATCCCAAACGGCCCTGTGCTACTAAGTGTATGAGCATGCCCACTGTCACCTTGTAAAATTTGAGTCAATGTATCCAAACAAGTTCTGTGATTCTATGTGTATGAGCATGACCACTGTAACCCTGTGTAGTGATAGTAGTTGTCCATTCCACAGATGGGCATACTCCAGTTCAGGGCTTGTTGTGCTACAACTATACCTCTCAGGCCTACCTATGTCTTACCTGGAGATGATGTGTCATGTTTGTGCATACAGGTTGTAATGGACTCCTACTTTAACCACACAGGTTTACAGCTATGTACATCTTAACTGTCAGCATCCCTGTTGTTGTTCTCACTCTTAGAAGGGCATTCTGACTGCCTTGAAATGTGTAATCTCTGTGGCGCGTCTCGTAACTGCGTGGTACTGTAATAGTGATCTGTAGATAGGCAGGAGTTCTGATCCCACCACTGGCAACTGTGTGTGTGTGTGTGTGTGTGTGTGTGTGTGTGTGTGTGTGTGAGTCAACAAATGGCCATGTGTGGTTGTGTCTGCATCCTGTCATGACAGCGGGTTTTGCTGCTTTCCAAAGAGAAACCACCTTTTGCACTGGCCTTTATCCTTGTCATCTGCTAAACCACCCTTTCCCCCCCACCCCACTGCAAGTAATCAGTCCTGTGATGTCACCCAGCTCAGAAGCATAATCAGAGTAAGTGTAATTGTATGGTGTCTGTGGCACATACCCCAACTGCATACCACTCTACTAGTTATCTTTACACAGGCAAGACATGTATGCACAATACTGGCAAGTGTGTGTTTGTGACTATCCTGTAGCCAGGCATACACATGTTATGCCTTTTAACATGCTGCATGCCATGGTAGTCATCTGTGGTGAGTGAAGTCTACAAATTAGTACATAGTTAGGAATAGAAAAGAAAAGACAGTCAAGAACGACTACAGTTGGGCATGTTGTTTTCCTGTGCCACCGTCGAGCAGTGACACAGAGGTGGTCGCCGGGGTGTATGTCCATACCCATCATTCCCACACTCAAACTCCACAATCCCCAGGGTATATTTCCTTAGCCATCATTCTCCAACCCAAACTCCACATACACAACCAACCATCCCTTCTCTGGTGAACTGATTACGATTTAAATGTTATAAAACAAAAGATGCCTCTGTTTTGTGTACACGTCTGTTCCTTTGGATGCCTTCTGTGTCAGAAAGGGTGTTCAGACATGTGTGTGTATGTGTGTGTATATGTATATGTATATATATATATATATATATATATATATATATAGCTATAGCTGTCTGTGTATATGCGTGTATATATATATACATATATATATATATATATATATATATATATATATATATATACATACATATATGTATATATATATATATATATATATATATATATATATATATATATATATATATATATATATATATATATATATATATATATATATATATACATTAGTGTGCGTGTGTGTATACACATCCCGTAGGTGCATATATGTATTTAGTTATGACAGTTGTACAGATGTAGACTTGTCTATGTTGTTTCACAGAGTACAGTACATTCAAGGGTACTGTACATATGTACACAAAGTGACTGCCCCATTTGTTTTCAGTACTGTGGAATACCTGTAGTAAGATGTGTATTATTAAAACCATGAAACATGTATACAACCCAGATGGCTTAGTGGTAAGTCCGGTGACCTCGGTGTGCATGGTCCAGGGTTCAAGACCTGGAAGGCTTGTTGATAATGTCATTTAGGACTCAATAAGACACTTTTATGCAGTTGTAAGTGGGTGCAAACTTGTTTTCGTGACAGTAAGCAGTGGGTACACACAGGTACAAGACATGTACAACTCGCAGTACACTTGAAATGCACTTCTTTGGCAATCCTGCTGATGTCACCCACCTAAAAATACACCTCTTTGGCTGCTGTAAACCCAGTAATCTCTGTAGCGTGTCCTGTAACTGCATAATGCTGTAGTGTGATAAACTAGTTTGGTAGGTGTTCTAATCCCAGACATGCTAACTGTGTGTATTTGTGTGTGTGTCTGTCTGCCTGAGAAGGAAACAATGCTTTTTAGAGTACGCACACTCCTTACGATTCACATACTCACCTTTGGCAATACTGCTGATGTCTCCCACCTAGAAATATACCTCTGGGACTGCTGTAACCCAGTAATCTCTGTAGCACGTCCAGTAACTGCGTAATGCTGTAGTGTGATAAACTAGTTTAGTAGGTGTTCTAATATCAGACATGCTAAGTGTGTGTGTGTGTGTATATGTCTGCCTGAGAAGGAAACAATGCTTTTTAGAGTACGCACACTCCTTACAATTCACATACTCACCTTTGGCAACCCTGCTGATGTCACCCACCTAGAAATACACCTCTGGGACTGCTGTAACCCAGTAATCTCTGTAGCGTATCCTGTAACTGCGTACCGCTGGAGTGTGATTTTAGAACTTTGGTAAGGATCCATCCACAATCATGGCAGTTATGTATGTTTTCTGTGTGTTTCAATGTCTGTGTAGGGAGCAATGCATTATACCCTACTCACTTGCAGGACATTTACAATGCCCTACTTTGTTACTCCTGCTGATGTCATACCCTGTAAAATACACCTCTGGGGAACAAGTTCCCTAGCAATCCTCGTGGTGCGTCCTATAACATCTCCATGCAGTAGTGTGATATAGATCTTGGTCATGGGTTCTATATCCACACATGTCAGTTGTGGACGTGTTGTGTGTGTCTGGCTGTCTGCTTTGTGAGCAATGCATTTTTGGCTACTCACTTGCAGGAAATCTGAAATGCCCTACTTTGTTAAACCTGCTGATGTCATTCCTTGTGAAATACACAGTTGAGGATGGAGTAGCCCAGTAATTTCCATAGCGCGTGGTATAACTGTGTAATGCTGTAGTGTGATAAACTAGTTAGGTAGGAGTTCTATTCCAAGACATGGCAGGTGTGTGTGTGTGTGTGTGTGTGTGTGTGTGTTTGACAGTCAGAGCCTGTGTGGAGGTGGCTGTGAATGTCTAACCACTGGACATGTTGAGGAGCGGGTTTTGTAGTTTTCCTATATGGTGGTCATATTATATGTCACAATGTCCACCTCACGAGGTTTACAGATTTCAATCAGCCAAGAGACTGGGTTGGCAAGCCATACCCCTACATCTGGCAAAAGGGCTGGTGAATACAGTAAGCAACCCTGCTATGGTCTGAACCCATGTGTCATACACAAACACACTTGCCTAGAATATCCCGCTATGTTGCTAGTACCTGCACATTGTTGACAGATAGTAGGCATGGTGTGATTGCAGTGGGCCACAGAGGGCATGGCACCCTGTCCATCAATACAATAGGCACATAATTGCGGACAATTCCCCTTCAATCTGTTCCCCACTGGTCACCTGCAACATATGTGGTGCCATCAAATGTGATCCACAAAGGACATACAATGCCTTACACACATGCCTTGTATGGACAGATGCCACTGACACCAGGGAATACCTGTATCATGCTATCATTGCAGGGTCAACCTGCCGTCTATTAGCAGGTCCTGCCACACCAGGCCAGTATTGGCACATCTGATGATAACAGTCAGTGTACACAACATGTGCCAGGAAAACCAGGTACACTTAAAACATGTCACTGTACATTACTGTGGGACGTGCACATCCCAGGCATTGTCCATGTCAAGGACTATCAAACACAGACATGGCATGCATTGCAAAGCAATTGCCACACACAATGGTAACCAGGATGACAGGACAGGTTATACAATACCCATCTGTGTGGGACAATGCAGACACTACACCCCCTGAACCACACTGCAGACCATTGTCAGGTGGCCTGATGCCAAAGATTACCCCTCACCCAGCCTTGTACAGCCATCTTGCATAGCCAACCACTACATGCCCCATGAAGCAATGCACACATGCATGTCAGTACTGGCACCTTGTGTCTGCGTTTGGGCTATGATGTCCCCAACCACAGCCACACCCAGTATAACTCCCATTGGCATACTGACTGATGTCAGACACGTTCACATGCCCTAGTCCATAGAACCTCAGGATATCCCCTGTAGTACATGTAATACCTGTGCATTACTGCAGTGTGGCAAACATAGTAGTTAGGAAGTATATTTTTGAGCCTGCCAAAGTGTGCCAATGCATCTGAGTCCCTTAGAGAGTGTGGTTGTGTTGACAATGACATCTGTTCATGTGGACAGCCATGTGTGCTACACCTAATGTATGTCTACTATAGCTTTGTTGCAGATGTCGCTCACCAGCACACATATATGTTCTTACAGCACACCAACATGTCAGCTATGTGGCACATGGAGTAACTGCATGCACTTGTAATAGTAATGGCTAGTCAGTCAGGGGTTTGAACCCCTGTACTGGTAGGTGTGTGACAAAAGATGCTTAGGTTTTAGTATCCCATCCCTTCTCTGATGTACTTTGCCTCTGTCTGTTCCTCCCACACACTCTCTGGTGGATGTGGAGATGTACACCTGCTCAGCAGCAGCTTGTGTTTTGTAAGTGATGGTCATGATCAGGTAATGGCCTCTGCACCTATTGCAGTCCTCCTCTAGCTGACTGCATGTGGAACAGCTGTGGTGACATTCCCATAGCCAATTGCATGGAAACGCAGTACAATATCTAGGAACATCATGTTGGTGTTTGCCCATGACAGTCGCTGTGAGTGGAACCTGGATCTGGTGTTTGGTAAACAACATCACAGATGAAATATGGATATTTCTCACACAACATACACTGTGGAAAATAGCCTAAAGACAGGAGGATGATGTGCCTGACATGACTACAGCATGTAAGTGTAGCTATGCTTCATTCAGACTACTGCCAGTTTAACAGGTTGTGTGTGGTAATGGCTAGCCTGTATGTTTTAATAAATGACAACAGAGTGCTCTGCTTGTGAGGAAACCCCCATCTGTAGGGTCATCTGTGGACTGGTCAGTGTGTGGAACCATTTGTTTCTTGTGTTACTCACAGAACACACATCTGTGAACTGCAGAAGCATAGTGTGAGGATTGCAGTCAGTACACGGTGACAGTGATGAGAGTTACTGACATTGCATCCCTGATTGGACATACGTCAAATGAAACAGTGGTATGATAGTCACTGTCTGAGGTTATCACAGTGACATGTCAATAATGGGCCACTGTTCAAAACTGCAGTCACAAGTCATCTATGCTTTGGACAGATGGCATGCAGTATATATGCATGTGTTGTGCTCCCTCTGCAAATGTATGACATCTGTTGTCTTGGGTTAATGGTAATATCTAGGCATGTTGTTATAAGCAATCCTGAATGCTGTTGAGTATTACAAAGCTTTATCTGTGTTAAAACTGCAACACCATAGGCTGTATGGGATTGCAGGTCCCGGTGGAACCACCTGTCCCACTTCAGCTGGCCATGGTACCGGGCACCAGCACGTCTGGGGCCCAGCCTTGGACCTCCACCTCTGTTGGCTCTGCACCACCTTCGGGTGGAACCGCCACTGAGAATGGGGCTTGCCCCCCCTGGGAGCAGGTCCAGACAGGAACTTGTCAGCCGTCGTACGGTCCAGGCCGTGGTGAGTAGGGAGCTCAATAAGGGGTTTAGAGGTCAGCTACGCCAGGTCGAGGGCAGAGTGGCACAATTAAAAGATGAGCCTGCCCCTTCTAGACAGCCCCCAGAGCAGCCACCTTTGGGGCTGTGAAGGTGCAGTGGTGGCTGCCCATGGGTGGTGACTTCCGTCCCACAGTTTCCATTTGGGGGCTCATGGCCTTGTGACTGCGAAAGACCCCTCCCTGTCCAAGGTGTTCCCCCCCACGTGTCATATACAGCCCCTGTATGCTGTCTTGTCTGTCATCCCACCCAGCCTATCATACACGAGCATACCTACTTTCCTTCCCCAACATCCCACTCTCACCTTACAAACACGGAAACAAAAGGCCAATCTGTTCCCAGAATGACTTTTGGTCCAGACATAGCTGTCCATTTCACACACGTGTCCACTGGACACATGTAACCTTTTTAATTTGCATCACAACATACTACAGTTGTCCTCACCCCTCTCTCAGGCACACAATCCTGGTATGCACATGACTCCTAAAGGTTCCAGGTACATGTGATGCAGACAACCCCAGTATACACACGACACTACCGGTCCCTCTATGGTTACCCCATTTAACTTTTTAATGATGATGATGTTGCACACAGCACCTTACAAGAGTACTGTTCTCACATTATGATTGGACAGGAACTGTTTTGTTAATGTAAATAAAATGCTTAAAGTAATGTATTTGGGCAATGTACATATGTTTGTGTGTATTAATGACATATGTTTGTCTGAGGGAGTCTTACTATTACATAGGACAACACCACTACATAATGCAGGAGTTGCTGGCGTTTTCCTTTTCATTCTTTTTTAATGCTTTGTTGTCACGTGGTTTGTTCTTGATGTGTGTGAGTATATATATATATATATATATATATATATAGATATATATATATATATATATATATATAGATATATATATATATATATGTGTAGATATATCTGGACATAAACACACACACATACATCTACATAATGAAATACATTTCCTATATTGTTGAATGATTGTGCTGAATGATAAGTTTGTGATAACATCAGATGTCTGTATATCTGCCGTGGCTTAGTGGTAAATCACATTGGCTGTGGTGTGCAGGGTCCTGGTTTCGAGCCATGCAGAGGCCATTTATTTTGTTGCTGGGCAGAACAAGGGCAGTTGGATATGGAGTGATTAAGGCACTTTTAAGTAGTTGTGAGCGGGTGCGCACGGGTTTGAGTGACGGTAAGCAGTGGTTATTTTTGGTTACAGCTCCTTACACTCAGTTACCTTCTTGATTGCTTAACCTGTGTAAGCAATGCTTACCCCCGCACAAACAGGCTGAAACCCTCTCACTGCTTCTTAAAAGTGCTTAATCCCACTTACCCCCACGCTAATTTCTTTAAAAGAAAAGAAAAAAGGGGTGATAGGAAAGTGGTGAAAAAGGGGCACAAAAAGAGAAAAACAGTAGGCAAGGTAGCTAGGGATGTGCAGGAAGGGTGTAGGGAAGGTCCATAGCTGTCCATTTCTTCTAAAGCAACGGCTGTGCATATGCAATAAATTTGGCGGTACATTTGGACACTCACAACCCTGACAGAGGGGTGAGGACAACAATAGTATGTTGTGATGCCAATTAGAAATGTTTACAGTGGACACGTGCAAAATGGTCAGCTATGTATGGAGCGTGCTTTTTTTGCAGAACAGATCACCCTTTTTTTCTTTTATTTTTAGGTGAGAGTGGGATGTTGGGGAAGTAGAGTAGGTATAATCAGGGAGGATAGGTTGGGTACGATGACAGACAAGACAAACAAGATGCATACAGGGGCGGTATATGACACATATGGGGGGGGGCACCTTGGACGGGGAGGGGTGTTTGGAAGTCGCAAGCCCATGAGCCCACAAATGGATACAGTGGGACTGAGGTCCCCACCCATGGGCAATCACCACTGCACCTTCACAGCCCAGAAGGTGGCTGTGCTGGGGGCTGTGTAGGAGGGGGCAGGCTCACCCTCTAGTTGCGCCACTCAGCCCTCAAGCTGGTGTAGGCGGTTTCGAATCTCCCTGTTGAGCTCCCTACACACCACAGCCCAGACCGTACCACGGGTGACAGGTTCCTGTCTGCTCCCAAGGGGGGGGTGAGCCCCATACCCTGCGACGGTTCCACCTGAAGGTGGTGCAGGGCCAATGGACGAGGAGGTCCCAGGCTGGGCCCCAGATGTGCTGGTGCCCGGTGCCATGGCCAGCTGAGGTGGGACAGGTGGGTCCGCTGGGACCGGCCTTCCCATACGAGCTATGTTGTCGCATGTTTAAGGCAGACATGGGTTAGTAATAGTCAACAGCATTCTCGATTAGTTATAACAGCATGCATAGGTATTCTCATTACCCAGGGCACCAGATATAAATAGTTGCAGAGCAGGCGGAACACATGCATATATGCATAAACAGTGGCCATTACAACAACATGCAAGTTTTATTGATGGCAACAGGCCACCAATATGGGAGTATTTTAACATGGCACATGCATAGAAACAGATGTAAATATTTATAAAACAATAGGACATGTGTCCCAACAAAGGTTAGGAGTGTAGACATACCAAATGAGTTGTGTAAATCGGTTATTTTTGCACATATGGTAGGGGTGAGAGAGAGTTCAGTTAACAACTAATAAATCCTTGTAGTTTTCACAACATTCGCAGTCACTGCAGTGGTCTGTCCCTTACATGTATTACACCACCAAATGGCGTTACATTGTACAATGGTATGTATGTAGAGTAGTATGTACGGGACCTGTGTCTTGCATACAGGCTTGACAAGATGCAGTGTTAATGCAACATTTTCTGAGACTGCTCTCATACACTTTGGGTGAGATGCTGGGATGACAGGTATGTTTGCATGTGCATTCTCTGACTATGTACAAGTCTGGCTATCAGTTATATGTCATTAACAGCTGCCTATATTTCTTGGATCATCACACTAATTTGTCAGGGGAACAGGGCAAAAGGCAGGTGGGCCATTTATCAGGACATACTGGGCAGATTGGAACAGTTGAGGGGTATGAATATGCATACCACTCTCTACTTGAGCATTCTAGCAAAATTTGTACAGTTGTTAAAGGTAAATATGCATACAGCTTTCTCTCTGAACATTCTAACAAACTGTGTGCAGCTGTGTGGAATGATTATGCATACAACTTACTAGCGCTCCTGGGATCCAAATCCCTGCTGTGTGTGACAAAAGCATTACAGTTAAGATCACTGTACAGTATGCTATCAGGCAACTGTTGTGAGGCTTTGCAATTGTATCTTGTCTAATATGACTGACCTGTTTGCACTTCCAACATTGTAATACAGCACTTCATACACATTTTATCTGCATACCACAGTGTGGGGTAACACTGCTTACTACAACAGTACTATTCAATAACTGCAACAGTACAACAACATATGACTGCAGGGTAAAAAGAAGCAATGCAGGGATTACATCTTTATTCGCAGCATATTATACAATTCTGTATACTGGTACAACACTTTCTGAAGCTCTAACATTTATTTGTTATGACAGTACATGCAGGCTATTTACTAACCTGCCTCGCGACACATCCTTTGCAGCCTAGCATCATAGGCTTGCTGGTTCACAACACGCTCATCTGCAGCTGTCAGAGAAGTACAGTGATATTTAGCCATACCTATCCATAGTATACACAAGCTATGCAATTATTAACTACGTAGTGGAAGGAGTACTTACTTAGTTCTGGGGATTCTGCATCTGCCTTGCTTCCTGGATCCACTGTTCCAGGACATCCCCCCTCCACCGCTTCAGGTCTGCATGGTGGTGCCCGATCTGCTCACCAGTCCGGGGATACCTGTGGCACTAGTGAGGTCACGGGTGAGACTGTCCCAGGCTTCCATTTTGTACTGCGAGCCCTGGTACTGGCCCTGCAATAGTCTCCTGTCATGGTGCTTTACCAGGAGCCATACCATGAATTTGGACTCCTGGATGTCCCAGCGTTGCACTCTAAAGCAAGTGCCTTCTCCCACTCCAGCCATTCTGCCTGTAGGGGGATGCTACAACCAGTTATGAGCTGTATTCCCACCTCTTCGGTTTAAGTAGGGCCGGATTTCCGTAATTGGCCGGTTTCGAAAAGGCTAAGCTATGGGCACACCTGCTTACTTCAGGTTGGCACTGCTTAAAGAGGTGTACCTGTGGGCATATTGTAGTGGCTTCCCTATACATTGTTTACAATTACTTAGTTGGGCTGTGCTGCAGTTAGCATTGCATATTGGTTATCTAGCATTATATTTGCCTTTTGTCAATGACGTCTTACTCATTACAGGTTATATTTGTGTCTGGTATTGGTCATTCATGTGTACATACACTGTATGGGGGCCTGGGGACTTTACATCTTTTTTTTTATTTATTATTTTTTTCTATATTTATCTTATTTTAAATGTGTATTAAAATCAGTTTACATTATAAAGTGTTGGTAGTATAGGATACCACAAGCTGTAATGCTTTTGCTGGTTGTATTAAAGAATTTAGTTTGTTTTATTAGATTAAGTTATTATAAAGTTTTTATTAAATTTTGATAATAATATTAATTTATTAATCCATTAATGTATCAGGTCAGTGTGGGGGGAATCCATTATAATATATTTTAATGTATGTGTTGTATGCATTATAAGTCTTACCCCTTTAAATGTTTAAGTATCTTGTTCCCTTTAATTAACTAATTGTTTAATTATTTTGATGAATATACAAGGAGTGTTTTTTGTGTAGGTATGCATTTGTCTCCATCTGATGAAGTGGTTTAAACGAAAACGCAGTGCTGGTGTAATCGCATTAGTGGACTGTATAGTCAAACTTATTGTTTCTGCGTTTTATTGGACTGAAGAGTCGTTTTAATAAAGGAATTTGTGTGGATTACGGATTTGTGCCTCTTCCATCTGTTCTGTATTTTTGGTATTTTGGTGAACATTGGAACAGTGATTCTTTTTGGTTTGTGACTTTATATCTTTATTACAGTGACTCCTCAACTCTATGTTTACTGCAGTACTCCAATTATTTATGGTCTGTGGCAGGTTATAGCACATTACACTGTACTTAGATTCAGTTCATATTTGATTTAATTTCCCTGTTGTGAGGATTAGTTTGCTGATACCTCCTTTATATGTATTGCTATCATGGCATAGTGGTTTACTACTATGACTGTGATGTACAGGTCCAGAGTTCTAGCCTTGCAGAGGCTGGTTATTTTGTTGCTGGCCAGAAAGTGAGCTGTTGGGTACAGAGTGATTAAGGCACTTTAAAGCAGTTGTGAGCAGGTGTGCACGGAGCTAAGTAATGCTAACCTCCGGATAAAGTTTCTTACACTCAGCCACTACATTGGTTCACCAGTGTGATACTCGCATACCGGTGCCCAAATAGGCTTACACCCGCTTGCTCCTGCACTTGCAAATGCACTGCATTTGGCGTTTCCTTCTGACACTCACACCCCTGGGTGGGGGTGAGGACTACGATAATACCTTCTGATGCCTATTACATCGGCTTACATGCCTACAGTGGGGTGCTGTGACCATGTGTTCGTAGGTGTTGTGTAGTGGGTTATGCAACGACACATGTGGTCATACCGTACTTAGCCATTTAAACTGGACTGTGCTGCAGTGGGACCCATATTGGGAATGGCTGCCCATTAGGCGTAAGCATGCCGGTCGACTGTACGGAATCCGCGGCCTGGCCAGTGTTTGCTTCATACTACTGGTGTGTTCCTCTTACAATCTGCACCTGTCTGGCAAATACCTGGGAACTGACACCATTAAATACAGACAAGTAATTGGGACCCCACATCCTTCAGCCAAGTCATGCTAATGCATACCTATAATTCTATCATCTTTCTAAGGTTGTAAGTGGAATATGTGCTTTCCATCCCTATCAGACTTCTCAAACAAGTGGGGACAAATTTCAGCTGAATCAAGGAAGTCAAGAAACACTCAGGGACAATCAGGGACACTTAAAATATTAGTGCTATTAACTTGAAACATTGACAGAATCAGAGCATGTGAATTAATACATATTTTCTGAAGTAAAAGGAGTTTGAATTAATACATATTTTCTGAAGTAAAAGGAGTTTATAACACTTAATTATTGTCACTATTCATTAAGTGTAATTCACCACTTTTCCTCAAAAAGTCACTAGTTTTAGGAGGGATTAAGAGGGACAGAGTTAAAATAGGAGTCAAAATCAGGAACGTCCCTGAAAATCACGGACAGTTGAGAGGTATGGTCCTTATTTGTTCCCCCAACGATTTATGTCCTGTCCAGTGGATTTGCTCTTAGGGGTTGAGAGGTATGGGCGTAAGCTCTGCCCATTTCAGAATATTACTTACATGCCCGAGGTGGTCCTAACACAACTGCGCCAGCCAACACCTGCACGCCTAGGCCCATAATTGCATACAGTACAGTTGTGTACACTTCCCATAAATGTAGACGTTTGAGTGTATTCACTGTTGCAGTTATTACATTTGGGTTATCTGCTTGCAGTAGCCCTCAGTTGGCCTGATTAACAAAGTCTTGGGTCCTAAGTCGGTTTCTGTCCCTTCTTCCATGATGTCAGGTTGCCAGGGGTATAAAACATGCAGCCAACACCATTACATCAGCTATTCTTACCCCAGATGTCAGGTGTACCCCTAATGGGAAGCAATTAAATCCATAATACAAGGATATACCTCCAACAAAAAATCAAACACACCAAAAAGGCTTTTGAGCATAGTAAGTGAGAGTAGAGGTATAGCCAAAAGAAGAAAGGGGGCTGGAGGGACGGTAACCAGGACTGCAACAGTGAATACACTTGAACATCTACATTTACGGTAAGTGTACACAACTGTACTATGTTCTTCGTGTTTCACTGTTGCAGTCATTACATTTGGGTAGATTCCCAAAGCTAAGGTTGGGAGGAGGAATTTAAATAGAATTAGGACCAGGTACAAGGCCCTGCAAGACTGCAGTGGCAAAACCAGCTCTGGATGTAGAGAAAATTGGCAAATGATAATGTTTGGTGAAAGTATGTAAACAACTCCAGGTAGCAGCTTCTAGGATGTCCCTTGTAGGGACACCCCTAAGAAAGGCTGTAGAGGTAGATGCAGCCCTGGTTGAATGGGATCTGATGCCCTGTGGGATAAGTTTTCCATGGTGCTTATAGCAGAAATGAATGCAGTGACCTATTCATTTTGAAATGGTTTGCTTTGAAATAGCTTTCCCCTCTGTCCCTGCAGCAAAAGCCACTAGCAGTTCAGATTTCCTTTGAGGTTTAGTCCTGTCCAAGTAAAATCTAAGTTGTCTGTGCACATTTAAGAGTGCAGTATCCGTTCCCCTTTGCTTTGTAGGTTAGGAAAGAAGGTAGGCAAATGAATGGACTGATTAAGAGCCACACTGGATACCACCTTGGGCATGAAGGAGGGATTGGTTCTGAGGGACACCTTGTCCGCAAGAAAGATGATGAAAGGCTCCACTGCCATAACGGCCTGTAAACTCAGATACCCTTCTTGCAGAAGTGATTGCTAAAAGGAAAGCTATTTTCCAGGAAAGAAATTTTAAATCTGCAGTAGCAGCTGGCTCGAAAGGAGGAAGAGTGAGTTTTCTCCAAGGCAAAGTTAAGATCCCAGGCTGGAGTTGGAGCTCTCCTGGGTGGCCTTAAATTTTTGGCACCTCTGAGGAACTGCTTGAGCAGTGGGTGAGAGAAGAGGGGAGCCTCTGTGCTATAATGAGCTGAAATGGCTGAGGCATGAATTTTGATGGAGGAAAAAGACAACCCTTATGAAGCATCTCAGCCAAGTATTGCAGAATCTGAGGTAAATTGGGCACAGCTGCGTTCATTCCTTGAGACTGGTTCCAGGCACAAAATCTTTTCCATTTTGCTGCATAAGATTTTCTAGTACTAGGCCTCCTTGCCTCTAAAATGATATCCATCACTGATTTACTGAGGGATGGTTAAGAGAGATTAGGTAATTAGCCAGGCTGCTAGGTTCAGGGTTTGCAGCTGAGGGTGCAGGATATGGTTCTCCTGCTGAGACAACAGGAAAGGAGTATGAGGCAGGTGCCATGGAGTCAAGCATGACACACTGAGCAAGAGTGGGTACCAGTGTTGGAGAGGCCAGTCTGGTGCAATTAAAATCGTCCTTGGCCTGTCATGTTTGATCTTTAGTAGTACCTTGGAGAGCAGAGGAAGAGGTGGAAAGGCATAAACTGTTTTGCCAGGTGACGGATAGAGCGTCCACTTTCCAAGCTAGTTTGTGGGGAATCCTTCTGCAAAATTTGTCCAGTTGATGGTTCTGTGGGGAGGCAAACAGGTCTACATCTGGGCTCCCCCATTTGCTTGTCAACATGTTGAAAATCCTTGATTACAGTTTCCACTCGTGTGGGTCCATGAGGTTTCTGCTTAGTCCGTCTGCCAGTGTATTTTGTTTTCCTGGCAGGAACTTGAGCTTGTAGATTCACTTTGTAGCTCAAGGCTGTGTTCCACAATGCCATGACTAGTCTGCGGGGGGGGGGGATGTGTATATGTACCACATGACAGTGGTGTTGTCAGTCTTTACCATTAGTTGTCCTGGAAGAATGTGGTCCTTGAAGGCTGTCAGAGCATTCTGTACAGCTAACATTTCCTTTTGATTTATGTGCAGGTGCATTTGACTTGGGTTCTATTTGCCCTGAATGCACTTCTCTGCCAGGTGAGCCACCCATGCATAGTCTGATGCATCTGTTGTTAAGGTTTAGGGGCCAGGGGTGTCCAACCTTTTGCTTGCTGGGGCCGCATTGAGTGAATAGAAATTGTCTTGGGGCCACATATAAAATATATCATATAGTTAACTCAGTCACTGCCGCTGGTGACCAAAGTCGACCTCCTGGCTGTAATGTAGGTGCATTTGAACAATGAATAAATGTAATAAAGGCCTAATATTTGCCTTAAAATTCAAATTTTCTAATCTAACAGTTAACTCTAACATCTTAGTTAATATATATATATATATATATATATATATATATATATATATATATATATATATAATTTTTTTTTTTTTTTTACAAATAAACAGATATTCACTACAGCACTAGCATTTCTCACTGGGAAAACCACTCCAGCTACATAAAATGTCAACATTAGCAGTCCTACAATACTATAATCCACAAAAATAAGCCAATAAAGTTGCAGTAAAGTAAATAATTCTCATTACTGAATTAATAAAACAATTCTAAATAAGCTACAAGAGGATCTCATCGAAACAAATGACTGGTGCCAGAAACATAGCCTCAAGCTAAATGCCAAAAATACATCATCATCCCCTTTGGGGAGAGTGATGTCCCCACAAATTATCACATTAATAACAACGTTGTAAGCACGCAATCAGTCATGAAGTGCTTGGGCGCTCAGGTTGATAGAAACCTGACTTTTGACCACTATGTTGTCTCTGTTGTACAGAAAGCTTTTTACATGGCCCACCTCATTAGTAAGAGTATCATTCAGGGACAAAGTGGTCATAACATCCCTGTATTCTTCCTTTATAAGAGCCATTACTGAGTGCAAAGCCCCTTTTGACATGTGCTTCAGAAAAACACCCTGCCAAAAGAAAGACTACAACCATTTTTGACAAAAAAGGTCAAAGGGCTAAGTTCACTTAGTTATCCAAACAGACTAAAAAGCTTCTTGCTTTCCTCTGTCTCTTACTGGCCCCCTATAAATTTCATCACTGGCTTGCTTTCCAGGCTAAGAAAGATCCTGCCTGAAGAGACTTCCTCCACCTCAGAAATACTGGTTATACTTGAAACGCTCACAGCAAAGACCACAGCCTTCACTGCAACATAAACAAACCACTCTGTTTGGACAGCTTCTTGATACAAAAACTTCAGCTTCTGTAAAAAGCTCCTCTCATTATCAAAAATGTAGTTCAGCAACACGACAACTGAATGGATAGCCATAAATATACTCGAGTAAGTAGCATAGCCTTCATCATACCGGATGAAAAATCCACATACTAAACTTTCCTAGCTGGATGGCTAAAATCTAATATTGGTTACTCAAGTCTACTTGCCCAAGAAGAGGGGCCTATTTAACTAAGAATTCCATTTACAAAAATATATTCAGTATACATATTGTCTCTCTTTCTTTCGCACACTCACAAAAGGAGCCCCTACTTCTAAAATACGCAACCTTAGTAATCACATGGCACACATTCACTGAAAGAAATTGTCTGAAAGTAAAAATATCTGAAAAAAAATTATACTAGAGGTGGACTCATCCATTCAATTTCCCACCACCAAAAGGACCATCAATAAATTAGCAAACAACTGCTCAGCAAAAATTAAATCAATAAGACATCCATAAACTCTCTAAGATCATACTACATACTGGAGTAAACATATAACTTCCCTCCAATCTAAAGCCATTTGACAGTCAGGCATTTTAATTTGTGCAGAAGTTATTCACAGACTGACAATTTACTGAGCTGTCACATTAGCATTCTATGCTTATGTCTGAACCAATGAAGCATACGTGTCAATTCCAAAAGAATGAAAGTAGCTTAATAAGGTTATTTACAAGGTTACATGGCAGTTTATATTGGAATTAATCAAAGATATCAAAAAGGCTCTGTTTCTCATATTTATGCTGAAAAGTCTTCCAAGGTAAATACAACCTTTTGATTTAGCATGGAACCCTACCTCTCAACCTTAGAGCAAGAAATCTGGAGAAAGAAAAAAATAAAAGTGGGACACAGGCCCAAAAACAGTTGTGCATCACAGACACCATTGAAACAAGTGTAGCTGCAAACATTATACATCACTTATAATCTTTCTATCCAATCATTGTCAGTTAAGCATTATATGGCTCATTCAATCCTGCCTTCTTTTCCAACAAAGAAAACCATGCTTTGAAATGACAAATACATTAAAAATAATAAATAAAACACATTGCATCCACATTCTGCAACTTCCTACCTGCAAACAACCACAGAGCTTTCACTGAAACTAGGGCTGCTTATTTCCCAGAAATGATAGCTCTCCCTAATTAAGTCTAATGGGATACAATCTACCAGGATCTGGCCTACCTGAAATAAATTAAATTATGGCCTGCAAATTGCAAGTGCACTTTGTTTAATTAAACTATATTTCTAAGCCCACTTACTGTATTTTTTCACTAACATCCCAATATCCATTTCCAGGTCACTTTACAAGACATTGGCAATGGTAGACTTGGCATCCTCCAGATCCCTACGGGACCACACTCATACTGCTAGCATTGTCCATTAAATATAAGTATCCATCCAATGCAAATGGCAAGAAGCTATGTCTTAAAAAAAAACATCTACTTTTGGCATGCCTAGTACCCAAGTATCAGGTTTTGAAACAAAGAAACATACTCCACAGTCTGTAACACACATACACACTAAAACCCTCAAAATTTAAAAAATGACATTGTGCCCCCCTGATCTGCCAGTATTGATGATCCACCAAAGCTGTACTTATTGTTGTCCAATCTGCCACTGCTTAGGACCCATCAATGACAAAACACTACTGGTTACTTTTTTGTTTGTCAGAAAAAACAATTCAACTTTATATGCTACATTCCCACAAAGTCAATCCACTACTGACCCATTAACCCTAGGCTGCTCTCATTCTTACTCACTGGAACTGCATTACCTTGGATGACCAATTTTATTTCCTAAGCAAAAGACACAAATTGGAAGATGAAGCGAAAATCCATACAGTTGAGAGGTATGATTTCATATTCAATACAACACTCTCTCTGTCAGGAAAGCCACAATTTAATGAAAGTGTACTTTTAATGTACGATATATTTGTGAGCTAACTTATTTGTGTTCAGTAGGTAGACTGATCGTCATTAGCTTCTTTGTGCATGTGTCTCTCTCTGTCTCTGTCATGCACACATACACACACACACTCTTCTTTCACATGCACAAACATTCTGCTTTCATGCATGTACTCACTCATTCACTCCCTCTGTACTTACCTATTAACACAGGTAAGTGCTGTCCCTTTCAAAGGCAATGACGGCAAATCCATACACGAGTCCCTCTTCAGCGAGAACACACAGGCACTGATTCTTTGGCATGAAATAATGGCGGGAACACACAGATCCTTCTTTGGCACAAAAAAATCAAAACTAGAATGGTGCTTTGGTGCATGCGCACACCAGCAGAGTTATAGGTCATGGGTGTGAAAAACACAAAACAAAAAAAGTGTTTTGGGGCATGCGTATATCGATGTTGCAATTAGATGTTGGGGGCCGCATGGAAGAGCTCTCAGGGCCGCATTCGGCCCACGGGCCGCAGGTTGGACATGTCTAGTTTAGGCGGTAGGGGGTAATGCAAATGGTAGTCCCCAGTTTTGGTGGAAAGCCTCTGCCCACCAAAGGAACTCTAGGCGTAGGCAAGGTATGATAGGAATCCTTGCTTTTAAACCCTGTGAATGCTGACACCATAGGCTTTTGAGATACCACTGTAGTTTCCTCATATGCAGCCTTGCATATGGAATTAGAATAATGCAGGAGGCCATGAACCCCAAGGCTTGCAGTATTTGCCTTGCAGATAGCTGGGTTTTTGTGGCCACTTGTTTGAAGTAAGTTGTCAAATGAATCCATTTCTCTGGCATGAGCAAAGCCATCTGGGAAGTTGTATGCAAGTTTGCTCCCAGGAATATAATTTGTTGACAAGGTACCAGGTGGGATTTCTTTTCGTTTATGGTGTTATGGTGAACCGCAGACAAGTCAGTACTCTTTGAACAAAGGCCAGATGACTCAAAAAAATGTCCTTCCTTTCTGTCTGAATTAGACAATCATCCAGGTATGGGTATAGTTGAATATTTCTTTGCCTGCAAAATGCAATGACTGGAGCTAGGCACTTTGTGAATACCCATGGCGCAGTAGATAAGCCAAAGGGCAGTGCAGAGAAAGTACAGTTTTGTACCTACCATAAATGTAGATGTTCGAGTGTTCACACTGCTGCAGACATCACACTTGGGTTATCCTGCCGTCAGGCGGTCCCGCAGTCGGCCAGAGTTCCAAAGTCTTGGTCCGGCGTCGGTTGCTGTCACTTCTTCCCTGACGTCTGTGCGCCAGGGGTATAATAAGAGGCATCCGACGCTATTTTCTTCAGTTTTTCTTGCCCCAGATGTCAGGTGCCCCCAAGTAGGTAGGCAATACATATTGCTAATAAAACAAGTAAAAGGAATAAAAGGAATACCTTCAGTTATAAGCAAATACACCACAAAGGTTGTACAGGATAGAAAAGGTATAGAAAATTCAGCTAGGTCAGAGGGGATGGAGGGAGGGTAACCTGGACTGCAGCAGTGTGAACACTCGAACATCTACATTTATGGTAGGTACAAAACTGTACTATGTTCACTGTGTTACACTGCTGCAGTCATCACATTTGGGTTGAATCCCAAAGATAAGGATGGGTGGTGGAACTAAACAGGGTTTGGAGAGGCTAGTAGGCCCTGCAGAACTGCAGTGGCAAAGCCAGCTCTGGTTTTAGAGTATAGCGGTAACTGATAGTGCTTGGTGAAGGTGTGCACTGAACTCCAAGTTGTAGCCTCCAAAATATCCTTGGTTGGTACCCCTCTGAGGAAGGCTGTTGATGTTGCTGTAGCCCTGGTGGAATGGGGCCTAATGTTACCAGGTACAGGTTTCCCATGGTGTGTGTAGCAGAAACGGATACAATGTCCTATCCATTTTGAAATGGTCTGTTTTGAGATAGCCTTTCCTTGTGATCCTGCAGCATAGGATACAAAGAGCTGGTCAGATTTTCTGAAAGCCTTAGTTTTATCCAAGTAGTAACGTAATTGCCTGTGAATGTCCAAAGAGTGTAGGAGCCTTTCCCCTTTGTTCTGGGGGTTTGGATAAAACGTGGGCAAATGAATGGTTTGGTTTAGGGCCACACTTGGATACCACCTTTGGCATAAAGGAAGGGTTAGTTCGTAAAGAGACTCTGTCTTGATGAAAAATTATGAAAGGCTCCACTGCCATTAGGGCCTGTAGCTCTGAGACTCTTCGTGCTGAAATTATTGCTAGCAGCAGGGCAGTTTTCCATGACAGAAACTGTAGATCAGCTGTAAAAGCTGGTTCAAAGGGCGGTAGTGTAAGTTTTTCTAAAACAAAATTGAGATCCCAAGTTGGTGTTGGTGCTCTCCGGGGAGGTCTTATGTTCTTAGCCCCTCTGAGAAACTGTCTTAGTAATGGATGTGAAAAAATATGAGGATCTGTGTTGTATTGAGCTGAAATAGCTGAGGCGTGGATCTTAATAGATGAAAAAGAAAGTCCTTTGTGCAACATCTCAGTTAAATATTGAAGAATCTGAGGAATATTTGGGACAAGGGGATTTTGGCCTTTAGCCTGGTTTCAGGCGCAGAATCTTTTCTATTTGTCTGAATAGGCTTTCCTGGTGCTGGGTCTCCTGGCCTCCAGAATGACATCCATCACAGCTTTAGAGAGTAGTGTTGACTGGTTGTTTAGGTAATTTGCCATGCAGCCAGACTTAAAGTCTTGAGCTGGCTGTGTAGAATCTGATTCTTTTGCTGAGTGAGCAGGTGAGGAATTGGAGGTAAAATCCATGGTGGGCCTTGAGCCATGTTCCCTAGTATTGGATACCAGTGTTGGTGCAATGAGTATCATTTTTGGCCTCTATTCTGGCTTTCAGCAGCACCTTTGCCAGAAGAGGCAGTGGAGGAAAGGCATACACTGTCCATGTTTTCCAACTGAATGAGAGGGCGTCCACTTTCCAAGCTAGTGTGTGGTATGTCCTTGTGCAGAATTTCTGTAGTTGGTAGTTTTGGGGGTAAGCAAACAGATCTATGTCTGGGCTCCCCCATTTTGGAGTTATCATTGCGAATACTTGTGGATCTAGTTTCCACTCATGAGGATCTATGATGTTTCTGTTTAGATCGTCTGCCAATGTGTTTTTCTTTCCTGGCAGGAACTGTGCTTGTAGTTGAACTTGGTAGGTCAGTGCTGTGTTCCACAAGGTCATTGCTTGCCTGCATAGGGGGTAGGAATGTGTGCCCCCTTGCTTGTTTATGTACCACATCACTGTGGTACTGTCCGTCTTTATTAGGAGTCGTCCTGGATGTAGGAGGTCCTTGAAAGCTATTAGGGCATTTTGTACAGCTAGCATCTCTTTTTGATTGATATGTAGATGCCTTTGATCTGCAGACCATTTGCCCTGAATACATTGCCCTGCCATGTGTGCTCCCTAGGCATAATCCGATGCATCTGTTGTTATAGTTTGCGTGGCTGGGGATAAGGCAAAAGGCTGACCCTTGTTGAGGTGACATGCCTGAGCCTACCACAGAAACTCCTGTTGAAGGCAGGGAATGAGTGGAATTATTGTTTCCAAGCTGTGGCTGTGTTGAGTCCATACACTTTTCAGGTACCATTGTAATTTCCTCATATGCAGTTTTGCAAATGGTATTAGTAGTATGCAAGATGCCATGAATCCCAAGGCCTGCAGAATTTTTCTTGCAGAGAGTTGGGTCTTTGTTGCCATCATTTTGAAGTATTGAGTCAGTTGTCCTTGCTTGTCTGGCGTGAGATAAGCCATCTGGGCCATTGTATTTAAGCTGGCACCCAGGAATATTATGTCTTGTGAGGGCACTAGTTTTGACTTCTTTTCATTTACTGTGTACCCTAGGCAACTTAATAGGTTTTTGACAAACGCCAGATGCTTTAAAAGAATGTCCTTGTTTTCTGCTTGAATAAGGCAGTCGTCCAGGTATGGATATATTTGAATCCCTCTTTGTCTGCAGCATGCAATTACTGGTGCCAGGCATTTTGTGAAGACCCTGGGCGCAGTAGATAAGCCAAAGGGCAGTTCAGAGAATTGGTAATGGGTTGAACCTGCTATAAATCGGAGGTATCTTCTGCAATTTTGTCCGGTAGGGACATGCAGGTATGCCTCCTTGAGATCCAACGTTACCAGCCAAGCCTTCTTGCCCGGCATGGGAAGAAGCTGCTGTAGTGTTAGCATCTTGAATTTGGGTACTTCCAGATATGTGTTTAGAATTGGGAGGTCCAGAATGGGTCTCCAGGCTTTGTCATTTCGAGGAACTAGAAACAGTCTCGAGTAAAATCCTTGTCCTTGCTCCTGTATTGGGACCTTTTGAATGGCTCTCATGTCCATGAGAGCTGAAATTTGCTTTTGAGCCTCTGCCCATTGATTTGGTGGCAGGTTTGGCATTTCTTTTATCCTTGGTAAAGTGTGAAAGTGGAATCTGTATCCTTGAGATACAATATTTAGGACCCATTTGTCTTTTGTGATGCTGTGCCAGTTGTATGCAAAAAGTGCTAGTTTTCCTCCCAAGGGAGCTGCCAAGAGGGATTTGCTTGGCAGTCTGAGGGGTAAGTCATTGTGTTTGTCTTCTGATAGTTTGAGACCTGTCTTCTCCTCCTTTTTGTGTTGTGGCACTCCATTGTCGAGGCTGGTAAGAGCCTTGTGACTGACCTCTGCCCCTTGGGCATCTGTATTTGCCCCTCTGTAGTCTGGCAGAAGCTGGAAAGGACCAGTTTTTGGTTGGCCAATTTCTGCTGAAACGAGGGGGTTGAACCTGTAAAAAAAATCCTTGACCGTCTGCATATATTCTGCCTTATCCTCCATTTTCTTTAAAACCTGTTCTGCTTTTACACCAAATAAAACATCCTGTTGTAAAGGTGCATCCAATAACTTTGCTTTAACATGAACAGGTAAAGTTTGTTCTTTTAACCAAGCATGCCTACGTATGACAGACCCTGTGTCACTGCTGCTCTAGAAGCTTCCAATGAATCAAATCCACATTGCAAAGTATGTTTTCCCACTTGTTCAGCTGCATGCAACAAATCTTGCATTTCCTTGTAATCGGGCTGTTCTGTATGTGTGGTCATTTTTTGTTTTAATTGAGACCTCAAATATTGTTGATATTTCAGCATGTGAAACTGGCAATTTAAGGCCCTCATAGCTAGAGTAGCTGAGGTATATACTTTCTTTCCCCATCTGTCTAGAGCTCTAGAATCCCTTTCAGAGGGTACAGGATTTTTAGCAATAGAGGCCTTAACCCCTTTGGGACCCTGGGAAAAGGTTTCTGGGTCGGCAACAGGGCTTTTATATAGGAATTTGTGAGAGTCAGGGACTCTGTAGTATCTGTCTGGTTTGGCTGGTGCAGGAGGTAGTGAATCTGGGTTAAGGCTAGATTCTGAATAAACATCATCCACAATGTCTAACATGGGTGGAATAGCAAGTGGTCTGTGCTGGGGTAGTAAAAGGAACTCTTGGAGCCTTTTCTTAGAATCAGAGTAATCCTGGCCTTCCCAGTGGAAATTTTCCCTCATGGTATGTAAAGTTTCCCCAAAAGAGTAGTCTTCTGGGGGAGATGCTGAAGGGATAGACTCTTCAGCATCAGAGTCTTCATAAGGGGGAAAAGAATATTCCTGTTCCTCAGAAGAATCTGAAGAAATTGAAACCTGGTCAGAGGAAGCGTAGTCCTCCTCCTGTCTATGCCTTTTATCAGGAGGGGGATGGGAACCCCTGATAAGGGTAATTAAATCTTCAGCCATCTTAAGCATCTGTTTCTTAGGCATGGGGCCTTGTACTGGAGACTGCTGCACAGTCTTCCTTGTTTTTTAAGGGGTTTTCAGCTTCGCATAGGATTTAATAGTGAGTGTAGTCGGTCTGAAGACACCTGCAACTGAAGGCGTTTCAACTGCACCAGAATCTCCTTCAGCCATGGAGTCGGAAGGGCCTAAAGGTAAAGGTTGTGGAGGCCTAGCAATCTCCGCTTGGGAATCGGATGCCGCCTGGGGTTCTAAATCAGCGGTCGTCAGGGGCTGCGTAAGCGCCTCACTGAAAAATGGAGAAACGGCGACTGGCCTAGCAGAGGCCTTGGAGTCTGGTTTGGGTCTCGGCTGCCTGTCTTTATCTTTGCGTTTTTTAATTTATTCCGGTCGTCGGTTGCTCCGACGGCACGGTGTAATTAAATTTCCTACCAAAATAATGTTGGGCGAAATCAAACCGTTTAATAGTACGTTTGTTAAACCTAGCACAAAACCGACAACCTGTGACGTCGTGGTCTGGGCCTAGGCAAGGAATGCAATAAGAATGAAAGTCCTTATGAGGTATTTGCTTCCCACAAGAAATGCAATTGTTAACTTTTTCTGACATCGGACTGAGGCAAGAAAAGGTTCCCCAATGGGGTACTTAGCTTTATTGAAGACTTAGGTCTGAAATTCGATTTGAAAATCTCAAGAGTCAGCCAACCGGCACTTGCGAACTGCTTCTGCATCGGGCACCCCGCGGCAAGAAATACTGAAGAAAATGGCATCGAATGCCTCTTATACACCCCTGGCGCACTGACGTCAGGGAAGAAGCGACCGCAACCGATGCCGGACCAAGACTTTGGAACTCTGGCCGACTGCGGGACCGCCGGATGGCAGGATAACCCAAGTGTGATGACTGCAGCAGTGTAACACAATGAACATCTGCATGTAGCCTGCTTTGAAGCGTAGGTAACTTCTGCAAAACTCCCTGACAGGGATGTGCAGGTATGCTTCTTTTAAGTCTAGTGTTGCCAACCATGCATCCTTGCCTAGCATAGGAAGCAGCTGGTGAAGAGTCAGTATTTTGAATTTTGGAATCACCAGAAAGGTGTTTAGAATAGAAAGGTCCAGGTCCAGGATAGGACGCCATGCATTGCCTTTTCTGGGTACCTGAAAAAGTCTTGATCAGAAACCTTGTCCCTTTTCCTCTTCTGGTATCAACTGAATAGCCCCCATGTTTGAGAGAGAGAGAGTACTTGATTTTGGGCCTCTGCCCACTGATATGGGGGTAGATCTTCACCATCTGTTTGGAGTTGGTAACATTTGGAAATGAAATCTGTATCCTTGGGACACTATATTTAAAACCCATTTGTCCTGGGTAATGAGTTCTCAGTTTTTGGCCTGCCGACCAACCTTTCCGCATAAAGGTGCATTCAGTTGGGAAGTGCTTGGTAGTTTTAAAAGCAAGTCATTGAGACAGTTTTCCATTAGGGGGGAGTATTAGTACTCCCAGGTTTGGGTGCAGAAACCCCCCACTGCCTAGCCTTGTGTGTCCCTTGGGACTGAAACCTGTGGTTTTTGCTGCGTCTGGGTTTGGCTTGAGAAGACCTGGAAGGGGCTGGAAAGGACCAATTTTTAGAGGGCCAGTGCCTACTAAATATAGGAGGCTAAACTTGTAAGAAATCTTTAACAGTTTGCATAGACTTATCTTTATCTTCCATAGTTTTAAGAACTTCCTCAGTCTTGTTGCCAAACAGGCGGTCCTGATTTAAGGGAGCATCCAACAATTTAGCTTTAACATGATCAGGCAAACCTTGCTCCTTAATCCAAGCATGCTTTTTGAGCACAGACCCAGTAACAGTAGCCCTGCAAGAGGACTCTAATGAATTAAATCCACATTGCAAAGTATGTTTTCCAACCTGTTCAGCAGAATGCATTAAATCCTGTAATTCTTTATTTTCAGCACAGTCAGGAAGTAACATCATTTTCTGTTTAAGCAATCCAATAACATGTTGGCTGATACTTCAACATATGAAACTGGCAATTTAAAGCCCTAATGGCCAAGGTTGCAGAAGTGTAAACTTTCTTACCTCATTTATCCAGCGCCCTGGAGACTCTATTAGAGGGGGGTAGGATTTTTAGCAGTAGAAGCTTTAATGCACTTGGGTCCCTGTGAAATAGTCTCTGGATCCACAAAAGGATTTTTAAAAAGGAACTTATGAGAATCAGGAACCCTGTAATATCTGTCAGGTTTTCTGGGAGCAGAAGGCGAAGAATCAGGAGCCAAACTAGAATCTGAAAAGGCATCATCAACGATGTCTAGTACAGGAAGTATAGCAAAAGGCCTATGCTGAGGCAGGAGTAAGAAATCCCTAAGCCTCTTTTTTGAAAAAGAAAAGTCCTGGCTTTCCCAGTGGAAATGCTCCCTTAGAGTATCTAATGTCTCACCAAAAGAAAAATCCGCTGGAGGGGCAGCAGAGGGAATAGAGTCCTCTGCATCAGAATTCTCATAAGTAGATAAGGGCAAATCCAGATCATCAGAAGAATCAGAAAAATCAGAATCCTGTTCAGGAGATTCATAAACAACTTCAGTCCTAGGTCTTTGAGAAGGGGGAGGTTGGCTTCCCCTGATTAGAGTAATAAGATCTTCAGCCATTCTTATAATTTGTTTTCTAGGCATAGAGGCCTGAGCATGCGACCTGGGCATCGTTTTCTTAGGCATGGTTCGAGATTTTGGCCTAAATGAAGAAGGAGGCGTTGGTTTAATATGCAAGTCTGTAAGCCCGAATACACCCTCAGAAGCTGGTGCCTGCACAGTGGCTCCAGACCCATCCAAGGAATAGACATCCGCATGTTCCACAGTTGAAGTATCTCACGGCATACCGGACTCCGAATGGGTCTCAGTAGAGGCCTGCAAGTCAGACGTAGCAGGTATCAGGGGCTGCGAAAGCACCTCACTGAGTACCGGCGAACTGGCGACTGGTTGAGAAGTGTTGTCGGCAGTTTTGGACCTCGGCGGCCTCTGTCTTTATCTTTGCATTTTTTCAGAATCCCGGTAGTCGGATGGCTAACCGACGACATATCTGGAGAATTAAACAGAGAACCAAAATATTTAGAAGCAAAAATATACCGATGACAAATAGTGCGCTGATTAAATAAAGAAAACCGACAGCAAGGTACGTCGTAGTCAGGGCCTAGGCAAGGAATACAGTATGAATGAAAATCTTTGTGAGGTATTTGCTTTCCACAAATAATGCAATTATTAACTTTTACTGACATTAATAAGGAGCAAGAAAAAGTTTCCACAACGGGGTACTTAGCTTTAGTTGAAGACTTCGGTTCTGAAACGCGAAAACAAAAATTTCAGGAGTCGGCCGACCGGCACTTGCGGACTGCTTCTGGCACCGCACGGCAAGAAAGACTGATATAATGGCGTAAGCTGCATGTTTTATACCCCTGACTACCTGACGTCATGGAAGAAGGGACAGCAACCGACGCAAGACCCAAGACATTGTTAATCAGACCGACTGAGGGCTACTGCAAGAAGACAGCCCAAATGTAATGACTGCAACAGTGAAACATGAAGAACATCCATAGTTCCCCCACCTGCCCCTCCTCTACAGCACTCATCCTTACTATGGGTGCAGTTGGAGTCTAACCACACCACTACACACTGCCCACTCTCCACGTGTCAGCACCCATGTCGTACGTTGTGTCGACCCATGGGTTACCAGGCTTGCACAACCTACTGGTCCGTGTACGTCTACAGCCTGATTTGATGACTCATGACAGGAACAGACTCCAATGATCAGTAATTTTTGGGGTGTCCCACAAGGGACATTGATGTCTTTGTTTCAAGATTAGACCTGGCAGGTCTCTCCCACTGGTAATATCCTGCCTGTGGTCTGTCTGTTTCACCGGTCTAGCTGGAGGTGGGTGGGGGTTGATGCTACATGTTACACGTTTGTTGACTGGACCCCTCACCCCCATATGCACGGCCTGTGAACATAGGTAATTCGTAACTGCTGTATCATATCCTAGCTATTTACATTATATTGACACACACACACACACACACACACACACACACACACACACACACACATATATATATATATATATATATATATATTACTACATACAAATATACCTGTATATGTATGCATACATATATATTTTTTTATATTGCTATATATATATATATATATATATATATAAAAACGACATATGGGTGTCTGCATATGTATATATCTATATGTGGGTATGTATATGTATTCTGGTTATTCTGTTCCTTGCCATGTAGATTACACTTTGCTGCAGTGGGACTTGTAGCGGGTGTGACTGCTTGTTGGGCGACGCCTCTGCCCAATGAACACTTTAGCTTACATCCCTGGGGCTGTCCATATAGACTCAAAACAGCCAACACCTGCACACCTAGACCCATAACTAGCTACCCACAGTTCTCCCACCCGCACCTCCTCCAGAGCACCCATCCTTACTCTGGTGCTGGTCGGGTCTGAACACACCACTACACGCTGCCCACTCTCCACTACACGGGACCCATGTCATACATTGTCTCGACCCATGGGTCATCAGACTTTCCCACCCTTGTACTTCGGGTATGTACACACCTCAGCCAAAACATTCAGTGTATCACCTTCTTTTGGTTATATGTTAATTTTTGGGGAGTCCCGCAAGGGACGCTCCTGTCTATGTTCCAAGATTAGATATCACAGGTGCACTGTGTACTCCCCCTGGTTGTATCCTACCTGTGGTCTGGGGAGCAGTAGACTAGTTACATTGTTTACGGGTTTGTGTGTATGTTTCCTCTGGCCGTCGGGGGGGGGGGGGTCATGCTACGTGTTACATGTTTCTTGCTTGGGCCCTTCACTTCCATTGGCATAGCCTGTGAACATATGTCATTCTTGTCTGCTGTTTCATATCATAGCTGTATATCTGTGTATATCTACGTGTGTGTGTGTGTGTGTGTGTGTGTGTGTATATATATATATATATATATATATATATATATATATATATATATATAGATATACACACACACATATATATCTGCAACTACATATATGTATATATATATATATATATATATATATTTATATGTCTGTAAGGCAATGCATACCCCATGCGCAGACTCACTTAAACATGCTTACTGGTGCTTACTTATGCTTAAACCTTACTAGTGCCTTATTCATTATGTCACTGACACTTCGCTCCAGTTCACTTTTAATTGTTATTTTGCAGGTTATACAGCAGACAGATGTCGAAATATGTTCATATACAGAGTACCAATGGAAAATGGTATGTGCTGCAGTGGGATTCAGAATTGTAATGTCTGTTTGTTAGACAGATGCTCTAACCACTACACTATTGCTGTGCTGCTTCATTTGCATATATACCCATATACCCATGACTCCTAGTTCCCCAAACACCCACCCCAACACTACACTAACACAGCAGTCATCCATTCTCCAGTTGGATACATGGTGTATGCACACCACTACACATTGGTCACTCCCTACTCCTGTAGACCCATCCCATGGGTTGACTCACTCCACATATCCTCAGACATCCCAAACGTTTAGTCCACAGTCCACAAACTTTGGTGAAATGAGTGACCAATAGGACACTATTCGCAATTTTTGGGTCGTCCCACCTGGGACACACATGTCTTTATTTCAAGATTAGACTCTATAGTTCATTACATCATTACTCCTGTTAACATGACACTACAGTAAATTAATAGGTATGACTATGTGGTAACGCACACGTTACACATGACAGCTAATAATGTACGAGTTCGGTGAAATTATTTTACAATTAGGACTGGTTTAGTGATTGGCGTTGCCGTAGCAGGCAGATCACAGGAATGATTCCATGTGTGAGAAAGTCCTCACATTTGATTTTTTGAGAACAGCACTGATTTCGGACATTTTACACACTTCTGCGTTTTAGCAGTTTCGTCCCTTCTCTCTTATGCACATACTATTATTCTATCTACTGTTGAGGTTTGTAGGGGCACTTTCATGTTATTTATGTCTTTGAAAGGAATGAATGTGTTACAGGGAATGTACTTCTACATATAGATGTATGCATGTGTGTATGCATATATACTTATAACGAACTCGCTGACCTCCACGAGGCAGGCCTATTAGAATCAGGCCATCCAACCCTGACACGCTTGGATCCATAATTTCATATCCATAGTTCCTCCACCCCACCAGAGTTCGACATACACACAAGCCATCCATTTTCTGGTTGCTATCACAGCCATGACACACCTCCACACATTGCCCTCTCCCCAGCATTAGGGGCCCTACATGTATGTTGTCCCAACCCATGTATTATCAGGCTCTCCTACCATTTAGTCCTTGAACATACCTGCCCTTGCTTGTGTAATGGTCGGAGGTCCAACTATCCTAGCAATTTTTGGGTAGTCCCATCAGGGACTATCCTGCGATTGTTTAAAAAGTAGACTTAGCAGATCGGCAATGTTACTCCCACTGATAGTATCCTGCCTGTGGTGTGAGTAGCAGTGCTTTGCTCACCCCTGCCCAGCATTCTTTTTGTATGCTTTACCGTATTATACATCTACATAATTATATACATTTCCTATGCTGGGCACTGCTTACACCCGCGCAAGCGCAGACTTGCTTACTGGTACTTATATATGTTTATTACTGCTTATTTGTGCTTACACCTGCTTACTAGTGCCTTATTCATTATGACACTACCACTTTGATTGCATGACTAGTTAGACATTTCATGCGGTACTCCAGTTCACATTTACATATTACTATGTAAATTATACAGCAAAACGACATTCCACATGGAAAATGATATGTGCTATTGTTGGCCCTGAACCGTGCTTACCTGCTCATTAGGTGGATGCTCAAACCATTACACTATTGACATTAACGTTAATTCCACACGTTTTTCTCTATTTGGTTGATTTTGATGTGTAAGCTACGCTAAGCAGGGGGCAGCGATGTGCAAACACGCTGTGCTTCGCTTACACTTTTGATATTGAAGCAATACAAATGCAAAATAGGGACACGGGGAATCTAATTGTGAAAGATCCGGGGACGGGGCTCAACAATCTGCTACGTGCTTGTGTATTTACTACTTTGATTTTATTTCAGTGGTCGTGGACACTCTTGTATGCTTAGCATACATTTCAGTATCCACGGACACCAAATTAATTGCTTACTATTAGAGGCGGGCTCTAATAGCAAGCATAGTAGGTTATGCAACCGTGGAGGCATGTTTACACCTCTGAAAAGCACTTGAACACGCCCCCTGCACTTGCACACGTTTTCTGTGCACGTCAAGGGTGCGGCAGCACGCCCTCAATTATTCATATGGCGCTGCTGCACCATCTGTAATGGGGATGCTGGGCGCAAGGCTAAAACCGTCCTTGCGTAGAGCTTCATGAATCCCGGGGTGAATTTTTCTTGGCTTACAGAGATACCCAAGGACAGGCAGAATTGTAGCAAGATGTTTCCGGCTTCAAGTAGAGACTCTCTGGTTATAGCAGTAAGGAGCCAATCGTCCAATTTTGGGAACACCCTAATCCTCCTGAATTTCAGAGGAGCTGCAACTACTCCCATGCACTTGGTAAACACCCAGGTGTTCTCCATCTTGATATGGAAGCAGGCATCTAACAGAACTACTGAGAACATTCAACTGTTTGCATTTAAGCATGACAAAATGGACTGCACCACAAACACTGTGAAAGGGGATGTTTTTCAGATAAAAATTTAGGACATTGAGGTCTAGAAAGGGCACAAGATCCTTGTTTTTTTAATACTAAAAAGAATCACAAATGGACTCTGGACTCTCTCTGGTTTGGTGAGACCTCTTGGATGGCTCTTTTCTAATGCAAAAGAATTTCTCTCCTGGTTGATTTTTGATGGCAGGGTGGAAGATCCGGAAATGGTTGAGTTTGAAGGAAAGGGTTGACATGGCCTATGGACATTATCTCTCTTAACCAACAGTCCTGTGTAATGGCCACCCATGTCGGGGAGTGGAGAGAGAGACAGCTCCCAACTGCCTCCAAAGGGGAACAGTCAAACAACCCTTTAGGGGCACTGGTTCTGCTAGCCTGAAAAATCCCCCCAGGAAGAACAGTTTCTGCAGACCCCCCACCACCTCTTGGTCGGTGTCCACTGAAGGGGCCATCACTGCCACTCCATTCTGAACAGGAGTCAAAGGACAGACACTGGGGTTTCTTGAACTATAGGGATTTACACCCTTCTGACTCCTACAATAGAATCAGTGAGGAAGCTCAGATTTGACTTTTATGACAGAGTGCTTCCATTCTGCTAACACCTCAGCAATTTCTCTTTCACGAATGGAACAAAATGGAAGGCGCCATCACATGGGATATTCACGAAGGATGCTCTGAAGTTATCCACAAAATCAAAAAGGTGGAGACAGGCAAGATGACTCATGGTGATTCCCAAAACGTTTCTCTAGATCCCCCACTGGCAGAATTATGCAGTAATTACATGAGGAGCTTAATGAAGTTTAACATCGTTCACACTGTAGACTCTATTTATGTGACTCTGCCATGAATGAACTTCACATGGAGATTAAATCCTGTTCCACTAAATCTATTTGGAAGCTGTTCGTATGTGTGGTATAATTTAACACTCTCAGGGCAAAATTGCTCAAGCAGTAAGCACAGTTTAGCATCCTATCCTATCCACTGTCCCAAACTCTTTTTTGGGAGTGTGGATGGCTGCTGCTTTGTCAGACAGCTCTCTCTTGGTGACTACTGCTGCAATCAAGTAGTTCACCAGAGGTCCTTTGCATCAGTGCTGCCTTACCTTTAAAGGATTGGAGAACTTTGTCAGGCCTTCTGGGGAACAGGGGATAGGTTCAAAGAAATCTGGCTCCTGTCATGCCCTCCTGGCAGCCAAGTCAATTAGACAGGAGGCAGGAGAGACCACCCAGGAAATAGAGCATGCAGACTGACTAAGCCTTAAATAAAACTTCCCTGTCTTCAGATGGGGGGGGGGTCTGTGGACAAGGGTCCCCTCTGTCTAATCAATTCTAGGATTTTGCCAAAGATGGTATGATGATATGAGGTAGTGCCATCTGTGCCAGGAAGAATAGGGCAGTGCATGTGTAACATATGCCAGCATAGCTAGCTGGAGTTTTGTAAAGAATTTTATGTCACTTGACTATCACACTGACTTGTACAGATGCTTGTGTTACAAATGTATTTGTAAAGTTACTTGTGTTAAAAAAGCATCAACAGTGGGTCCTGCTGGACAGAAAGAGATATACATGTATGTCAAACAGTATTATTACAATTAATTACATTTACATTTTTTTTTTACAGAGAACCCTGGAAGGGTGGAAATTTTTGAAATTGTTTTATAGCTTTCAGATGCTGCAACAGATCTTAGCAAAGTTCTAGGTGAGTATTGTACCACAGTCAGGTGAACATATGTGATGTCACTCTATAACCAACAATGAAACAATTGTTTTAGATATTAGTCAGAGATGTGATGGAACTCTCGCAGCAGTACTTTGTTTTTTCAAACCTGACAGGAAAGCTCTCTCAAATATCTCGTACAACTACACACTTCTTCTTGCCTTGTTGTAGTAAGCAACTTAACTAGGGAACAGTAATTCTTTAGTCAGTCAAGAAAATATAGTGAGCTTAGTTAAGTATTGTTTTTCTGCACCTGTGTGAATCTATTCAACTGTGTTATTTTTTTATATCTCCTGTGACTGAAACTCTGATATTTACTGCAACTAGATATTTAGTATTCTCATGTTTTCTATTTCATTATTTATTATTAAATATTTCTGTACCTATCATTGTGGCTGGTCTTTTAGAGAATAATTTTAACATCTTGAGAGTACTTATGATTATTTTAGTGACAATGTGGCCGGTCCTGGAAGCCTAGCTACATTGGTCAAACTCTACCATTTGTATTAGTATTAATTTTACTCAGTATAATTGAGTACCCTTGTAAGAGCCTTAGAGTAGCTGACTGGTGGCAGTGTAATTACCTTATAGTCTGGGCACAGGTGGTAAATCTGTGCCAGCTTTTCCCAGGTGTGTGTGTGTGTGTGTGTGTGTGTGTGTGTGTGTGTGTGTGTGTGTGTGTGAAGATCAAATATCCAGGTGTGTGCATGCACCACTTACTGAGAACAGGGACACAGAGCTCCAAAGTGGTCAGTGTGGAGTCTTGTTTGGGGCTTAGAGAGAGAGAGAGAGAGTGCGTGTGTCCAGCCCCAAATCTGCAGTGTGCTCCCTGTGTGCACTTAAGGGAAATTTTGCTTGGTGCACACACCTGCATCTGAAAATACTGTGCATGTCCATTTGTGTTCCTAGTGGCCATCCAGGATTCAGGCTCCATGAATACTGGCCCAGAGTAGAGACTGTCACATACTGGTGGCAGCTGAGTGGGACATTAACTGAATTTCAGTAGCCTCTGGGTAGTTGTTACTGAAGGTGTGTGTACTCTCAGCAGTCACAAGGTAAACATGTAGAGTTTCATTTTTACAACAGTTTTATTTATTTTTGTTAGTTTAGTTTAGTCAGGGAAAGCAGGCTAAGATATCAGCATAGGATTATGGCAAGCTGACAAAGAACCAGTTGGCCAAGGTGTGCAAAGCCAAAAAAACGGTGCATGCCAACCTGACTAAAGAGGAAATTATTTCAACCTTAATCACAGCTGCAGCACAGACTAGCAACCAGGAAAACGACCAGTTTGGTGATGGGGGTGTGCAGACTTCAGAAAAGTACAGTTTTGTACCTACCATAAATGTAGATGTTCGAGTGCTAATACAGCTGCAGTCATAACAGATGGGTTCTCCTGCCGTCAGGCGGGTCCTCGGTCGGCCGAATTCCAAAGTCTAGGTCTGGCGTCGGTTGTCGTCGCTTCTTCCCTGACGTCAGTGCGACAGGGGTATAAAGGAACCAGCCGACGCCATTTTCTTCAGTTTTTCTTGCCCCAGATGTCAGGTGCCCCCAGAAGGAAGGCAATACATAAATTTGTGTAATAAAGCAATGCAATATAATCTAAATACAGTAGCTGCAAGCAAATACACCATAAATGAATACCCCAATCAGGTTGTATGAGGATGTGTTAGCCTATAGGTCTGTCCCAAGAGGGGAAGGAGGGAGGGAAACCTGGACTGCAGCTGTATTAGCACTCGAACATCTACATTTATGGTAGGTACAAAACTGTACTATGTTCATCGTGCATACAGCTGCAGTCATAACAGATGGGTAGAATCCCAAAGCTAAGAAAGGGGTGGCAGGCGCTAGGTGGAACTAGGAGGAGCCAGGATGCCCTGCAAGACTGCAGTGGCAAAGCCTGCTCTAGTTTTGGAGTATAATGGTAGGTGGTAGTGCTTGGAGAAGGTATGCACAGAACTCCAAGTGGCTGCTTCCAAAATATCTTTGGTAGGAACTCCTCTGAGGAAAGCTGCAGAGGTAGCTGTGGCCCTTGTGGAGTGAGATCTGATGCCTGTAGGTACAGTTTTGCCATGAAAAGAATAGCAAAAGCGTATGCAGTGGGCTATCCATTTTGAGATTGTCTGTTTGGAAATTGGCTTTCCTTGAGCTCCTACAGCATAGGACACAAAGAGCTGTTCCGATTTTCTGAAAGGCTTTGTTCTGTCCAAATAATAACGCAGTTGTCTGTGGATGTCCAAGGAATGTAGTAATCTCTCCCCTTTGTTTTGAGGATTAGGATAAAAGGTAGGTAAGTGTATGGCCTGATTCAAAGCTACACTGGATACCATTTTAGGCATAAAGAACGGGTTGGTTCGTAAGGAAACTCTGTCCTGATGGAAGATGATAAAAGGCTGCACAGCCATGAGAGCTTGTAGTTCTGAAACTCTACGAGCTGAGGTAATAGCCAGAAGGAAAGCTGTTTTCCAGGACAAATATTGCAAATCTGATGAGGCAGCTGGCTCAAAGGGAGGCAAGGTCAGTTTTTCCAGAATGAAATTGAGATCCCAAGCAGGTATTGGTTGTTTCCTTGGGGGTCTTAGATTCTTAGCCCCTCTGAGGAACTGTCTTAAGAGAGGGTGAGAGAATAAGGGTGGATCAGTGCTGTATTCTGCAGAAATGGCTGAGGCATGGATTTTGATGGAGGAGAATGAAAGTCCACTGCTTAGCAGCTCAGCTAGATACTGTAGTATTTGAGGTAAATTCAGTTTTCCAGGATCCTGGCCCTTTTTCTCATTCCAGACACAAAACCGTTTCCATTTTGCGGAGTAAGCTTTTCTGGTTGACGGCCTTCTGGCCTCCAAAATGACATCCTGCACCTCCTTGGAGAGTAGGGTCTGTTGTGATGCTAAGGAATCTTCCATGCGGCTAGATTGAGTGTTTTTAGCTGGCTGTGAAGAGTTTTGAAGCTGTGCTGAGTCGGAAGAAGAGGCATTAGAGGCAGGGTCCATGGTGGGGAATGCGTCAGGCTCCTAAGGAGTGGGTACCAGTGTTATCTTGGCCAGTCTGGAGCAATGAGGATCATCTTTGGTCTGTCTGCTCTGATTTTCAATAGAACTTTGGGCAGCAGAGGAAGAGGTGGGAAGGCATAAACTGTCATTGATGTCCAACTGAAAGAAAGAGCGTCCACTCTCCAGGCCTTTGGATGGAAGATCCTTGAGCAGAATTTTGTCAATTGGTGATTTTTGTGGGAGGCAAAGAGATCTATGTCTGGCCTTCCCCATGCTTGGATTATTTCTGTAAAAACGTTTGGATGCAACTTCCATTCGTGTGGATCTGTCATATTTCTGCTTAGGTTGTCTGCCAGCATGTTTTCCTTGCCTGGCAAGTACTGTGCTTGTAGTTCGATTTGTAAGTCCATGGCCATGTTCCAAAGTGACATGGCCAGTCTGCATAGGGGGTATGAATGTGTTCCTCCCTGTTTGTTTATGTACCACATAACTGTGGTGTTGTCCATTCTTATCAATAGTTGACCTGGTTGCAGAAGGTCCTTGAAAGCTATAATAGCATTTATTACTGCTAGCATTTCCTTTAGATTGATGTGAAGGTGCTTTTCTTTTTGGGACCATTTGCCCTGAATGCACCGATCTGTCATGTGCGCCCCCCAGGCGTAGTCCGAGGCGTCTGTTGTGATGACTTGATTTGCTTGAGGCTTGCTGAATGGAAGACCTGTGTTTGTTTGGCATGCTTGAGCCCACCACAGAAATTCCTTTTGTAGACATGGAATTAGTGGTATTATTGTTTCCAAACTGTGGCTGTGTTGAGACCATAGGTTTTTCAGGTGTCATTGAAGTTTCCTCATATGCAGCTTTGCACATGGGATTAGTAAGATGCAAGATGCCATGAATCCCAGAGCCTGCAGGACTTTCCTTGCAGTCAGCCTGGTGCAATTTGCTAGTGCTCTGAAGTATTGAGTTAGTTGCCCCTGCTTCTCTGGCGTGAGGTAGGCCATCTGGGTGTTTGTGTCCAAGTTGGCACCCAGGAAAATTATCTTCCGAGAGGGTATTAGCCTTGATTTCTTTTTGTTGACTGTGTATCCCAGAGAGTTCAACAACATTATTACATAAGCCAGATGTTTCAGAAGAATGTTTGCTGTCCGCTTGGATCAGGCAGTCGTCCAAATAGGGGTATATTTGTATCCCTTGAAGTCTGCAGTAGGCAATTACTGATGCCAGGCATTTCGTGAATACTCTGGGCGCAGTAGATAAGCCAAAGGGCAATGCAGAGAATTGATAATGGGTTGAACCTGCAAGAAATCTAAGGTATCTTCTGCAATTTTGTCTGATTGGGACATGCAGGTATGCCTCCTTGAGGTCCAATGTTACCAGCCAAGACTCCTTGCCCAGCATGGGAAGAAGCTGCTGTAGAGTGAGCCTCTTGAATTTTGGTACGAGTAGAAATGTGTTTAGGATGGATAGGTCCAAAATAGGTCTCCAATCTTTTCCCTTCCTTGGTACCAGGAATAGTCTGGAATAAAAACCTTGACCTTGTTCGTGTGTAGGTACCTCTTGAATAGCTTTCATGTCTATGAGATCTGTAATTTGCCTTTGTGCCTATGCCCTTTGATTGTGTGGCAGGTTTGGCATGCCTCTCATTTTTGGAAGGGTGTGAAAATGGAATCTGTAGCCTCTGTTTATAATGTCCAGGATCCATTTGTCTTTTGTGACAATATGCCAATTTTTTGAAAATAATGTCAGCTTTCCTCCTAAGGGGGGCTGCCATTTGAGTCTTGCTTGGCATGCAAAGGGGAAAGTCATTGGGCTTGCTTTCTGAATGATTGCGAGTTATCCTCACCACCTCTTTGTGTAGGAGCTTGCCATTGTCTGCCTCTAAACGATCCTTGGGATTGTCCTCTGCCCCTCGGGCGCCTGTATCTACCTCTTTGGGGTCTGTCCGTGGCTGGAAAGGACCAATTTTTGGAAGGCCAATTTCTACTGAAACGTGGGGGTTGTACCTGTAGAAAATCTTTCACAGTTTGCATTGATTTAGCCTTTTCCTCCATTTTCCTTAATACCTCCTCAGCATTAGCACCAAGTAATACATCCTTTTGTAGAGGGGCATCTAGCAATTTAGCTTTGACATGATCAGGCAAGGTTTGTTCCTTGAGTCAGGCATGTCTACGTATGACTGATCCTGTAACAGCAGCTCTACATGAGGCCTCTTGAGCATCAAAACCACAGTGTAAGGTATGCTTACACACTTGTTCTGCACTATGCATCAAATCCTGCAACTCCTTCAAGTCTGGTTGTTCAGGTTGTGACATTTTACTTTTCAATTGTGATAACAAAAACTGTTGGTATTTTAGCATATGGAACTGACAGTTTAAGGCCCTCATGGTTAAGGAAGCCGAGGTATATACCTTTTTTCCCCACCTTTCTAAGGATCTGGAATCTCTCTCGGAAGGTAATGGATTTTTAGCAGTGGAGGCCTTAATTCCCTTGGGGCCCTGTGAGATGGTTTCTGGGTCAGCAGCATGGCTTTTGTATAGAAATTGGTGTGAGTCAGGAACCCTGTAGTACCTGTCAGGCTTGACTGGGGCTGGAGGCAGAGAGTCCGGGTTAAGGCAGGCCTCCGAGTAAACATCATCTAGGATGTCCAAGACAGGAGGTATAGCCAGAGGCCTGTGCTGAGGTAGCAAGAGAAATTCCCTAAGCCTTTTCTTGGAATCTGAATAATCTTGGCCTTCCCAGTGGAAGTGTTCCCTTAAGGTATGCAAAGTTTCCCCAAATGAGTAATCCTCTGGGGGGGGATACAGAAGGAATGGACTCCTCCGCATCAGAGTCTTCAAAAGGGGAGTAAGAATGTTCCTGATCATCAGAGTGCTCTGAAATAATGGAGCCCTGATCAGAGGAGGGGGATTCTTCCTCCACTCTGGGCCTTTTGTCCGTGGGGTTGAGAACCCTGATAAGAGTAATTAAATCCTCAGCCATTTTAAGCATCTGTTTTTTAGGCATGGGGCCTGGAGATGGGCCCTGTGTAGCTTGTCTCTTAGAATGCATGGCTGCTTTAGACTTAGTGAAAGCCTTGATGGAAAAAGAAGAGGAAGGTCTGAAGATACCTTGAGTGGAAGTAGACCTGTCTACATTTTGAGGTTCAACGCCAAGAGTGGCTTCGGTATCTGTAGTCGGGGTGTGGGCCGAGGAGCCTGCGACCTCGGGCACAGGAGACACCGCCAATGAAGTGTCATCGGTAGTCAGGGGCTGCGTAGGTGCCTCGCTGAGAACCGGACCACGTGTAGTCGGTTTTGGCGTGGTGTTGGTAGAGGCCGCGGACCTCGTGTGTCGGTCCTTATCTTCGCGTTTTTTAGGCAGAACTGGAGTCGGAATATCCGACGACATAATATAGTTAAATGTTTTTCCAAAATAATGCTGGGCGAACTCCGCCCGACGCTTAATGGTGCGTTTGTTGAATGTAGCACAAAAGCGACAGACCGAGACATCGTGGTCTGGGCCTAAACAAGGTATACAGAGGGAATGGAAATCTTTATGCGGTATTTGCTTCCCACATGAAATACAATTATTAACTTTGACATCGGTCTGAGGCAAGAAAAGTTTCCCCAATGAGGTACTTGGCTTTCAAGAAGACTTCGGTTTCAAAATTTTCATAATTTCAGGAGCTGGCCGACCGGCACTTGCGAACTGCTTCTGCTTTGGGCACCGCGTGGCAAGAAAGACTGAAGAAAATGGCGTCGGCTGGTTCCTTTAAACCCCTGTCGCACTGACGTCAGGGAAGAAGCAACGACAACCGACGCCGGACCTAGACTTTGGAATTCGGCCGACCGAGGACCCGCCTGATGGCAGGAGAACCCATCTGTTATGACTGCAGCTGTATGCACGATGAACATCAGGACAGTTCATCTTTTCCTCAGAGGACTTAAAAACACATCTGGAGTTAAAGAGCAACTGAAGGCAAACATTTGGAATTAGAATCAGCAGACAGACTGCAGTGTTTGAAGGCCGAAAAAAAGGAGGAAGAGCACCAACATGAGAGGGAGATGCTGACTCTTCGTCAGGGTCATGGAGGTAATGGGAAACCCCAGAAGAAATAAAGGTCAGTAAATTCCTTCCACAGTTTATAGAGGGTGATGTAAACAGTATAATGTTGACCACGCACTCTGGGTAAAGTTCCTGACCCTCTTACTCCATGATAAAGCTGTAACTGCGGTTTCTAAACTGTCTGATACTGATTGTTTAGACTATGATAAAGTTAAACAATGTTTATTGGAATGTTTGAAGTTAACACCTTAAACTTACAGAAAAAGGTTTTATAAGCAAAGATGGAAGGCAGATGAAAGTGTATACCATTATATTGCTGAGTTAAATACTTATTTTCACAGGAGGGTGAGTGAGTGTCAGATCACCACTTTTGAAAGGCCGGCCGATCTTTTGGTGAGTGAACAAGCCCTTAGCACTTTGCCTGAGGACATGAGAATCTGGTTGGCAGACCAGGAGTGTAACTGCAGATCAGTTGGTGAGAAAAGGGGATCCCTACTTAGCAAACAGGACACCACTGCACAAGAAGAGGATACCCAGTGCTGAACACAGATATAAGAGAACCCATGGTGGGCATCCTAAACCACCACAACAGAATCCACCAGTAACAGGGGAAGCCATTAGTTCATGTACGTGTCCAGGATCAGGTTAGATGTTTTAAATGTAACCACAGGGTCCAAGTAGCATACAAATGTCCATTGAAGCAAAGTGGGGAACAAAAGGTGAGGGAGCCAGCAAGTGGGAATGCCAGTGTTAAGTTGTCTGGAGACAAAAGAGGTACCGAACTATAACCGGAGTGTCTATCCTATCTTAGTGGATGGAAGACAGGCCACTGTTAAGAGATACTCAGCCTCTGACATAACCACTGTGAAAGCATGTGGTGGTTAAACAGGAGCAGTACTTGCTTGGGCAGTCCACTCCAGCAGAGCTTTAGGAAGGACCCCATTCCAAATACCTTTTGGCCAGTGCTCACCTTGACTAGGAGGGTGGAAAAGGAAGCAAGCAGTTAGGTGTGTTTGAGGATATCCCTACAGTTGTCTTAATAGGGAATGATTTTGATAATGCAATACCTTGTGTTCATGCAGTTACATGCAGTCAAGCTTGGAGACAGGCATGTGGGTCTGGTAGCCTGCAGGAGACCCAGGAAGACCCACACCTGAAGCTGGGTCTGGTGATGTGGCTACTTTAGGGAGGTAGCTACCCTGTAGCAGTGAGCCTGAAAGTGAGCCACAGCTGCTGGCAGGTACTGATGTTCTCATGGACAAGGTGACAGCAAGAGCAGAGGTGAGTGGTAGTACCCAGGATGACAGTGAGGCACCGCTGTCAGAAGACACCAGACTTCCTGTGGAAAGGTTGGTGGGAAGGGTCACAAAGGTAGGAAGGGTCACAAAGGTAGAGCTGAGGAAGGCTCAGCTTTCGGACGCTACCTTAAGAGGCCTGAGGGAGATAGCCAAGGAGGCACGTGATGCTCAAGGAAAAGGGAAGGCTGCATACTGGAACAAAGGGTTACTGTACAGAGTGGACCCCTGAGGGAGTCCTAGAGGGTGAGGTAATACAGTTGTTGGTAGGGCCCAGAGCCTACTGTCTGGCAATTCTAGCCACAGCCCATGACATTCCTTTTGCAGGACATATGGGCATAAAGCATAGCAAGAAACTCATTATGCAGAACTTCTACGGGCCTGGGATTGCAAAAGATGTAATAAGGTACTGCAGGACCTATTAGCAGTGCCAAAAGATAGGCAAGGCAGGAGACAAGGTCAAAGCTCCTTTGATGCCTTTGCCTGTGACTGAAGAGCAATTTCAGAAGGTAGCAATGTATATTGTAGGGCTTCTGAACACCCCAAGTTCCTCAAGGAAGAAGTATATCCTGGTGGTAGTAGATTATGCTACTAGATACCCTGAGGAGGTGGCTCTGTCCTCCATTCAGGCAGAGAAGGTGGCAAATGCTGTGTTATAGATTTTCAGCAGGGTAGGTTTCCTGAGAGAAATACTGACAGAGGTGCCAATTTCATGTGAGACCTGCTTGCTTGTCTGTGGAGGCGCTGTGGTGTGAAGCACCTACAGACCCACCCTCTACCACCTCTAGACTAACGGTCTTGTGGTGAGGTTAAACTCTACACTAAAAAACATGCTTTGGGCATTTGCATACGAGATTAAGAGAGAGTTGGACAAACATTTGTTCCATCTGCTGTTTGCATACAGAGAGGTATCCCAGGAATCGACAGGTTTTTCACCCTTTGAGTTGCTGTATGGGCCATAGGGTGAGGGGGCCTTTAGATTTGATTTGTGATGAGTGGGAGGGTTAGTGTAAATCCCATAAGGAGTCTATTGTGGCATATGTCATAAACCTCAAGACAAGACTTGGGGAGCTCATGGGCTTGGCTCAGGAGAACCTGGCAGCAGCCCAACAGCAGAAAAAGGTCGGGTATGACAGGAATGCTCGAGCCTGAGAGTATGCTGTGGGACAGCAGGTTATGGTGCTCATTCCTGTCACACACAATAAACTGCAGGCATTCTTAAAAGGGCTTTATGAGGACCCCCTGTGTTAGCCAGTCCAGATTACAGCAAATAATTTGTTGTGCAGGTGGATTCTTCAAACCATGGGGTGGGGGCTGTACTCAGCCAAGTTTCCCCAGAGGGAGAAAAGCACCCAGTTGTATATCTCTGCCACAGACTCCAACCCAGGGAGGAACGTTATGCAGCTGTAGAAAAAGAATGTCTAGCCATAATATGGATACTACAGAAACTTCAGCCCTATCTGTATGCAAGGAAATTCACTGTGGTTACAGACCACAATCCCTTAACATTGCTACATCATACCAGAAAGAAAAATGCCAATTTATTAAAGTGGAGCCTAGGGTTGCAGGCATATGACATGACAGTGCGGCACTGTAGTGGGGACAGCAATGACGATGCAGATGGGCTCCCAAGTTAATGTGTTCCCAGACAGACCCATTTCTCTCAAGCAACTTTTTTCCAGGGTCACTTGAAAAACTAGCTTAAGTCTTCAAAGGGGGCAGAGATGTGATGATATGAGGTAGTGCCATCTGTGCTAGGGAGAGTAGGGTAGTGCATGTGTAACATATGCCAGCATAGCTAGCTGGAGTTTTGTAAAGAACTTTATGTCATTTGACTATCAGCTGCTTGTGTTAAAAATGTATTTGTAAAGTTGCTCATTTTAAAAACACATCAACAGTGGGTCCTGCTGGACAGAAAAGAGATATACACATGTTGGATAGCATTATTATAACTGATTAAAAATATATGCTTAATAGTGAACCCTGGAAAGGTGGAAGTTTCTGAAATTCTTTTATAGCTTTCAGATGCTGCAACAGATCTTAGCAAAGCTCAGGGTGTGTACTGTACCATAGTCAGAAGAACAGATGTGATGCCATTTTATAACCAGCACTGAAATGATTTTTTTAGATATTAGATATGAAGGAAAGCCGCGGTGGTGCAGCGGTAGCGTTGTCGCCTCACAGCAAGAGGTTCTCCCATTCAATTCTCGGCTGAAGCGCCTTATATGTGGAGTCTGCCTGTCCTCCCCACAGTCGAGTGGCGTTCGAAAGACATGCGTGAATGGGCGTGCCTTTGTTGAAGGTTAGGCGTCGGGTTGGCACCTCGGCACCGTAAAAATCTACTGCCAATCATTTGCGGACCGGAGTTCCACTGTGGCAACCCCTAACCGGG